>NW_003101682.1:1817169-2135760 GCF_000003855.2 Blastomyces gilchristii SLH14081
GCGTTTCTCCCCCGCGGGCGGATCCCTATAATAATCCCGACCAACAGGGGGGGCCCTCCTACAAAAAAAAGAGGTTGGGGATTTTTGGGAGGTTAAAGGATTAGTTTTTTTTTGTTGGGTTTGGGGGCAGCCCCCCCCCAATAATTCTTATGTATGAGGAGGAATGTGTGAATTTGGATAATCTTGGGGCGGGCTGCGCCCGATCAATTTATATAGACTATTCTGTTACACTCCACAGATTCCAACCACTTCATTCTCGAACGCGTATGCTCCGATTCTCGGCCATTCTCAATCACCGATTCTCAGCCGCCATGAACGCGTACACTCTGATTCTCAGTCATTCTCAATCACTGATCCTCAGCTGCTATGAACATGCATATATTCTTCTGCTCTGAAGCTCCACTGTGTACATCATCACATATGTGTATAAATATTCATCTTGATCACTGATTCTTGCACTTTCTCTTTCTTTTCTTCTTTAATGTTTTTATCTTTGTTATATAAGATCTATTAATATAATACTGATCTATTCAGTGTAGGCCTCTTACACTATAAAAATATTCATTGTCTTCTTATTAGAAAATAATTATTCACACATTATCTTCTCATCAGAAATGATTATTCATTGAGAGATATCTAAACATATAACAATATGTAAGAAACAGTTAAACAGTTAAGCAGACACTGAGTCTTCAGATAAAAGCTTACTTATCAGTCACTCTGACTCTGTAACAAGATCTTATAAA
This sequence comes from Blastomyces gilchristii SLH14081, assembly GCF_000003855.2. Taxonomy (NCBI): domain Eukaryota; kingdom Fungi; phylum Ascomycota; class Eurotiomycetes; order Onygenales; family Ajellomycetaceae; genus Blastomyces; species Blastomyces gilchristii. Next base: position 1,817,916 of record NW_003101682.1, read on the forward strand.
GAGAGTAAGATTTTATAAGAGAATATCAGTGAAAGATCTGAGAGTTCTGACACTCAGATATATGAGAATACAATTATATATTTAACAATTGATATAATCATGTCTAATAATAATATAAAACTCTTAAATATAAGTATAGATATGATATTACAGTGACTCTGAGTAATATTAAAATTACAACAGCAATAAATAGCTGATATACATACAACTTAATAACTTCAATATGAAGAGATTCAATGATTAACTCATATAATTTCAACATCTACAGAATTGAATACAAAAGTACTGAAAGAATACTTAGATACTCTTATATATTTCAATACTTCTGATCTCACTCTCTACTTATTATAAAGAATGAAAATACTTGTAAAACTGAGTATAGATGAAGATTTCATCAGTTTATTAATTAATTAAGATTGATATATCAATGAATGATTGAAGAATTATATAAAATAGAAGTTTTATTTATAAATAAAAGCATGTGAAGCAGTGTTATAAATATCTAAAAATATTATGAAATATCTTGATATTCTGTTCTGAGACACTGTTATATAACAGAAAGTATTAGATTAATTACAGAGTATCTGATAGAGAAATACTTCTCTTATAATATTTATCTCTGACTTTAATATCAAGATTCTAGAAGTAGATAATTAATCTTGAGAGAATTAAATAAAGATTAGCATGCTTAAGAAGATATTAACTTTTAAACTCTTACAGACTCTTATAAGTGCAGATGAAGACCAGACTTATAAAGACTTCTACACACAGCTTTAGATAATAAATGACTGTCTTATCAAGCTCAAGAATATACAGAACAGTGATAGAAGATATTACATCTCAGTAACTTATACATCTGTACTGAGAAATAATAATAATACAGATGCTATGAATTAAGTAGACTTAAATATCTATATATAAGTAAGAGTCTCTGCTGTCTGAATAGACTTCTGAGTCTCTGAGATCACTTCTGAAGAAGTCACTGATTAATATTAATATAAAGTATGTATTAACTGTAATTAATCAGAATACATTGCTTTTAACTACTGATTAATCTATATGTTTTCATACTTAAGAGAAAGATCAGTATCTTCTTATTTAAAGAATGAATTAGCATCTGTTCATATCAATCACATTATATTAGAGAAAGATTCAGAAGATAACTATAAGAATATCTCAGTGAAACAGAGAAAAGATTAGCTTCTATTCAAATTTATAAACAGAAGCTTGAAGAGATTAAATAATAATAATTTAAAGAGAAGATAATAATGAATATGATTCTTGTATCTACTGTGATTGATAATATATATAATATGAAAGCTATAATAGACAGCAGTCTATATTACTATACAATAATAAAATCTTTAGTTGTAAGATATTATAATCTTCAGTGTATTTCTTTATCAAAACCTCAACTTCTTACAGAATTTAATGATTTAAAAGACATTTATATCTCTTACATAATAAAGCTAATTATAGATGTAAGAGAATATCAATATGAAGATGTCTATATATATGAAATTAATAATCTTGATTATAATCTTATATTAGAACTTGTCTAACTATCTGAATAAGGCATCTTATTGAATACTTAAAACAGAAGCTTGATATTCTCTAATAATGATAGAATTCATGAAGATGATATTCATAAGATTATTGATCTGACACAGATCTCTGTCAATATCTATAAAATACTCAGAAAAAGAAGTCACTGAAAGAATCACTGATAGTAGAATCATATATTAATCTATTCTATTAGTCTGACTGATATTAAAAAGACTCTAGAAAAGTTATTCTGTGTTATAATAACAAATTCTTGTACAAAATTCTCTCAATAATATCATGAATATCTAGATATTTTTCAATAAGATAATATTATAAATATACTTCTCTTATAAGATTCTGAAGTGAATCACAGTATCAAGTTAGAGAAAAAGAATGATAAGAACTCTGAACTGTTATAAGACTCTCTTTATAACATGTTCTGAAATGAACTTCTTCTTCTTTGAAAGACACTCAATGATCTGTTGAATAAAGAATTCATATATATTAATAACTCTTTCATCACAGTCTCTATTCTCTTTACAAAGAAATCAGATAAAGAACTCTGATTCTGTGTGAACTACTGAGATCTGAACAGATTGATAAAGAAAGATTGATATCTCTTATCTCTTATCAATGAAACCCTAGCACAGATCAGATGAGCTCAATGATTTATAAAACTAAATATCATTACTGTGTTTCATAAGATTCATATCACTGAAGAAGATGAATGACTTACAGTATTTCAAACATATTATGACCTCTTTGAATGAATAGTTACACTCTTTGAACTAGCTAACATCTTCAGTATATTTCAGAAGTATATCAACTAAGTGCTCTGAGATTTTCTTGACAAGTTTGTATCTGTTTATCTAGATGACATTCTCATCTTCACTAATGAATTTAGAAAAGAATATCAAGAATATGTGTGAAAGATTTTATAATGACTATAAGAAGCAGAACTACTAATAGATATTAATAAGTGTGATTTTAAAGTCAAGAGTATTAAGTATCTGAGTTTTATTGTAGAAGCTGATAAGAGAATTTGAATGAATTCTGAGAAAGTCTCTGTTATTCTTGAATGAGAAGCTCTGTGTACTGTGAAAGATATATAAAGCTTCATCAGATTTACTAACTTCTATCAGTGATTTATATAAAACTTCTCAGATATTATGAGATCACTTACAGATCTCACTAAGAAAGACTCAGTATTTCAATAATCAGCAGACACTGAAGCTGCATTTACACAGATAAAGAAGATATTCATTAATATCTCTCTACTGATAACATTTGATTCTGATTATAAGATAGTTATTGAAGCTGATTTCTCTGACTATGTAATAGAAGAGATGATATTATAATATGATAATGAAGATGTTCTATAATTATATATTTTCATATCTAAGAAACTGAGTCTCACTGAATGCAATTATGAGATCTATGATAAGAAACTTCTCACAATTATACACTGTTTAGAAGAATGAGACTCTGAACTCTGAAGTATCTCTGAATTTGAGATAGTTATAGATTATAAGAATCTCAAATACTTTATAACTATCTGTAAACTTACTGAATAACAGATGTAATAATCTATGTTCTTAAGTCACTTTCATTTTACAATACACTATCATTCTGACAGTCAGAACTTGATAGCAGATGCTCTCTCATGATAAGAGTAGAATATATTATCTGATATAACAGATACTTACTGAATGAACTGAGAGCATCAGCTTTTAAATCTGAAGATACTAGTTAATCAAGATGAAACAGCTTATGACACTATATATACTTCTCTGATTAGAACTGTCACTGATATCTCAACTTCTTTCAAACCTATATTAGATGAGCTATAATATACAGTAGCTTAAACTGATGAACTTCTTTAAGCACTCACTGAAGCAGTATAATAAGAAACATCTCAATTTTCTCCAGAATTATGTGTAAGAACTGACATCTCAGAATATTTAATTAATGATAATAACACTTTACAATTCTGTGAATAATACTGAGTCTCTCACTCTGAACTCTTACACATCTGAATAATGTAAGAGATGCATAATTCATATATAACTGATTATTCAGACTGTGAATAACTGTATAGAATGATCTTCTGAGAGTTCTATTAACTTAAGATATTAAATAGTATCAGATACTTTATCTGAAACTGCAATCACTGTTCTTTCATTATCTTATAAAAGAATTATAGAAAAGATCTACTGAAATCACTTGATATTTCTAATAGAATCTGATAAGATGTAGCAATTAACTTCACTATCAATCTATCTGAGAGTAAGAGTTGTAGAAACATTCTAATTATTATAAATCAATTAAGCAAAGATATAATATTGAAATCTTGTGATAAGATGAATACTGAACAAGTCACTGAAGCTTTTCTACAGAGTTTGTTCTATCAGATATATGAATTACTGAGATTCATAGTATCAGATCAGAGTTGTCAATTTATAAGCACTCTCTGAACTAGAATCTGTCAAGTTCTCAAGATTACATACTATCTGTTAACTGTCTATCACTCTAAGACTGATGATGCATCAGAACAGACAATTCAGACTATAAAGAATTATCTTTATAAGTTCTGCAATCACTTATAAGATAATTGATATGATCTTCTTCTACATGCAGAGATTGCTATCAACAGTCAAGATACTGTTTTAACAGATATAAGCCTGTTCTTTCTTACACACAGATATTATATAAAAGTATTAAATCTTCTAAAGATTATACAGTTCACACTGAATCTCTGCAGTTTAATTCAGATCACTGATAATATAGTAATAAAGCTCTGAGATGTCTGTGATTGAGCAGAGGTCTTCATGACAACTATGAAACAAGATTAAGAGAACTGAATCAATGTTCACTGAGATCTCACAGAACAATATAAGATAGAAGATCTGATATAATTGAATCTTAAGAATATACAAATCACATGTTTATCTTGTACACTGAATTACTGTTATGTCAGATATAAAGTGCTAGAAGTTCTAAGTAGTCACAACTATCATCTTGACACATTATCAGAGATTTATAATGTATTTCATACAAGCTTGCTCTGCTGTGCTGTCACTGATCTGTTCTCTTCTCAGCTGATTTCTGACTGACAGTCATCAGACATTATAGAAGAAGATAATGAGCTTGAGTGAGAGATTGAGAATATTCTTAATAAGAGATTCTGCAGCTGTAGCTAATAATATCTTGTGAAATAAGTCAGTTATAATTAACTGATCTGAACTCTAAGTTCTGCATTATCTGAAACAGTGGTTCTTGACTGATAAGAACTGCTTCTGAAAAGAAGAGACTAATGTGATGAGCTGCATCTGATTAATCATATAGACTATTCTGTTACACTTCACAGATTTCAATCACTTCATTCTCAAATGTGTACACTCTGATTCTCAGTCATTCTTGATCACTGATTCTCAGCCGCCACGAATGCGTATGCTCTGATTCTCAGTCATTCTCAATCACTGATTCTCAGCTGCTATGAATGTGTGTATATTCTTCCACCCCGAAGCTCCACCGCGTACGCCATCACATACACATATAAATATTCATCTTAATCACTGATTCTCGCACTTTCTCTTTCTTTTCTTCTTTAACGTTTTTATCTTTATTATATAAGACCTATCAATATAATACCGATCTATTCGGCGTAGGCCTCTTACAATTCTTAAGATTCAATTATATCAGATCTTCTATCTTATATTATTCAGTGAGATCTCAGTGAACATTAGTTTGATTCTCTTGATCTTGTTTTACAGTTGTTATGAAGATCTCCGCTCAATCATAAATATCTCAGAGCTTTATTACTATATTATCAGTGATCTGAATTGAACTGCAGAGATTCAGTGTGAACTGTGTGATCTCTAGAAGATTCAACACTTTCATGTAATAACTGTGTGTAAGAAAGAACAGACTTATATCTGTTGAAACAGTATCTTATTTATTAATAGTGATCTCTGTGTGTAGAAGCAGATCATGTTAATTATCTTATAAGTAATTACAGAACTTGCAGAGATAATTCTTTATAATCTGAATTGTCTGTTCTGACACATCATCAGTCTCAGAATGATAGGCAGTTGATAGATGACATATAATCTTGAGAACTTGACAGATTCTTGTTCAGAGAGTACTTATAAATTGATGACTCTGATCTGATACTATAGATCTCAGTAATTCATGCATTTAATAGAATGAGCTTTATAGAAAAGCTTCAGTGACTTGTTCAGTGTTCATCTTATTACAAGATTTCAATATTACATCTTTACTCAATTAATTCACAATGATCAGAATGTTTCTACAATTCTTACTCTTCAGATAGATTGATAACAAAGTTAATTACTACATCTCATCAGATTCTATCAGAGATATTGAGTGATTTTAATAGATCTTTTCTACAGTTCTTTCATGAGATAACAGAAGAACAGTGATTACAGTTTCAGATAAAGTGTCTGATACTGTTTAATATCTCAGACTAGTAGAACTCTCAGAAGATCATTCTATACAGCTGTTCACAGTCTGAATAATCAGTTATACATGAATTATGTATCTCTTACATTATCTGAGTGTGTAAGAGTTCAGAGTGAGAAACTCAGTATCATTCACAGAATTATAGAGCATTATTATCATTAATTGAACATTCTGAGATATCAGTTCTTATATATAGTTCTGAGAAAAATCAGAGTACTTCTTGATGTACTGCTTCAGTGAGAGTCTGAAGAAGTTTATTTATCTGAGCTACTGTATATCACAGTTCATTCAGTGTAGAGAAAGTGAAGATATCAATGACAGTTCTAACTGAAGAAGTATATATAGTTCTAATCAGAGAAGTATATATAGTATCATGAACTGTTTTATCTTGATCAACTAGTATCTTTGAGTCTAAGAGTCAGTGCTCTCAGTTCATTCAGTGAGTATCTGTTATATCAGATGATATATCTTACTCTCATTATAAGAGAGTATCTGTCATTGAGTTCTGACTGTCAGAATAATAGTGTATTATAAAATGAAAGCAGCTTAAGAACTCAGATTATTATATCTATTATTCAGTGAGTTTACAGATAGTTATAAAGTATTTGAGATTCTTATAATCTGTGAGTATCTCAAATTTGAAGACACTTTGAAGTTCAGAGTTTCATTCTTCTAAACAGTGTATAATTGTGAGAAGTTTCTTATCATAGATCTCATAATTGCATTCAGCAGGACTCAGTTTCTTAGACATGAAGATACATGATTATGAAATATCTTTATTATCATATTATAATATCACTTCTTCTATCACATAGTCAGAGAAATCAGTCTTAATAACTATCTTACAATCAGAATTGAATATTATCAGCAGAGAGATATTAATGAATATCTTCTTTATCTGTGTAAATGCAGTTTCAGTGTCTGCTGATCATTGAAATACTGAGTCTTTCTTAGTGAGATCTGTAAGTGATCTCACAATATCTGAGAAGTTTCATATAAATCACTGATAGAAGTTAGTGAATTCAATGAAGCTTTGTACATCTTTCACAGTATATGAAGCTTCTCATTCAAGAATAGCAGAGATCTTCTCAGAATTTATTTAAATTTCCTTATCAGCTTCTATGATGAAACCTAAGTATTTAGTACTCTTAACTTCAAAGTCACACTTATCAATATCAATTGATAGTTCTGCTTCTCATAGTCATTATAATATTCTTCACACATACTCTTGATATTCTTTTCTGAATTCATCAGTGAAGATGAGAATGTCATCTAGATAAGCAGATACAAACTTATTAAGAAAATCTCAGAGTGCTCAGTTGATATACTTCTGAAATATACTAAGAGCATTAGTCAGCTCAAAGAGTGTGACTATTCATTCAAAGAGACTGTAACATGTTCAGAATACTGTAAGCCATTTATCTTCTTCAGTGATATGAATCTTATGAAACACAGTGATGATATTTAGCTTTATAAATTATTGAGCTTATCTGATTCATGCTAGAGTTTCATTGATGAGAGATAAGAGATATTGATCTTTCTTTGTCAATCTGTTCAGACCTCAGTAGTTCACACAGAATCAGAGTTCTTCATCTAGCTTCTTTACAAAGAGAATAGAAGCTGCAGTGAAAGAGTTACTAATATATATAAATTTCTTATCTAACAGATTATTGAGTGTCTTCTGAAGAAGAAGAAGTTTATCTCAAGACATATTATAAAGAGAGTCTCATGATGATTCAGAGTTCTTATCATTCTTCTTTTTCAACTTAATACTGTGATTCACTTCTGAACCTCATAAGCGAGATATATTTGTAGCATTATTATCTTGTCAGAAGATATCTAGATATTTATGATATTATTAAGAGAGTTTCATATAAGAATCTGTTATTGTAACACAGAATAACTTTTCTAGAGCCTTTTTAATATCAGTCAGACTGATGAAATAGATTGATACATAATTCTGCTATTAGTAATTCTTTCAGTGACTTCTTTTTCTGAGCATTTCATAGATATTGATAGAGATCTGTGTCAGATTCATAGTCTTGTGAATATCATTCTTATAAACTCTATCATTGTTAGGAAATATCAAGCTTCTATTTTAAGTGTTTAATAAGATGTCTTATTCAGATAGTCAGACAAGTTCTAATATAAGATTGTAATCAAGATTATTAACTTCATATATATAGACATCTTCATATTAATATTCTTTCACATCTATGATCAGCTTCACTATGTAATGAGTACAAATGTCTTTTGAATCATCAAATTCTGCAAGAAATCAGAGTCTTGATAAGAGAATACACTGAAGATTATAATATCTTACAACTGAAGATTTTATCATTGCATAGTAGCATAGACTGCTGTCTATCATGGCTTTTATATTATACATATTATCAATCACAGTAGATACAAGAATCATGTCTACTATCATTTTCTCTTTAAATCATTGTTATTCAACCTCTTCAAGCTTCTGTTTGCAAATTTGAACAGAAGCTAATCTTTTCTCTATTTCATCAGAGCATTCTTATAGTTATCTTCTGAATCTTTCTTCACTGCAATGTGATTGATATGAACAGACACTGATTCATTCTTTGAATGAGAAGACACTGATCTTTCTCTTGATTGAGAAGATGTCAGTCTTTCTCTTAAGTGTGCAGACACATAGATCAATCAGCAGTTGAAAGCAATGTGTTCTAATCAGTTACAGTTGATGCATACTTCACATTGACATTGATTAATGACTTCTTCAGAAGTGATCTCAGGGATTCAGAAGTCTGTTCAGATGACAGAGATTCTTGCTTATGTGTAGATATTCAAGTCTATTCAATTCATGATATCTGCATCATTGTTATTCCTCAGTGCAGGTGTATGAGTTGCTGAGATATAATATCTTCTGTCACTGTTCTGTATACTCTTGAGCTTGATAAGATGATCATTCATTGTCTGAAGCTGTGTGTAGATGTCTTCATAAGTCTGATCTTCATCTACACTTATAAGAGTCTGTAAGAGTTCAAAAGTTAATGTCTTCTTAAGCATGCTAATCTTCATTCAATTCTCTCAAGATTGATCATCTGCTTCTAGAATCTTGATGTTGAAGTCAGAGATAAATATTATAAGAGAAGTGTTTCTCTATTAAGCACTCTATAATCAATCTAATGCTTTCTGTTACATGACAGTGTCTCAGAACAGAATATCAAGATATTTCATGATATTGTCAGATATTCACAATACTGATTCATATGCTTTCATTCATGAATGAAACTTCTGTTTCACATAATTCTTCAATCTTTCATTGATATATCAATCTTGATTGATTAATAAACTAATGATATTTTCATCTACACTCAGTTTCATAAGCATTTTCATTCTTCATAATGAGTAGAGAGTGAGATCAGAAGTATTAAAATATATAGAAGCATCTAAGCATTCTTTCAGCACTTTTGTACTCAATTTTGTAGATGTTAAAATCACATGAGTTAATCATTGAATCACTTCATATTGAAGTTATTGCATTGCATGCATATCAGCTATTTATTATTGTTGTAATTTCAACATTGCTTAGAGCCACTGTGGCATCATGTCTATGCTTGTGTTTGAGAGTTTCATATTATCATTAGACATGATTATATCAATTATCAGATGTATGATATCTGTGAAATCTGAAGAAGTGTAATCATATTCTCATACATCTAAGTGTCAGAACTCTCAGGTCTTTCACTGACATTCTCTTGTAACATCTTACTCTCTTCATAAGATCTCATTGTAGAATCAGAGTGACTGATGAGCAAGCTTCTATCTGAGAACTCAGTGTTCACTTAACTGTTTAACTGTTTCTCTATTTCTTATGCATTGTTACATGTTTGAATATCTCTTGATGAATAATTGTTTCTAATGAGAAGACAATGCATGAATAATTGTTCCTAATAAGAAGATGATGAATGTTTTTCTAATATAAGAGGCCTATGCTGAATAGATTGATATGATATTAATAGGTCTTATATAACAAAGAGAAAAATGTTAAAGAAGGAAAAAAAAGAGAAAGTGTAGAAATCAGTGATCAGAGTGAATATTTATACACATATGTAATAATGTATGCAGTGGAGCTTCAGAGTGGAAGAATCTATACGCGTTCATAGCGGCCGAGAATCGGTGATTGAGAATGGCTGAGAATCGGGGTGTACATGTTCAATAGTGAAATGGAAGAATCTATGAAGTGTAACAGAATAGTCTATATGATTGATCGGGCGCAGCCCGCCACATTAATTACTCATAGAATATTATTCTCTATATCTGTAATAGAGAAACTCTTTAAACTTATAAATAAATCAATTTCAGTGAAGAACATTCTTGAGTATTATCTCAGTGACTGAATGGTTAATGCGGCCACTCAGTAGCACCTTGGCATGAGAAACCAAGACATGTGAGTTCGAAACCTGCAGAGAATACATTAAATCTGAAACTCAAGCACCTCAGATTTCTAATAAATACAGAGATGTATAAATCACTTCAATGAATTACTCTATATTTCTGAGCTGGAAAGTTATTATCACATGTATCTAATTGTCACTTCTTTGTATTTTTCTATGTTCTTATTATCTTGACATGATCTTAACATCCATATTTCCTTCTGTATTGTAAGAGGCTTACGCCGAATAAATCGGTATAATATTTATAGATCTTATATAACAAAGTGAAAAATGTTAAAGAAGAAAAGAAAGAGAAAGTATGAGAATTAGTAATTGAAGTGAGTATTTATACATGTATGCAGTAATGTACATGATGAAACTTCAGGGTAAAAGAATAGAGGTTTTTGTACATGATAAAGCTTTGAGATGAAAGAATAGAAATTCTGTAGATTTTCAGCTGAGAATCAGTGACTGAGAATTAAAGTAATAGAAATCTGTGAAGTGTAATAGAATAGTCTATATAATTGATCAGACACAGTCTGTCACATTAACCTTCTCTCTCTTTCTTAATCATACATAGCTCTCATTGATCAAGAGTCACAGTCTCAGATAATACAGAACTCAGAGTTCAGATTAGATGATTATAGCTAGACTGATTATCAGAATTATGAATTTCATGTTTAATCTCATTTAATCTGATTTCATACATTTCTTGGTGTAAATCCCGCTGAGACTAGTTATTAAAAAAACATGCAAAGTGACTATATATCAGATAGACTGACCGTGTGACTGTGTCTGGAACCAGGACCAGATTTTTTGATAGTCTCATTACCAATTCGACTGATCCCATTACACAGTTTTAACATTAGATAGTAGTTTCATACTGTCCCAGTGAGACTTACTGTCTACTCTTGTCACATTTTTCAAATGAGACCATGATTTCCACTTCTCAATTTAAATTATTTTTATTGCTTTAAATGACTTTAAATCTCATTTGAGTGTTACCAAAAAGTGTTACTTTTTAAAAAATTAAAAATAGTCTAAAAAAAACCTTAAAATGTCTAAAAATAGTCACTTTATGCCAAGAATGGGACTAAATGAGATCAAATGAGACCACTTTCTCATTTTTTTCAAGTCATGGTTCCATTTTAAGATCTGATATATAGTCACTTTACATGTTTTTTTGATAGCTAGTCCCAGCGGGATTCACGCCAAGAAATGTATGGAATCAGACCAAATGAGATCAAACGTGAAATTCATGGTCCCGGCGGTCAGTCTAATATCAGATCTTAAAATGAAACCCATGACTTGAAAAAAATAAGAAAGTGGTCTCATTTGATCTCATTTAGTTTCATTCTTGATATAAAGTTACTATTTTTAGACATTTTAAGATTTTTTTTAGACTATTTTTAATTTTTTAAAAAGTAACACTTTTTGATAATGCTTAAATGAGATTTAAAGTTATTTAAAGCAATAAAAATAATTTAAATTGAGAAGTGAAAATCATGATCTCATTTGAAAAATGTGACAAGAGTAGACAGTAAGTCTCACTGAGACAGTATGAAACTACTATCTAATGTTAAAACTATGTAATGAGATCAGTTGAATTGATAATGAGACTATTAAAAAATCTGGTCCTGGTCTCAGACACAGTCACACAGGCAGTCTAATTATAGCTGACTTATTTCATAAGATATTATCAGTCATAACTGTGAGATCTCTTATTAAGAATATCTTCAATCTCTTATTTAAGTTTATTATTTTCTTCTATGATCTCTGGTGACTATCAGTTGAAAGTCAGTTAAGAAGAGAACAGATTAATGACAGTGTAATAAAGTAAGCTTATATAAAAAATATCATGAATCTCTGATAATATATTAAGATAGTAGTTATAACTGTCTAGAACTTCTATCACTTTATACTTTATATAACAGTAATTCAGTGTGTGAGATAAGTGTGTAATCTGTATATTCTTAAGATTTAATTATATTAGATCTTCTCTCTTATATTACTCAGTGAGATCTTAGTAAACATTGATTTAATTCTCTTAATCTTATTTAATGCTTGTTATAAAGACTTCTGCTCAGTCACAGATATCTTGAAGCTTTATTACTATATTATTAATAATCTGAATCAGACTGCAGAAATTCAGTGTGAACTGTATAATCTCTAAAAGATTCAATACTTTCATATAATTACTGTGTATAAGAAAGAATAAGCTTACACCTGTTGAAACAGTATCTTGATTATTAATAGTAATCTCTGCATGTAGAAGAAGATTATATCAATTATTTTATAAGTAATTATAGAACTTATAAAGATAATTCTTTATAATCTGAATTGTTTATTCTGATACATCATCAGTCTTAGAGTGATAGATAGTTAATAAACAGTGTATAATCTTAAAAACTTGACAGATTCTTATTCAGAGAGTGCTTATAAATTAACAGTTTTAATCTGATACTATAGATTTCAGTAATTTATATATTTAATAGAATGAGCTCTGTAGAAAGACTTCAGTGACTTATTCAGTATTTATCTTATTATAAGATTCTAGTATTACATCTTTACTCAATTAGTTCATAATAATCAGAATATTTCTATAACTCTTACTCTTAGAGAGATCAACTGTAAAGTCAATTATCACATCTTATCAGATTTTATCAGAAACATTGAGAGATTTCAGCAGATCTTTTCTATGATTCTTTCATAAAGTGATAGAGAAATAACAGTTGCAGTTTCAGATAAAGTGTCTGATGCTGTTTAATATCTCAGATCAGTAGAATTCTCAAGAGATTATTTAATACAGTTGTTTATAACCTGAATAACTGATTATATATAAATTATGCATCTCTTGCATTATCTGAGTGTGTAGAGATTCAGACTGAGAGACTTAACATTATTCATGAAATTGTAGAGTATTATTACTGTTAATTGAACATTCTGAGATATTAGTCTTTATATATAGTTCTGAAGAAAATTAAGATACTTCTTATTATACTGCTTCAGTGAGAATCTGAAGAAGTTTATCAGCTCAGACTGTTGTATATCACAGTTTATTCAGTGTGAGAGAAGTTGAGATATCAATGTCAATATCAGTAACAGTTTGAAGAGAAAGTGTTCTAATTGAAGAAGTATGTATAATATTATGAGTTGTTTTATCTTGATTAACTAATATTCTCAGATCTAAGAGTCAGTGTTCTCAGTTTATTCAACAGATGTCTGTTACATTGAAAGATATATCTTACTCTTATTATAAAAGAGTATCTGTCATTGAGTTCTGACTGCTGAGGTAATAGTGTATAGTGAAATGAAAACAGCTTAATAGCTCAGATTATTATATCTAATATTCAGTAAGCTTACAGATGATTGTGAAATGCTTGAGATTCTTATGATCTATAATTATCTCAAATTTGAAGATACTTCAGAGTTCAGAGTCTCATTCTTCTAGACAGTGTATAATTATAAGAAGTTTCTTATTATAGATCTTATAATTGCATTTAATGAGACTCAGTTTCTTAGATATGAAGACATATGATTGTAAGACATCTTTATCATTATATTGCAATATAGCTTCTTCTGTGATATAGTCAGAGAAATCAGCTTCAATAACTATTTTATGATCAGAATTGAATATTATCAGTAGAGAGATATTAATGAACATCTTCTTTATCTATATAAATACAGCTTCAGTATTCACTGATCACTGAAATACTGAATTCTTCTTAATAAGTTCTGTGAGTGATCTCACAATATCTGAGAAGTTTTGTATAAATTACTGATAGAAGTTAGTAAATTCAATAAAGCTTTATACATCTTTCACAGTATATGAAGCTTCTCACTCAAGAATAGCAGAGATCTTCTCAGAATTCATTCAAATTCTCTTATCAGCTTCTATAATAAAATCTAGATATTTTATACTCTTGACTTTAAAATTATACTTGTTAATATCTATCAGTAGTTCTGTCTCTTATAATTATTATAATACTCTCTGCATATATTCTTGATATTCTTTTCTGAATTCATCAATGAAGATGAGAATGTTATCTAGATATACAGATACAAACTTATTAAGAAAATCTCAGAGTGCTTAGTTAATATACTTCTGAAATATACTGAGAGTGTTAGTCAGTTCAAAGAATGTGACTACTTATTTGAAAAGGTTATAATATGTTCAGAATGCTGTAAGTCATTCATCTTCTTCAGTGATATGAATCTTATGAAACACAGTGATGACATTTAGCTTTGTAAATTATCAGACTTATCTGATATATACTAGAGTTTCATTAATGAGAGATAAGAGATAACAATCTTTCTTTGTCAATCTGTTCAGATCTCAATAGTTCACACAGAATCAGAGTTCTTCACCTGATTTCTTTGCAAAGAGAATAGAAGCTGCAGTAAAAGAGTTACTAATATATGTGAATTTCTTATTTAACAGATTATTGAGTGTCTTCTGAAGAAGAAGAAGTTCATCTTGAGACATATTATAAAGAGAGTCTTATGATGACTCAGAGTTCTTATTATTCTTCTTTTCTAACTTAATACTGTGATTCACTTCTGAGTCTTGTAAAGAAAGTATATTCATAATATTATCTTATCAGAAGATATCTAGATATTCATGATATTATTAAGAGAGTTTTGTGTGAGAATCTGTTATTGTAGTATAGAATAACTTCTCTAGAGTCTTCTTAATATCAGTCAGACTGATGAAATAGATTGATACATAATTTTACTATTAGTAACTTTGTCAGTGATCTCACTAATGACTTCTTTTTTAAAGTATTTTATAAGCATTGACAGAGATCTGTGTAAGGTTCATAGTCTTATGAATATTATCTTCATGAATTCTATCATTGTTAGAGAATATTAAACTTCTGGTTTAAGTATTTAATAAAATGCTCTGTTCAGATAGTCAGACAAGTTCTAGCATAAGATTATAGTTAAGATTATCAACTTCATATACATAGACATCTTCATGTTAATGTTCTTCAACATCTATGTTTAGTTTCATCATGTAATGAGTGTGAATGTCTTTTGAATCATCAAATTCTATGAGAAGTCAGGATTTTAATAAGAAGATACACTGAAGATTTAATCATTGTATAATAACATAGATCACTGTCTATCATGACTTTCATATTATACATATTATCAATCACAGTAAATATAAGAATTGTATTCATTGTTATTTTCTCTTTAAATCATTATTATCTGATCTCTTCAAGCTTCTGTTTGTGAATTTGAACAGAAGCTAATCTTTTCCCTGTTTTATTAGAGGATCTTCATAGTTGTCTTCTGAATCTTTCTTCAATACAATGTGATTGACATAGACAGGCGTTGATCTGTTCTTTGAATAAGAAGATACTGATCTTTCTCTTGAGTGAGAAGATATGTAGATTAATCAGTAGTTGAAAGCAATGTGTTCTGATGAGTTACAATTAATACACACCTCTCATTGATATCAGTCAGTGACTTCTTCAGAAGTGATTCTGAGAACTCAGAAGTCTGTTCAGATGACAGAGACTCTTGCTTATGTATAGATATTTAAGTCTACTCAATTCATGACATCTGCATCATTGTTGTCATTTCTCAGTGCAGATGTATAAGTGTAATGTCTTCTGCCACTGTTCTGTATACTCTTGAGCTTGATAAGACAGTCATTCAATGTCTGAAGTTGTACACAGAAACCTTCATAAGTCTGATCTTCATCTACACTTACAAAAGTCTGTAAGAGTTTGAAAGTTAATGTCTTCTTAAGCATACTAATCTTCATTCAATTCTCTCAAGATTGATCACCTGCTTCTAGAATCTTGATATCAAAGTCAGAGATAAATATTGTGAGAGAAGTGTTTCTCTGTCAGACACTCTGTAATTAATCTAATACTTTCTGTTGCATAGCAGTGTCTCAGAACAGAATATCAAGATATTTGATAATGTTATCAGATATTCACAATACTGATTCACATGCTTTTATTCATGAATGAAACTTCTATTTCACGTGATTCTTCAATCATTCATTGATATATCAATCTTGATTAATTAGTAAACTAATGGCATCTTCATCTATACTCAGTTTCATGAGCATTTTCATCCTTTATAATGAGTAGAGAGTGAGATCAGAAGTATCAAAATATGTGAGAGTATCTAAGTATTCTTTTAGTACTTTTATATTTGATTCTGTAGATGTTGAAATTACATGAGTTTCTTATTGAGTTAATCATTGAATTTTCTCATATTAGAGTTGTTAAGTTGCATGCATATCAGCTATCTGTTACTGTTATAATTTCAACATTGCTCAGAGTCACTGTAACATTATGTCTATACTCATATTCAAGAGTTCTCTCATATTATTGTTAGATATGATTATATCAATCATCAGATATGTGAAAGTGTAATTATATGAATATCTCATACATCTGAGATATCAGAACTCTCAGATCTTTTACTGCTATTCTCTTATAAGATCTTACTCTCTTCATAAGATCTTGTTACAGAGTCAGAGTGACTGATGAGCAAGCTTCTATCTAAGAACTCAGTATCTGCTTAACTATTTAACTGTTTCTCTATTTCTTACATGTTATTACACATTCAGATATCTCAGTGAGTAATCATTTCTAATAAGAAGACAATGAAAATTTTTCAAGTGTAAGAGGTCTATACTGAATAGATCAGTATAATATTTATAGGTCTTATATAACAAAGTGAAAAATGTTAAAGAAGAAAAGAAAGAGAAAGTGTGAGAATCAGTGATCAGAGTGAATATTTATATGTATACACAGTGACATACACAGTGAAACTTCGAGGTGAAAGAATAGAGGTTTTTATACACAGTGAAGCTTCAGAGTAGAAGAATAGAAATTCTGTAGATTTTCAGCTGAGAATTAACAACTGAGAATCAGAGTGATAGAAATCTGTGAAGTGTAATGAAATAGTCTATATAATTGATCAGACGTAGCCCGCCACATGTATAATCAACACTTAACCTGTATTTAACATCACACAAGAACTCATTATAAGCTTCACTTGTATATAAGTATAATGAAAGAATAATAATAATAATAATAATAATTCTTGAGTATCTTTGTAAGAAGTCTACGCTAAATAGATCAGTATAATATATAGATCTTATATAATAAAGTGAAAAATGTTAATGAAGGAAAAGAAAGAGAAAGTACAAGAATTAGTGATTAAAGTAAATATTTATACACATATATAATAATATACATAATAAAGCTTTGAAGTGAAAGAATTTATACACATACATAGCAGTCAAGAATCAGCAATTGAGAATGACTGAGAATCAGAGTATATATATTCAAGAATAGCTGATGGAAACATATACATTTATAATAACTGAGAATCAGTAATTAAGAATGAGGTGATAGAAATCTATGAAGTGTAATGAAATAGTCTATATAATTGATTAGATGCAGCTCATTACATTAGTTTCTTCTTTTCAGAAGCAGTTCTCATCAGTCAAGAACTACTGTTTCAGATAATGCAGAACTCAGAGTTCAGATCAGATAATTATACTTAACTCATTTTACAAGATATTATCAGCTGCATCTGTGAGATCTCTTATTAAGAATATTCTCAATCTCTCATTCAAGTTCATTATCTTCTTCTATAATTCCTGATAACTGTCAGTTGAAAGTCAGTTGAGAAGAAAACAGATCAGTGATAGTACAGTGAAGCAAGCTTATGTGAAACATATTATAAATTTCTGATGAAGTATTAAGACAGTAGTTATAGCTATCTAGAATCTCTGTCACTATGTATTTTATATAGTGATAGTTCAATGTACAGAATGAGTGTGTGATCTATATATTCTTGAGATTCAATTACACAAGATCTTCTATCTTATACTGCTCTGTAGAATCTTGTCAGATATTAATTTAATCTTCTTAATCTTATTTAACACTTACTATGAAGACTTCTGCTTAGTCACAGACATCTCAGAGCTTCATTACTATATTATCAGTAATCTGAATCAGACTGCAGAGATTCAGTGTGAACTGTATAATCTCTAGAAGATTTAACATCTTCATGTGATAACTATGTGTAAGAAAGAACAGACTTACATCTGTTGAAATAATATCTCAATCATTGATAGTGACCTCTGTGTATAGAAGAAGATTATGTCAATCATCTTATAAGTAATTACAGAACTTATAAAGATAATTCTTCACAGTCTGAATTGTCTGTTCTAATACATTATCAGTCTCAGAGTGATAGACAGTTAACAGATAATATATAATCTTGAGAACTTGATAGATTCTTGTTCAGAGAGTACTTATAAATTAACAGTCTCAATTCAATACTATAGATCTCAGTAATTCATATATCTGATAGAATGAGCTCTGTAGAAAAGCTTCAGTAACTTGTTCAGTATTCATCTTATTATAAGATTCTAATATTACATCTTTACTCAATCAATTCATGATGTGACGGGCTGCGCCTGATTAATCATATAGACTATTCTGTTACACTTCACAGATTCCAACCGCTTCATTCTTGAACGCGTATGCTCCAATTCTCAGCCATTCTCAATCACTGATCCTCAGCCGCTATGAACATGTATAGATTCTTCTGCCCTGAAGCTTCACTGCATACATCATCACATATGTGTATAAATATTCACTTTAATTGCTGATTCTCATACTTTCTCTTTCTTTTCCTTCTCTAACATTTTTCTCTTTGTTATATAAGATCTATCAATATTATATCAATCTATTCAGTGTAGGCTTCTTACACTAGAAAAATGTTCATCATCTTCTTATTAGAAATAATTATTCACATATCATCTTCTTCTTAGAAATAATTACTCACTGAGATATCTGAACATGTAATAATGTATAAGAAATAGAGTGTGGCGGGCTGCACCCGATCAATTATATAGACTATTTCACTTTACTTCATAGATTCTTCTGTTCCACTATTGAATACATACACTCTGATTCTCGGCCATTCTCAATCGCTGATTCTCAGCTGTCACAAATGTGTATAGATTCTTCTGCCCTGAAGCTCCACTATGTACACTATCATATACATGTATAAATATTCATCTCAATCACTAATTTCTACACTTTCTCTTTCTTTTCCTTCTTTAATGTTTTTCTCTTTATTATATAAGACCTATTAATATCATATCAATCTATTCAGTGTAGGCCTCTTATATTAGAAAAATATTCATTATCTTCTTATTAAAAAATGATTATTCACACATTATCTTCTCATTAGCAACAATTATTCATCAAGAGATATTCAAACATATAATAACACATAAGAAATAGAGAAACAGTTAAACAGTTAAGCAGACACTGAGTTCTCAGATAGAAGCTTACTCATCATGTGATTCAAAGGTTGGTTAAGCCAGCGTACGATTACAGGCGTACGCCGGCTTCTTATATATTGTAATATCGTACGCTAAATTAATTAGTGGCCGCTATGGCCCCCTCTTTACACTCGTATGCTAGTAGTTCAGAAGCGGCCGCATTATTATCTGACAGTCATACATTCTTCTGAACCACATTCTCCTTCACCAGATTCAGTCACGCTCACATGACCATGTCATATGCCCTAGCTTCATGCAGATTAGCTCATCACTAGTGTTTTATAATTGTATGATCTATCTCTGATTCAGCTAGTATTCTGCATACACTCTCACAAGGAAACTTTCACTATATTATATCACTCATTCACTAACTTTTCTCATTCTTCAATCATCATCTCATCATTGTCATCATCAAATATTATTATCTTATTCAAGATTTCTACTTCTTCTTCTGTTCAACTCTTTTCATCTGTTCATCTATCACATTGTATGTGTTTCTGATGATGACTCTTCATTTCCATAACAAGTGTTCTTGTAGTGCTCATATCAGGCAGTTCATTAGCAGTAAGTGTAACACATTGTGAAATGTAACCAGGACTTGTTTATCTTCTAACAATCATCAGAATATACTATCATGAATGATACATCTTCTTCATCTTCTTATACATTTCTGACTCTCTTTTCTTCAGTGATATCTGATCATGTTTTCCTGATTATGTTATATGATCACAGATACTGATATTTTAATTTGTATAGAATCTTCACATGTTGACAGATCTGCATCTGCTGATGATTGTGATCTCAATATTGAATCATTGATTGAGAACTTGAAGAACATGATAATGAAGAAATTGTCTGTGTCATGTGTGATCAGATCTTCTGTGTTCTTCTCTGTTTCTTCTTTCACTTCTTTCTCTGCTGTCTCTTCTCAATCTTCTACACTTATCTCTGTGTCTGGTTCTCCTGCTTCTGCTACCTCTGTTCCCATGACTCTCACTTCTGCTACTTCTGGTTTTACTGTCTCTGCTTTCATTATCAGCTCTTCTCATTTCAAGAAGATGTTGCATAGACTTAATGAATCATGTTTCTCAGCACATATACTCTCACCCTTCTTACTGACTCTCAGAACAATTTATTATATGAAGACTGTATATAATATAATGATCTGAAGCTTGGTTGCAGACACTGATTATTACATTCATTTTAAATATTTATGATGAGACAATTATTCATTCATCTCAGAGAATCACTCTTCTCTTCAACAGTATCAAGATTATAAGTCTTTTTCTTTTTCATCTTTTCTTTCTAACACTGATTTTTCTGTTCTTAGAGAAAATTATTATGAGTTTTACTGTGTATGAAGTTGTGATGTTCACAGATATTAAGAAGCTTTTCATGAATATAAAGTTCAATATTGCAGAGACATCTGCTCTGATGAATTCCTTCAGAATGATAGATCTGTATCAGTCTATTCTCTGACATCTGTTGTCTGACTTCATGATGCAGATGAAAGATATCTGTGTTTTCAGAAACAGGAACATGAATATCATACTCTTTTACACTCACAGATGTGAGGCTTGTACATCTTGTCTGAGATGTTATCATGAAAATGAGCTATTCACACACTGTGTTCTGCTTTCTGCATTTCCTCATGTCTCTCTCTCTCTTTCTGAGAAGTCTTGTGTGTGTTGTAATTACATGTACAACTCTAAGACCAGTGAGTGTTTATTTGATAACTGTTCTCATCTCTGATTTTGTGATTTTTATATGCTAATAATGGTTCTTAGTTGCTTCAGTGTGAGAGATCATTCTAATTGAAGATAATAACACTGCTGAGACTACTCTCTTTTACTCTCAAGCTTCTTCTGTTACTTTCTCTCCCTTCTCTGCAGAGAAGGTTGTGTGCACACTGAGTCATAAGTGTTTGATCCTGAGTAACTCTTATTGTTCATCTGATTCTGTGTCTCTCTCTTTCATTTCTTCTATCTCTGTTCTCTCTTTCTTAACTCCTGGTTCTGCAGGTTCTGTGCTCTCCTTCAATTTCTCTACATGTACACATACACATTTCTATATTGGCATTTCAGTCAATCTTGTGATAAATAACATTAATGTCATATGCAGAGTGATAGAGGAATTGAAGACATATGCAGTGTTGTTACAAGAGCAGCTTGCAGCTCTTGAATCTCTTATGAATCTTGAGTTTTGAGATTTTCTTTGTTTTTGGTGTTTTTCAGGTGATGTGATGTTGAAAATAGATTAAACATGTGACATATAAAAATGAATGAGATGTGTATGATAACATTTGTCTTTTACAGCTGATTCTTACAGTTGATGACTAATTCATTATCTCTTTTCTTACACTTTTTCTTTATCTGCTAGTCACTACTCTTACACAACCTCTATATAATACAGTGTTCAGTGACTAGATTCAGCAGCTTTCATCTTTTGTGATTCTGTCTTGTACATTATACTGTCTCTCTTCACTCACTCAGATCACTACAGTGAACAGCTCATTGAAACTAATCTCATCTGACCTCTGAGTGTTCTCAGAGATTGAGATGACTTAGTCTCATGTGTCTGTGAATGTTTCAGATAGTTCATCCTCTGTGATCTTCACAATTGAACTGATGTACACAGTCAAATTCAACTCTGAATTCCTTTTTCTTCTGTGATTTGACTCACATGCAAGTCTGTCACTTTAAGACTGCTCTTTGCTGTGTTGCACCTGCTGTCTGCAGCATATTATTATATAATCAGCTACAGTCTCATCACTTATTGAAGTGTGATATTTATCTGATTTCTTCATTGCTTCTCATTCTTTTCTTGTAATTATGAAAAGATCAGAATAAGTGAGATTATCTGATTTGTAAGCATCTATGATTTCTCTTACTTTGTGAGACTTTTCAATTGTAAGTCTCTTCTTTTTCAACACTGATAATAGTGCTGTGAATAATCATAATTCACTCAGATCTTGCATCTTTACTTTCATAAGTCATAAATTATTGATTAAGTTGTGTAAGACTTGTTCCTCTGATTCTTTCAATGTGTACATTCTCAGAGAATGTGATTTGAGTATTTTATATGACTCAAATTATCTAGGTTGGAACTTCTCAGAATCCTCATTATGTATGAGAACTTATATTCTTATCTTGAGACTTGATTTCTTAACTAGTGAGTCTTGTATTCTTTTCAATTGAATTGCTCAGTTCAGGAGTAACTCATTAGCTTTTGTTTGTATGTGACTGATCTCTTTCAATCTTGATTCTGTGTCTGTGACTGTTATGTTCACAACTGCTACTGCTGTGTCTGTAACTGCTGTTTTCTTTCCCACCTTTTTCAAAGCATTCTCCAGAATGCGCGGATGCAATTCATATAACAGGTAGAATGATGAATGCTTAGAGACTGTATACTGCTGAATTCATATGACTAATAGTGCCTGACTGAGATATTCATCTCATAATCTCATAGACTTGTTCACTAGATATTTCATCAGCATGTTGTCTAAGATTTCATTCAAGTGTTTTATCTTCCTGTTCATCTGTAGATAATATGATATTGTTCTACAATATCTTG
This sequence comes from Blastomyces gilchristii SLH14081, assembly GCF_000003855.2. NCBI lineage: Eukaryota > Fungi > Ascomycota > Eurotiomycetes > Onygenales > Ajellomycetaceae > Blastomyces > Blastomyces gilchristii. The sequence goes on from NW_003101682.1 coordinate 1,841,259, forward strand.
TCTGTAACTGGCTCATGAAATGCCTCATCACTTCTTCTACAAGATTCACATCATTATCAGTTAGAATCTCATACAGTATTTCATAGTTGATATAGATCTCATCATGTAGAAACTTCATCATCATCTTCTCTGTCATCTCTGAAACTGCTTTCATGACTGGTCAGTCAGTAGTGTAATCAATAGCAGTGATTATTCATCAGTTTTCATTTGATATTTGTGACAATATATCTATAACATTCATCTCTCATTGTTTAAATAATTATATTATATACTTCATCTAATGTTGCACTTTCTCACATTCTAACTCTTTCTTAGATTCTTTCATAACCTGGTAATTCAGACACTTGTGAGCATATGTCTGAATGTTCTCAGCCATGCTTGACCAGTATGCTCTTGATTTGAGTACACTCATGAGTTCAGAGCTTTCTAAGTGACTGAATTTCTTATGCATGTGAGTTATCAAGTTGTGTCTAAATGAAGATTCTAGATAAAGAGCTTCTGCATATTCTAGATTGTGATAAAGCATAATGTTGTTTTTCAATTTCTTCAGCTTGAAGTTCAGAAGCATCTCTTCTACTACTCTTGCAAGATACTTATCATCTGACATCTTGTCATTCTTCAAGTGAGAGATCATGATGTTCACTCATTCTGATTTCTTGCATCTTCTCAGTGTATTTAATACAAACATTTCTTGTGTCTGGTTTACAGAACTCTCACTCATGAAATCAGGTCTGTGACTGATTGTATCAGATATCACAGTGTCTGATCTCTTTCAGTATTTGATATGAAGATTATATGCTTGAAACTCTGAGATTCAATATGCTAAGTGTTTGAAAGGTTTTATCATTGATTGTAGATAGATGAGGCTTTTATAATTTGTGATCACTGCTGTTATATGCCTGTTGTTGATATATCTATCTTATAATGCCAGTACATGCTTAATCACTAGTAATTTCTTTTCATACACTGAGTAATTGAGCTTGATATCTGATAGTTTTCTACTATCATATGTCACTGAGTGCAGCTTGTCATTCTTGCTTATCTGTAGAAGAGTATCTCTGATAGCTCATTCAGATGCATCTGTCTCAATGTAGAAAGGTTTATTATGATCTGATTAAATAAGTACTGAGAATGTTATTATACATTCTCTCAGTGTGAGAAAAGTCTCTTCACATGTGATATTTCAGATAATTGAATAAAACTTCTTCTTTTGCAGATTTGCATCTGTTTCTCTTAAGAGATCTGAGAGTGATGTAGATATTCATGTGAAATCCTTGATGAATCTGCAGTAGTATGAGACTAACTCAAGAAACTGTTATATATAGTGTACATTTCTCAGCTGTGATCAATTCACTATGACATTCAATTTCTCTGAAATGAAGTGTATACAGTCATCACTTACTACATATTCTATGAACTTCAACTCTTTCATTTCAAATACACACTTGATTGATTTGACATAGAGCTTATACTCTGTCAGAGTTATAAGCACTTTATCAAGATACTTCAGATGTTTATTGTATGAGTTTAAAAAGACTAGAATGTCATTAAGATATATAAGACATGAGGTTTCATTCTGTTTATGAAGAATTGTATTCATTATCATTTGAAAGATGACAGATGCATTTATCAGACTGAATGATATTATCAGGAATTCAAACTTTCTCTATTATATATTAAATACAGTTCATGAGACTGACAGTTTATCTACACAGATCTGCCAGTATTCTGAGAGAAGATCAATCTTCAATAGATATCAGGCATTTCTAACTATGTTCAACTGTTGTTGAATTCATAGCAGTGAATATTCATTCTTGATTGTAAGCTTATTAAGTGCTTGATAATTGATACACATCTGTCACTCCTCACCTGTCTTTTTCACAAATAGAACTGAAAAGCCTTACACACTTGATAAGAATTGTATGAGATTACATTCTAGAAGGTCTGTGATCTGATACTTCTGTTCTTTGAGATGTATTTGTAACAGAGAGTATGCATTCTGATTGACTGATTTTGCATCCTCTATGTCAATCTTATGTACAAATTCTCATTTCAGCAGCAATTCTGATGAAAGATCTGTTTGAAAGACCTTCTCATGCTTCTTCAGAAGCTTCTTCATATGCTTATCCTTCTGCATATCTTTTATCTTGATTTTCTCTGCTTCTGAGTCCTGTATAATATACAGAATGCTTTTAAATGAGATCTTGTGAATTGTTCTCTTTGCTTATTGATATGTAAGCAGATTTAACTCTTCTATATCAGAGACATGAAATATCCTTCTCATATCAGTTGATAGAATTGTATGAACTGTTTTCTTCCTATCAGTCAACTGTATATAACATATATGTCATTGAATCTGCAGATTGAACCTTTGAAATCAATCAAGTTCAAGAATAAGATCATATTTCATGTTCTGCAGCTCTCACACTCAAATATAGCAAGATCATTCTTCAAAGTGCAAGAGAACTCTTACTCTTACAGATGATATCAAATATCAGTTATCAGATAATCTTATACATCAGAGATTCTTCACTCAGTGAATTTCTTTCAATCTTCAGATTATATAATTATCAATATATTATGTAGAAGCTTCTATATCTGCTAACACTTTTACAGCTATCTCTTAATTCTTATTCAAGTGTCTCTTATACATTAATATTTCAGGTCTCAAGATATTGAGATAAGTATTCACTTCATCATTCTTATCTGCACTTTATTCAGAAGTCTGCTTCTTCTTTGCATTCACAGAATTCAGAGAATCATCTAACACAGACATCTCTTTCACTTTGAAGACTTTTCATAGAATATCAGTGAGTGTCTCTGAGCTCACTGATTCTGCTAGTTTTTTGACTCTCTTGCTTCTCTTGACTGTGTATACTGAGTATAATCTTTTATATCATGATTTTGACATCTGTAGTTGAAGCAAGCTTGATACTTATAATATCAAGATTTTCACTCAGAGAATCTCTTTTTCAGAGGATTCAGTGCTTTAGCAATGACATTCAGATCTAGATTCATCACATTCAGATGTGTGACTTGTATCATAGAAGTCTGATTATCTGTTCTTCACTGAGACATACTTGATTACAGTATTTTCTGTCATAATTGACTTATTTATTCCTGTACAATGAGGATGTTATATGCTTCTTTCACTGTGCCTGGTTATGAGGTTAAGCATTTTCATTCTGCTCTCAACTCAGATGTAAGATCATGAATGAAAATCTGTAGATAGAAAGATATTGAAAGCTCTTCATTCAATGTAAGATAGTATAAACTGAAGTGTGTAAAGTATAATATAAGATCACTTACTTATCTACACTCAGTGAAGTATTTATAACACTTATCTCACATATTCACTTTCTCAAAGTTATGCAAGATTCATTTGAAAAACTCATTTCATGTTTATGAAAATGAATATCACTCTGAGTCTGTGAGATTCATCTTTTCATTAGTTATTCATAATAACTTCACTTTTCTGTGTAGAAACACAGTAGATTTTAAGACTTGTTGAAATTTCATTGACTGTCTATCTGTGAGTTCACATTTAATCTGATAATATGATTGCATCTGACTTAGCTAGCTGATTGCAGCATCATTTTTTCAGTTGTCATTGAAGCTTGATAACTTCAGCAGATCTTTCAGCTTGATATATTTCATGCTTGAATTCTCATTCTGCACAGCAGTCTCTGATGATGTGTACACTTCTGAAGAGATTGTGAATGATTGTGATGAGATCTTCAGGTTCAGTGTAGTCACCTGTCTGTATAAACATTCAATCTCTCACTGCAGGTCTAAGATCTGATTTTCTCTATTCTTATTAATAGTGATGATTGCGTCAGCGAAGCTCTTCATAGTGAATACCTGATTTGCAGTGAATGTCAATTGTTGTTTGACTTCTGTCTTAGCCTGTCACTGTGTATGCAAGACCTTGATCTTGTTTAGAATTCTCATATATATACAGAGCTTTGATTCTGATTCAGCAGTCTCAGCTACTTTTCTTACTGCTTTGAGTAAACTCTCTGAGAGGTTCTGCATATCTTTCAGTTCAGATAACAGAGAAGAGTGTTATTTGTATTAACTAGAAGAGATATTCATTTCAGTAGTTTCTCATTGATTGTACAATATCTATTATTATATTGCTATATTATTATATTACTATATCATTATATCACTATATTGTTATATGATTTCTGTTATCCTTGTACAACTTCAGTGATGGTCATTCCTTCTCTTTTTATCCTTCTTTTGAGTAGGGAGTGAACTTCTTTGAATCTGATTCACTGCTCTCATTCTCTTTCTCACATCTCATCTGTTCGCATCTCATATGTGGCATTCACCTGGGTGTGAAGTTTTCCCTTAACAAGTGAAGCAGCATTAATTGAATGCTCTTCTGCTCACTGCTCTTTGTACACTATCTTTTGAGATGTTCTAGGACCACACTAGCATGATAACTACAAATTGCTTTGTAGATGGAATTATCATGCTCTGGAGAAGCCTGTGCTTCTCACTGGTTTTTAGACATGCTATCAGATGTGATTCAAAGGTTGATTAAGCCAGCGTATGATTACAGGCGTACACCAGCTTCTTATATATTGTAATATCATACACTAAATTAATTAGTGGCCGCTATGGCCCCCCCTTTACACTCGTACGCTAGTAGTTCGGAAGCGGCCGCGTTATTATCCGACAGTTGTATGTTCTTCCGAATCACAATCAGTCACTCTGACTCTGCAATAAGATCTTACAAAGAGAATATCAGTGAAAGACCTGAGAGTTCTGACACTCAGATATATGAGATATTCATACAATTACACTTCTTCAGATTTCACAGATATCACACATCTGATAAATGATATAATCATGTTTAATAATAATATGAGAGAATCTCTGAACACAAGTATAGATGCAGTGTCACAGTGACTCTGAGCAATGTTGAAACTACAATAATAATAAATAGCTGATATGCATGCAACTCAACAATGCTAATACAAAGAGATTCAATAATTAACTCATATAATTTCAACATCTACAGAATTGAATATAAAAGCACTGAAAGAACACTTAGATACTCTCACATATTTCAATACTTTTAATCTCACTCTCTACTCGTCATGAAGAATGAAAATGTTTGTGAAACTGAGTGTAGATGAAGATGTCATCAGTTTATTAATTAATCAAGATTGATATATCAATGAATGATTGAAAGATTATGTGAAACAAAAGTTTCATTCATAAATGAAAGTATGTGAATCAGTGTTATAAATATCTGACAATATCATGAAATATCTTAATATTCTGTTCTGAGACACTGCCATGCAACAGAAAGTATTAGATTGATTACAGAGTATCTGACAGAGAAACACTTCTCTTACAATATTCATCTCTGACTTTAATATCAAGATTCTAGAAGCAGATGATCAATCTTGAGAGAATTGAATGAAGATTAGTATACTCAAGAAGATATTAACTTTCAAACTCTTACAGACTCTTATAAGCATAGACAAAGATCAGACTTATGAAGACTTCTGCACACAGCTCTGAACAATAAATGACTATCTTATCAAGCTCAAGAGTATACAGAACAGTGATAGAAGATGTTACATCTCAGTAACTTATACACTCACACTGAGGAATAACAATGATGCAGATGCTATGAATTGAGTAGACTTGAATGTTTACACATAAGCGAGAGTCTTCACTGTCTGAACAGACTTCTGAATTCCTGAGATTACTTCTGAGAAAGTCACTGATTAACATCAATGTGAAGTATGTATCAACTGTAACTGATTAGAATACATTACTTTCAACTGCTGATTGATCTATGTGTCTTCACACTTAAGAGAAAGACTGACATCTTCTTAATTGAGAGAAAGATCAGTGTCTTCTTATCTGAAGAATGAATCAGTGTCTGTTCACATCAATCACATTGCAGTGAAGAAAGATTCAGAAGATAACTATAAGAATGCTCTAATGAAACAGAGAAAAGATTAGCTTCTATTCAAATTTATAAACAGAAGCTTAAAGAGGTTAGATGATAATAATTTAAAGAGAAAATGACAATGAATGCAATTCTTGTATCTACTGTGATTGATAACATGTATAATATGAAAGCCATGATAGACAGTGATCTATGTCACTATACAATGATAAAATCTTCAGTTGTAAGACATTATAACCTTCAGTATATCTTCTTATCAAGTTCTCAACTTCTCACAGAATTTGATGATTTAAAAGACATTTGTACCTGTTACATGATGAAGCTGATCATAGATGTGAGAGAACATCAACATGAAGATATCTATGCATATAAAGTTGATAATCTTGATTATAATCTTATATTAGAACTAGTCTGACTATCTGAACAAGATATCTTATTGAACACTTGAAACAGAAGCTTGATATTCTCTAATAATAATAGAGTTCATGAGAATGACATTTACAAGACTATGAACCTGACACAGATCTCTGTCAACACCTATGAAATGCTCAGAAAAAGAAGTCACTGAAAGAATTATTAATAGCAGAATTATATATCAATCTATTTCATCAGTCTGACTGATATTAAAAAGACTCTAGAAAAGTTATTTTATATTATAATAACAGATTCTCATATAAAACTCTCTCAATAATATTATGAATATCTAGATGTTTTCTGATAAGATAATAATGCTACAAATCTATCTCTCTTACAAGGTTCAGAAGTGAATCACAGTATTAAGTTAGAAAAGAAGAATAGTAAGAACTCTGAATCATCATGAGACTCTCTTTATAATATATCTTGAGATGAACTTCTTCTTCTTCAGAAGACACTCAATAATCTGTTAGATAAGAAATTTATATATATTAACAACTCTTTCACTGCAGCTTCTATTCTCTTTGCAAAGAAGTCAGATGAAGAACTTTGATTCTGTGTGAACTACTGAGATCTGAACAGATTAATAAAGAAAGATCAATATCTCTTATCTCTCATCAATGAAACCCTAGCATAGATTAAGTAAGCTCAATGATTTATAAAGCTAGATATTATTACTGTGTTTCATAAGATTTGTATCATTGAAGAAGATGAATGACTTACAGTATTCTGAACATGTTATGACCTCTTTGAATGAATAGTCACACTCTTTGAACTGACTAACATTCTCAGTACATTTCAGAAGTATATCAACTGAGCACTCTGAGATTGTCTTAATAAGTTTATATCTACTTATCTAGATGACATTCTTATCTTCACTGATGAATTCAGAAAAGAATATCAAGAGTATATACAAAGAGTATTATAATAACTATAAGAAGCAGAACTATCAATTAATATTAATAAGTATGATTTCAAAGTTAAGAGTACTAAATACTTAGGTTTCATCATAGAAGCTGATAAGAGAATTTAAATGAATTCTGAGAAGATCTGTGTCCTTCTTGAATGAAAAGCTTCATATACTGTGAAAGATGTACAAAGTTTCATTGAATTCACTAACTTCTATCAGTGATTTATACAAAACTTCTCAAATATTATAAGATCATTTACAGATCTTACTAAGAAAGACTCAGTATTTCAATAATCAGCAGACACTGAAGCTGCATTTACACAGATAAAGAAGATGTTTATTAATACTTCTCTACTGATAACATTTGATTCTGATCATAAGACAGTTGTTGAGATCAATTTCTCTGACTATGTGATAGAAGAAGTGATATTACAATATAATGATAAAGATATTCTACAATTATGTATCTTTATATCTAAGAAACTGAGTCTCACTGAATGCAATTATAAGATCTATAATAAGAAACTTCTTACAATCATACACTGTTTAGAAGAATGAAACTCTGAACTTCAAAGTGTCTTTAAATTTGAGATAATTATAGATTATAAGAACCTCAAATACTTCACAACTATCTATAAACTAACTAAACAACAGATGCAATGATCTGAGTTCTTAAGCTACTTTCATTTTATAATACACTACTGTTCTGACAGTCAGAACTCAATGACAGATGCTCTCTCACAATGAGAGCAAGATATGTCATTCAATGTAACAGATACTCACTGAATAAATCAAGAGCACTGACTCTTGAACTCAAAGATACTAGTTAATCAAGATGAAACAGTTCATGACACTATACATACTTCTCTGATTAGAACTATACATGCTTCTTCAGTTAGAACTGCTATTAATATCTTCACTTTCTCTATACTGAATAAACTGTGACATACAGCAGCTCAGATAGATGAACTTCTTCAGATTCTCACTGAAGCAGTATATCAAGAAGCACTCTGATTTCTCTCAGAACTACATATAAGAACTGATATCTCAGAATATTCAATTAATGATAATAACACTCTACAATTCTGTAAACAACACTGAGTCTCTCACTCTGAACTCTTATACACTCAGATAATGCAAGAGATACATGATTCATGTATAATCAGTCATTCAGACTATAAATAACTGTATAGAATAATCTCTCAAGAGTTCTACTGATCTGAGATATTAAATAGTATCAGATACTTTATTTAAAACTGCAATCACTGTTCTTCTATTATCTTATAAAAGAACTGTAGAAAAGATCTATTGAAATTACTTAATATCTCTGATAGAATCTGATAAGATGTAGTAATTGACTTTACTATCAATCTATCTGAGAGTAAGAGTTGTAGAAACATTCTGATCATCATAAATCAATTGAGTAAAGATATAATATTGAAATCTTGCAATAAGATGAATATTAAATAAGTCACTGAAGCTTTTCTACAGAGTCTGTTCTATCAGATGCATGAATTACTGAGATCTATAGTATTGAATCAGAGTCATCAATTTGTAAGTACTCTCTGAACAAGAATCTGTCAAGTTCTCAAGATTACACACTGTCTATTAACTGCCTATCACTCTGAGACTGATGATATGTCAGAATGAACAATTCAGACTGTGAAGAATTATCTCTGTAAGTTCTGTAATCACTTATAAAATGATTGATATGATCTTCTTCTACATACAGAGATTGCTATCAACAGTTGAGATACTGTTTCAACAGATATAAGCTCATTCTTTCTTATATACAGATATTATATGAAAGTGTTAAATCTTCTAGAGATTACACAGTTCATACTGAACTCTCACAGTTCAATTCAGATTGCTGATAATATAGTAATAAAGCTTCAAGATACCTGCAATTGAGCAGAGACCTTCATGATAACTGTGAAACAAGATCAAGAGAATCAAATTAATATTCACTGAGACTTCACTGAATAATATAAGATAGAAGATCTGATATGATTGAATCTTAAGAACATATGAATCACATATTCATCTCATACACTAGATTACTATTATATCAAGTATAAAGTGACAGAAGTTCTAGATAGTCATAACTACTATCTTAACATATCATCAGAAATTCATGATATATTTTATACAAGCTTTCTCTGCTGTGCTGTCACTGATTCATTTTCTTCTCAAGTGACTTCTGACTGACAGTTATCAGATATTATAGAAGAAGATAATAAGCTTGAGTGAGAGATTGAGAATATTCTCAATGAGAGATTTCATGACTGCAGCTGACAATATCTTATGAAATGAGTCAGCTATAATTAACTGACCTGAACTCTGAGTTCTGTATTATCTGAAACAGCAGTCCTTGACTGATGAGAACTGCTTCTGAAAGAGAGGGACTAATGTGGCGGGCTGCGCCCGATCAATTATATAGACTATTCCACTCCACTTCATAGATTCTTCCATTTCACTATTGAACACATACACTTCAATTCTCAGTCATTCTCAATCACTGATTCTTAACTGTTACAAACATGTATAGATTCTTCCACTCTGAAGCTCCATCACATACACTACTACATACATGTATAAATATTCACCTCAATCACTGACTTCTACACTTTCTCTTTCTTTTCCTTCTTTAATGTTTTTCTCTTTGTTATATAAGACCTATCAATATCATACCGATCTATTCGGCGTAGGCCTCTTATATAGAGAAACAGTTAAACAGTTAAGTGAACACTGAGTTCTCAGATAGAAGCTTGCTCATCAGTCACTCTGACTCTGTAATAAGATCTTATGAAGAGAGTAAGATCTTACAAGAGAATATCAGCAAAAGACTCAAGAGTTCTGACATCTCAGATGTATGAGATATTCATACAATTACACATCTGACAATTGATATAATCATGTCTAATGATAATATGAAACTCTCAAATGCGAGTATAGATGTGATATCACAGTGACTTCAAGCAATGTTGAAATTACAATAACAATAAATAGCTGATATGCATGCAACTTAACAATGTCAATATAAAGAGATTTAATGATTATTATAACAAGAAACTAATACAATTTCAGCATCTACAGAATTAAATACAAAAGTGCTGAAAGAATACTTAGATACTCTTACATATTTCAATACTTTCAATCTCACTCTCTACTCATTATAAAGGATGGAAATACTCATGAAACTGAGTATAGATGAAGATGTCATCAGTTCATTAATCAATCAAGATTGATATATCAATGAACAATTGAAGAATCGCATGAAACAGAAGTTTCACTTATAAATAAAAGTATGTGAATCAGTGTTGTGAACATCTGATAACATCATCAAACATCTTAATATTCTGTTTTAAGACACTGTCATGCAACAGAAAGTATTAGATTAGTTATAGAGTATATGACAGAGAAACACTTCTCTTATAATATTTATCCCTGACTTCAACACCAAGATTCTAGAAGCAGGTGATCAATCTTGAAAGAATTGAATGAAGATTAGTATGCTTAAGAAGACATTATCTTTTAAACTCTTACAGACTCTTATAAGTGTAGACAAAGATCAGACTTATGAAGATTTCTGCACACAGCTTCAAATATTAAATGACTGTCTTATCAAGCTCAAGAGTATACAGAACAGTGACAGAAGATGTTACACTTCAGTCACTTATACACTTACACTGAAGAACAGCAATGATGCAGATGCCATGAACTGAATAGATTCAAATGTCTATACATAAGCAAGAGTTTTCACTATTCAAACAGGCTTTCAAGTCCCTGAGATCACTTCTGAGAAAGTCATCAATTGATGTCAATGTGAAGTATGTATCAACTATAACTGATTAGAATACATCACTTTCAACTGCTGATTAATCTATGTATCTTCACACTCAAGAGAAAGACCAGCATCTTCTCAATTAAGAGAAAGATCAGTGTCATCTCATTCAAAGAATGAATCAGTGCCTGTCTGCATCAATCACATTGCAGTGAAGAAAGATTTAGAAGATAACTATAAGAATGCTCTGATGAAACAGGGAAAAGATTAACTTCTGTTCAAATTCACAAACAGAAGCTTGAAGAGATCAGACAATAATAATTTAAAGAGAAAATGACAATGAATGTGATTCTTGTATCTACTGTGATTAATAACATGTATAATATAAAAGTCATGATAGACAGTAGTCTATATCACTATACAATGATAAAATCTTCAGTTGTAAGATATCATAACCTTCAGTGTATTCTCTTATCAAAACCCTGACTTCTCACAGAATTTGATGATTCAAAAGATGTTTGTACCTGTTACATGATAAAACTAAAAATAGATATAAAAGAACATTAATGTGAAGATGCCTATATATACAAAGTTAATAATCTTGATTATAATCTTATGTTAGAACTTGTATAGCTATCTGAATAAGACATCTTATTAGATGCTTAAAACAGAAGCTTGATATTCTCTAACAATGATAGAATTCATGAAGATGATATTTATAAGACTATGAATCTTACACAGATCTCTGTCAACACTTATGAAATACTCTGAAAAAGAAGTCATTATCAAAATTATTAACAGAGTCACTGACAAGATCACTGACAGTAGAATTATATATCAATCTATTTCATCAGTCTGACTAATATTAAAAAGACTCTAGAAAAGTTATTCTGTGTTACAATAACAGATTCTCATACAAAACTCTCTCAATAATATCATGAATATCTAGATGTCTTTTAACAAGATAATAATGTTACAAATCTATCTCTCTTATAAGGTTCAGAAGTAAATCACAGTATCAAGTTAAAAAAGAGAGATGATAAGAACTCTGAATCATTATAAGACTCTCTTTATAATATGTTCTGAGATGAACTTCTTCTTCTTCAAAAGACACTCAATGATCTGTTGAATAAAGAATTCATATGTATTAGTAACTCTTTCACTGCAGCCTCTATTCTCTTTGCAAAGAAACCAGGTGAAGAACTCTGATTCTGTGTGAATTATTGAGAATTGAACAGATTAATAAAGAAGAACTGCTATTCTTTATCTCTTATTAATGAAACTCTAGCTTGCATTGAACAAGCTCAATAATTTACAAAGTTAGATGTTATCACTGCATTTCATAAGATCTGCATCATTAAAGGAGATGAGTGGCTTACAGCATTTCAAACATGATATAATCTCTTTGAATGAGTAGTCATACTCTTTGAACTGGCTAACACTCTCAGTATATTTCAGAAGTATATCAACTGAGCACTTCAAGACTTCCTTGATGAATTTGCATCTGTATATCTTGATGACATTCTCATCTTCACTGATGAATTCAGGAAAGAATATCAAGAACATATGTGAAAGATATTACAATAGCTACAGAAAGCAGAAAAGTAGAACTGCTGATAGACATAGACAAGTGTGATTTTGAGATTAAAAGTACAAATTATCTAGGCTTTATCATAGAAGCTGGTAAGAGAATCTGAATGAATTCTGAGAAGACCTCTGCTATTCTTGAATGAGAGACTCTGTGCACTGTGAAAGATGTACAAAGCTTCATCAGATTTACTAACTTCTATCAGTGATTTATACAAAACTTCTCAGATATTATGAGATCACTTACAGAACTCACTAAGAAAGACTCAGTATTTCAATGATCAGCAGACATCAAAGCTGCATTTATACAGATGAAGAAGATGTTCATTAATATCTCTTCACTGATAACATTTGATTCTGATTACAAGATAGTTATTGAAGCTGATTTCTCTGACTATGTCACAGAAGAAGCTATATTGTAATATGAAGATAAAAGTATCTTACAATTATACATCTTCATGTCTAAGAAACTGAGTTTTGCTGAATGCAATTATGAGATCTATGACAAGAACCTTCTCACAATTATACACTATCTAGAAGAATGAGACTCTGAACTCTGAAGTATCTCTGAATTTGAGATAATCACAGATTATAAGAATCTTAAATACTTCACAATGATCTGTAAACTCACTGAATAACAGATATAATAGTCTGAGTTCTTAAGCTGCTTTCATTTTACAATACACTATCATCTCAGAAGTCAGAACTCAATGACAGATGCTCTCTCATAACAAGAGCAAGATATGCCTTTCAATGTAACAAATACCTGTTAAATGAACTGAGAACACCAGCTTCTAGATCTGAAGATATTAGTTGATCAAGATGAAATAACTCATAACACTATACATACTTCTCTGATTAGAACACTTCCTCTCTGAACTGTCATTAACACTGACATTAACACTGACACTGACATTGATATCTTGACTTCTTCTGAATCTACACTGAATGAATTATGACATGTAACAGCTCAAACTAATGAACTTCTTCAAGCACTCACTGAAGCAGTATATCAAGAAGCACTCTGATTCCTCTCAGAACTATGTATAAGAATTAACATCTCAGAATACTTAATCAATGATAATAATACTCTACAGTTCTGTGAATAATGTTGAGTCTCTCACTCTGAACTCTTACATATCTGAATAATATAAGAGATGCATGATTCATGTATAACTGATCATTCAGACTGTGAATAACTGTACTGAATAATCTCTTAAGAATTCTACTAATCTGAGATATCAAATATTATCAGATGTTTTATCTGAAACTGCAATCATTATTCTTCTATCATCTTGTGAAAGAACTGTAGAAAAGACCTGCTGAAACTGCTCAATATCTCTGATAGAATCTGACAAGATGTAATAATTAATTTTACTGTTAATCTCTCTGAGAGTAAGAGCTGTAGAAACATTCTGATTATCATGAATTAATTGAGAAAGAGTGTAATATTGAAACTCTGTAATAAGATGAATGCTGAATAAGTTACTGAAGCTTTTCTAAGAAGCCTGTTCTATCAGATGTATGAATTACTGAGATCTATAGTATTGAATCAAGACTGTCAATTTATAAGTACTCTCTGAACAAGAATCTGTCAAGTTCTTAAGATTACACACTGTTTATCAACTGTCTATCATTCTGAGACTGATGATGTATCAGAATAGATAATTCAGATTATAAAGAACTATCTTTATAAGTTCTGTAATCACTTATAAGATGATTGATATGATCTTCTTCTACACACAGAGATTGCTATTAATGATTGAGATACTGTTTTAATAGATGTAAGTCTGTTCTTTCTTATACATAGTTATCACATGAAGATGTTAGATCTTCTAGAGATTACACAGTTCATATCAAACCTCTGCAGTTTGATTCAGATCACTGATAATATAGTAATAAAACTCTGAGATATCTGTGATTGAGCAGAGGTCTTCATGACAACTACTAAATAAGATTAAGAAGATCAAGTCAATATTCAATGAGATTCTGCAGAGCAGTATAAGATAGAAGATCTTGTATAATTAAATCTCAAGAATATACAGACTACATACTCATTCTGTACATTGAACTATTATCATATGAAATACACAGTGACAGAGGTTCTAGACAGTCACAACTACTGTCTTAATACTTCATCAGAAATTCATGATATGTTTCATATAAGCTTACTTCATCATATCATCATCAATCTGTTTCCTTCTCAACTGACTTTCAACTGGCAACTGTCAGGGATTGTAGAAGAAGATAATGAACTTGAATGAGAGATTGAGAATATTCTTGATAAGAGACTCTGCAGTCACAGCTGACAATATCTTGTGAAATGAGTTGAGTATGATTGCCTGACCTGAACTCTGAGTTCTACATTATCTGAAACAGCAGCTCTTGATCAATGAGAACTGCTTCTGAAAAGAGAGGGCTAATATGACAGGCTGTGCCTGATCAATCATATAGACTATTCTGTTACACTTCACAGATTTTAACTGCTTCATTCTTAAACATGTATGCTCTGATTCTCAGCCATTCTCAATCACTGATTCTCAGCTGCTATAATCAATTCTTAGCTATTCTCAATCACCGATTCTCAGCCATTACAAATGTGTATAGATTCTTCCGCCTCAAAGCTTCACTATATACATCATCACATACACATATAAATATTCACTTCAATCACTGATTCTCGCACTTTCTCTTTCTTTTCCTTCTCTAACATTTTTCTCTTTGTTATATAAGACCTATCAATATCATACTGATCTATTTGACGTAGGCCTCTTACACATGATGATCAGAATATTTCTACAATTCTTACTCTCAGAGAAATTAACAGTGAAGTCAATTATCATATCTTATCAGATTCTATCAGAGATATTAAGTAGTTTCAGCAGATCTTTTCTACAGTTCTTTTACAAGATAATAGAAGAATAATGATTGCAGTTTCAGATAAAATGTCTGATACTGTTTAATATCTCAGATCAGTAGAATTTTCAAGAGACTATTTAGTACAGTTATGTAATTCAAAGATTGCTTGAGCCAGTGTACGATTACAGGTGTACACCAGCTTCTTATATACTGTACACTAAATTAATTGATGGCCGCTATAGCCTCTTTACATTCATAAGCAAGTTCAGAAGTGACTGTGTTATTATTCAGCAGTTATACATTCTTCTGAATCATATTCTCTCTCATCAGATTCAGTCACGCTTATGTGATCATGTTATACACTCTAGCTTTATGCAGATTAGCTTGTCACTAGTATTTCATAATTGTGTGATCTATTTCTGATTCAGCTAGCATTCTGTGTACACTCTCTGTAAGAAATCCCGCTCCTCGCGGATTCTTTACCTCTATTCCTATCTCTCGCGTAATCAATAGGGCTAGCGGCCCTTGGCTACACACAACTATATAGACTGGAGTTTGTGAATACTATTCATAACTCAGCTTGAATGCTATTATATATTTGATCTCTATATTTTATCTTTCTATTACAAATACTTCTAGTAGTTAACAGTATATATCATATCAAGCTGCAAACATCTGAATAATTATCTATAAGCACTTATTCTTACATTTCAAGCTCAGTCAGTCAGTAATCACTCATTATAACTGAAAGAACTAGAAACTCATATACTTCAATTCCTGCAAACTCTACTGTAGACACTCAGAAGCAGTCACTTAAATCATGAATAGTCTTTATAAAAGAAGTTTCAGAGAACTTATTAATCACTTATAGAATATTATTCTCTGCATCTATAATAGAGAAACTCTTCAAACTTATAAATGAATCAATCTTAGTGAAGAACATTCTTGAGTATCTCTTATAAAACTAAGCTATTTTTCTACAAGAAATGCTTACTATCTGTAAACACTCTTAAACTGAGTCTCTAAATATAATCTTCAGAGATAGTTATGAACTGAAAAGAAACTTTCTTAAGCTGTGATTACTTAAGATCACTTATCAAACTATAATCTATAAAAGCTTTTATAAGTTTGTATTTGAAATTGACTTACAAGTCTGACTATGTGATATGAAAGATGAAGAAGCTGTTATCTATATAATGACAGACCTCTATTACACTGAAGTTAAGAACTGACTGAATTATCTAGAGAATGATTATAAGAGATTCTACTGATCTGTTCTTAAAATCTATTTAAAGAATAAGTTGAGAGACTTTACAAGCTGAATAGAGAACATCTGAACTGTAATTATCAATATTAGAAAAAGAGATGAGAAATCTGATAAAGACTACTCACAGTGCTTTATAAAATTATAATATAAATTAAGATCTGTGAAAACAGAGCTCTGAAATAAGACCTGAATAATGATATTTATAAAGAGACTGAATAAAGATATACAGAACAAGCTTATTAAGCAAGACTCTAAGCTCTTAACTCTGAAGAAACTGATGACTCTCATTTATCACTTACAGATCACTGTGAGAGTCACAGATCTATAGAGAGCAGATTATCAATCAGTTCTGTAAGAGTTAGAATAACAGAGAACAGATTTGTCAGAAAAAGAAGATAAGATACAGAGAGATTCATATCTGACTACTGAGTAGAGAGAGAGAGCTTCATAAGCTTCTATAAATAGAGTATATAACAGAGAGATTAAGAAAAAGAGACTCTGCTTTATCTGTTTTAAATCAGAATATCTCTGTGCAAACTGTCTGAACAAATCAAAATAGAAATTTGAGAAGTCATGAACAGAGTCAGTAACAGTCTTCTTAAGAGTCTTGAAGCTGATATCTGAATCTGTTACTTTCTCAATGAAAATACTTACTTATAGAAAGAGACTGCACTGCAGTACTACTATCTTATAAGTATGAGAAGTATTAATGAACTTAGAATCTCAGATCACTGTAGTATCTCTAAAGCTTACAGAGTGAATGAGCTGAAAGATGAAAACTGAAAATCTACTCTTATAATAAGCAGAGTGCAAGAACTCAGATCTGAGAACTGAGAGACTTATAAGAGTCACTTTTGAATTACAAGATCTCTCTGAAATCTGAAGAAGATTTGTAGAAACTGTGATTATCATGAACATCACAGATGACATGTACTTGAGACTTGTATAACTTCAAAGACACAATTCACACATAGCTGTTTATAAGTCAGGTTTATACTTCTGATCAGTGTTAGCAGACTCACTTACAGAGATAAAATCAGTTAATACTGCAGAGTTAATTAGAGAAGACAAGCTCATCTATATAATAACTTTATAAGTGTCTGAGAACCTCATAGTCATGAAAACTGAGCTTCAGATATCAGAGAAATACTGAGATCTTACAGAGATATTCAGCTCAGCAAAGATAGCTAAGCTTTCTTCTTATTATAAGAAGAATCTGATAATAGATTTGATAGAAGAATAGAAACTCTTCTGAAGATTAATCTATAGACTCTCTCATTATAAAACAGAGATCTTACAGATCTATGTGAAGAAGAATCTGAAGAATGACTTTATTTAATCTTTACAGATCTCTATAAGAGTCTCTGTGATATTCATGAAGAAGAAGAATGAAGATCTCAGATTATATATAGACTATTATAATCTGAACTTTAAGATAATAAAGAGCTGCTATTCTCTGTCTCTGATTAAAAATGTAATTAACTTTCTTATAGAAGCTGTTATATTCACACAACTGAATATGATTAATATATATACACAGCTGTAAATACAGTCTAAGAATGAATGAAAGACTGTCTTTAGAACTGCACTGAGATTATTTAAATATCTAGTGATGTCTTTTAATCTGACTAATATCTTCACAGTATTTCAGTCTTTCATTAATAAAACACTTTATGTATATCTGAATGTCTTTGTGATAATATATCTGAATAATGTGATAGTGTACTTTAGAAAGAAGAAAGAACACACTGAGCATGTATAAAGTATATTGAAAATCTTAGATGAGACAGAACTGTATATTAAGCTTATAAAGTACAACTTCAGTACTTATTGAATTAATTTTCTAGAATATGTAATCATTACAGATGATATTCAGATGAAATCTTTGTAGATTGAGACTATTCTATCATGACTGAAATTAACTAGTATTTATAAGATTCAGATCTTTCTGAGCTTTGTGAATTTCTATAGATGATTTATCTTTGTATTCATAAGAATCTTCTTGACTCTTATAGACATACTGAAGAGTGAAAATAAGAAGAAGTCATCTTATAAACAGAGAATGAAAAGATTATTAAGAAGAAAGAACTGTAAGAACTTTCTTATCTCAGAAGCTTACAGAGTCTTTATAAGATTGAAACAGATATTTATAAATACAGTGATACTATTTCACTTTAATTTCTTACTCTTAATCAGATTGAAGACAGATATCTTCTTCTTTATAATTTTAGAAATAGTCTCATAACTACAGTTAAATGAGAACTGAGTTTCAGTGATCTTTTTCTCACAGAAGATATAATCTGCAGAGATTAACTATAATATTCATAATTAGAAGCTTCTTATAATAGTGAAATTCTTTCATCACTGATGTCACTATTTTAAGAATCTTATAACAGTGATTACTATTAGAACTGATTATAATAGCTTATAACAGTTTACTTTAATCAAGAAACTCTTACAATAGCAGATTTACTAAGCTTAGAGACTGAGTGAGTTCTGATTCAAGATAGAATATATCAAGAGAACTAAGAATTCAGTAGACAGATTCTCTCACAGATCAGACTATATTAAGAAGATCAGAATAACAGATATAGAGAGACTAGAGAAGACAGAAAAGCTTCACAGAATGCTTAAACTGAGTGTTGTAAAGAGATTAACTGAAGAGTCTCTCAATTCTCTGTAAGAGAAGAGAAAAGAGAGAGAGAAGAAGTCTGTACAACTACTCTCTATAACACTGAGAGTCAACACTCTGAGAATCTCTGTGAGAATTCTTGAAGAGAGTATCTATAATCTGAAGAGTTTGTAAACTTTGAGAAGCACTGTAGAAGATCTGATGCAAGGAAAAATAGAGTATAAGTCTTTATAAAATCTTCTATTCAGATTGTTTAAACTGCAACTGAAGAATGAATATACTCAGTATATTCAGAAACTGCTCACAGCAGAGATCAATTCTACAGAAATAAAGAGTTAAAGAGACTTAAATAGTCTCTTGTAAAGAGAGAGTTAGATTTATATATCTATAAATAAGTTTCTATACATAGAACTTATTAAAAGATATCATGACTCTTCTCTAGTAGATTATTTTACAGATACTAGAACTTATAAGTTACTTATAAGAAAATACTTCTGACTGAAGATATGAGAACTTATAAAGAAGATAGTGAATTCTTATACTATTTATCAGAATTCATGAGTAGTGTAGTTCAGACTATATAAAGAACTTACTTCTCTACTCATCTCACAAAAATCTTGGAAATAGCTAGAAATGAATGCTCTTGTGAGTCTCTCTGAAAGCAAGAATATATATAATGTCTGCTTTAACAGTGTGCTGATGATAGTGAATCACTTCATCAAGATAACACACTTTATACTCACTTACAAGAACTTGAAGTCAAAGAATTTAACTTACATCTTCATTTATAATATGATCTGATTGTATGAATTATCTGTAAACATTGTCTCAGATAGAGAATTAATCTTCATAGAAGAGTTCTGATCTGATCTGATAATTATACTGAAGATCTCATAAGATCTAAGCACAGCTTTTTATCAACAGACAGATAATCAGATAGAATATCTAATAAGTATATTAAAACAGTATCTGTAATACTTTGTTAATTATAATCAGAATAACTGAGTGTATTGATTATCACTCACAGAGTTTATGTACAATAACTCAAAGTATATCAGCATAGATAAAACTCTCTTTGAGATACTTACTGAGACTTATCTGTGAATAATCTTGATAAATCTGTGAGAGTACACTATAGAGTGTAATAATATCTGTGAACAGACTGAGAGAATTTAGAAGATCTGGGAGAAAGTCTGTAAATTCTTGAGAAAGACTCAAGAGTATCAGAAGAGATACTATGACTTTAAGCATATTATAAAGAGTTTTAAGAAAGATGATAGAGTCTGACTAAGTCTAGAAAACATTATCATACAGAGATCTAGTAAGAAGCTGAATCTCTTACAGACAGAGTTTTATAAGATTATGAAGAAAGTTAGTTTACAGTTCTATAGATTGAAACTGTCATCTGAGTTATAGATATATAATATTTTTCATGTCTCTTTACTTTATAAATATAAGAAATTCTTAGAAGAGAATTCTGTGACTCATCACTCTGTTCATAAAACACTAGAGAGTGAAAGAGAATACTAGATTAAAGAAATTATTAACTCAGAGAAGCAAGATTGTAAGCTCTGATTCAAGGTTCAGTAATAAGAATATTCTGATAAGATGAATAAGTTCACTTAAGAATTATTTAAACAGATAAGACATCTGTAGAAGCTGAGACATGACTTTCATACTGTGAATTCTGATAAGTCAGAATAATACAGTCTTCACTAAGAATCTGATTATGATAAAGATATTAACACTGTTATTTATAAATTCTAGTCTATAAGATAATGAGTTTCTACTGAAATGAACAGTCTGCAGTATACACAAGAGAAGAAGAAATTATACTCTTATTAAAGTTAAAAAATAAGAAATAAAAACAGAGCTGTGAACACAATTTAGAGATTAATAAAGAAAAAAAACAAGAAAACTTAAATTCATACTCTCAATATCTGTGATACTCAATCTTCTTACAACTACTAATTTCTCTCTTCAAAGAAGCAGAGAGTATTATATCTGTGATACAGATAATTGTTGCATTTGATATGAAGACTGTCAGAAATGCACAGACTTTAGAGAAGCTGAATATCAGAGTGTACACAGTTGCAGCAGAATCTTGAGAACTGACTATCTGTATATATGATCAGATACTTCTTATAAAGCTGTGTCTGCTTCTTCAGTTGTACTGAAGTATTCAGTTCAGAAATAATTGAGATATAAAGAGAGAGCTCATCTGTTCAGATTAATTTCTGTCACAAATTCATGACATTTGTATTGTTTTAATTACTCAGATTTTGTGAGTATCTGAGAACTCATCTCTCATTGATAATGAACTTGCAGAAATGTGCTGCAGTGTAAGAATCATTGATAGAGAATCTAGACATATTTGCATATATCTGATCAGAGATTGTGTGAGCAGAGAAGAAGTGATTGTAGGCCTGTGAGACTGCAGAAGACACTGATAACACTGAGAGCTTTATAAGAACTGTTAGCTAGAGTCTGTAAGAAATTACTTGTAAGAAGACTTACAGTAAAGAGAGAGACTGCACTGCTTAGAGTCAGAAGCTGGTCTGAGAAAGACATGAAATTAACTGCTGGCCTGAAGATCAGGTGTGATGATAAGACTGAGAAGAATGAAGATATGATTATGAACAGCAGTGTCTCTGCTTCATCAGCCAGTAAAAAGTAATCAGAGAAGTCACAGAGACACTCATAAGAAGCTCAGCAGTAGTCAGATATTGTTTATAAAGATATTGAAATTGAAAAATTTTTTATTCTTAGAAAGTTCTTAAATCAATACACAGATATTATCAGAAACACTCTCTCTCTATTATCTGAGTGAAAATACTTTATGAATGAATAAGAATACTTACAGTTTGTAAGAATGAAAGCTGTTACAGAAAAAGAGAAAAGAAGATGAAGTTCTGCAGATAGATCTGAGATATTTATACTACTTTAAAGAGATTTACTTACACTGTGAGTGATTTCACAGAACAGCTAGATCACTCTAGTAAATAAGAGTGATTATGAATCACAGATCTGAATCTTTTTATATGACTATAAAGAGTGATTATAGACTGCAGACATCTTAATTCTACAATTCTACAGAGTTGATGAAAGAATGAAAAATTCCTCACAATTCTACAGTGTTAAACAATAATAATTTGTAAGAATAAGTGAAAGATTAACTTATAAATACTTCTCTTTGATAAGAATAATCTCACAGAGAGTAATTCATCTGTGAGATGAATCTGTATGATGATCACACAAGAATCTCATGAAAATGATTAAGAGTTAATCAGAACTCTTCTATATAAAAGATATGAGATGAATCTGTATAATAGTCAGAGAAGAATCTGTAAACTATAAAGAATCTCACAGAATAAGAAACTGAGTGACAGACTCTTTTCTCTTCACAGTAATAAGGGATTTTTCCTCACTGAGATTTTTTATAGATATAAAGAGTTTTTAGTAAGTATCACTGCAGTGCTGAGCTGATTCTATGAAGTCACTCAGTGAAAGACTTCATGAATGAAGCCTTAGAGAGAAAAGAGTATGTAAGAAATTTCACTTCTCACAGATTCTTTATCTCTATTTCTATCTCTTATATAATCAATAGAGCTAGCAGCTCTTGACTACATACAACTATATAGACTGAAGTTTGCAAATACTATTCACAACTCAGCTTGAATACTATTATACATTTGATCTCTATATTTTATCTTTCTACTGTGAATACTTCTAGTAGTTAACAGTACATATCACGCCAAGCTGCAAACACCTGAATAATCGCCTGCGAGCACTTATTCTTACACTCTCACAAAGAAACTTTTACTATATTACATTTCTTATTCACTAACTTTTCTCATTCTTTAATCATCTTCTTCATTATTATCATTATTGAACACTATTATCTTATTCAAGATTTCTATTTCTTCTTCTATTCAACTCTTTCTATCTGTTTATCTATTATATTATACATGTTTCTGACAATGACTCTCTGTTCTCATAACAAGTGTTATCATAGTACTCATATCAGACAGTTTATTAGAAGTAAGTGTAACACATTGTGAAACATAATCAGAACTTGTTTATCTTCTAACAATTATCAGAATATATTATTATGAATAACACATCTTCTTCATCTTCTTATACACTCTTAACTATTTTTCTTCTTAGCAGGCTTCTAATTGTGTTTTCTGACACAATTTTACATAAACACAGATGTTAATATGTTTGTTTTTATTTCTGTAGAATCTTCATATATTGACAGATCTGCATTCACTGATAATAGTGAACTCAATATTGAATCATTGATTGAGAACTTGAAGAATGTGATAATGAAGAAATTATCTGTATTATATATAACTGAGTCTTTCATATCTTCTTCTATCTCTTCTGTCACTTCTTTCTCTGCTGCTTTCTTCTCTGTTTCTTTCTCTGTTACTTTCTCTCAATCTTCTACACTTGTCTCTGTGTCTGATTCTCTCACTTCTACTATCTCTGTTTCTGCAATTCTCACTCTTACTACTTCTGCTCTCACTGCTGTCTTTATTACTAGCTCTTCTCATTTCAAGAAGATATTGTGTAGGCTCAGTAAATTATGTTTCTCAGTATATACACTCTCATTCTTCTTACTGATTTCTAGAATAATTTATTGTATAAAGACAGTGTATAACATGACTATCTGAAGCTTGATCACAGATATTGATTATTACATTCATTTTAAATATTTATAATGAAACAATTATTTATTTATATCAGAGAATCACTCTCTCTCTCAATAGTATTAAGATTATAAGTCTTTTTCTTTTTTATCTTTTCTTTCTAACACTGATTTTTCTGTTCTTAGAGGAAATCATTATAAGTTTTATTGTGTATAAAGTCATGATATTCACAGATATTAAGAAACTTTTTACAACTGTAAAGTTTAATATTGCAGAAACATTCACTCTGATGAATTTCTTCAGAATAATAGATTTATATCAGTCTATTCTCTAGCATCTGTCATCTGACTTCATGATGCAGATAAAAGATATTCATGTTTTCAGAAACAGAAACACAGATGTTATACTCTTTTACACTCACAGATATGAGACTCATACATCTTATCTAAGATATTATCATGGAAATGAGCTGTTTACATGCTGTATTCTGCTTTCTGTATTCTCTTATATCTCTCTCTCTCTTTCTGAGGAGTCTCATGCATGTTGTAATTACATGTATAATTCTAAGATCAGTGAGTGTTTATTCAGTAATTGTTATCTCTGCTTTTGCAGTTTTCATACACTAATAATAGTTCTTAGTTGCTCCAGCATCAGAGATCATTTTAATCAAAGATGATAACATCACTGAGACTATTCTCTCTCACTCTTAAGCTTCTTCTGTCACTTTCTCTTCCTTCTCTGCAGAGAAGGTTGTGTGCACATCAGATTATAAGCATTCAGTCTCAGATAACTTCTGTCATCATTTATTCAGTTCTGTGTCTTCTTCTTCTTCTGTTTCTTTCATCTTCACTCTCTCTGCCCTGGCTCCTGATTCTGTGAGTTTCATGCTCTTCTTCAATTTTTCTACACATATGTGTACACATTTCTATATTGGCATTCCAGTCAATCTTGTAATAAATGATATTAATGTCATACACAGAGTAGTAGAGAAATTGAAGACATGTACAGTATTATTGCAAGAGCAGCTTGCAGCTCTTGAATCTCTTACAGATCTCAAGTTTTGAGATTTTCTTTGTTTTTGATGTTTTTCAGATGATGTGGCATTGGAAATAGATTAAATATGTGATGTATGAAAATGAATGAGATATGTATGATAATATTTGTCTTTTACAGCTAACTCTTATAATTGATGATCAATTCATTTCTCTTTTCTTACACTTTTTCTTTGTCTGCTAGTCACTACTCTTACACAACCTCTATATAGTACAGTGTTCAGTGACTAGATTCAGCAGCTTTCATCTTTTGTAATTCTGTCTTGTGTATTATACTATCTCTCTTCACTCACTCAGATCACTACAGTGAATGACTCATCAAAACTAATCTCACTCAATCTCTGAGTATTCTCAGAGATTGAGATGACTTAGTCTCACATGTTTATGAATATTTCAGATGATTCATTCTCTGTGATCTCTGTGATTGAACTGATGTAAACAGTTAAATTTAACTCTGAATCTCTTTTTCTTCTGTAATCTGACTCATGTACAAGTCTATTACTTTGAGATCACTCTTTGCCATATTATATTTACTATCTGCAGTGTGTTATCATATAACTGACTACAGTCTCATCACTTATTGAAGTGTGATATTCACCTGATTTCTTCATTTCTTTTCATTCTTTTCTTATAATTATGAAAAGATTGAAATAAGTGAGATCATCTGATTTATAAGTGTCTATGATTTCTCTTACTTCATGAGACTTTTCAATTATAAGTCTCTTCTTTTTCAACACTGACAATAGTGCTGTGAATAATTATAATCTACTTAGATCTTGCATCTTTACTTTTATAAGATATGAATTATTTATTAAGTTGTATAAGATCTGTCCCTCTGATTCTTTCAATGTGTATGTTCTCAGAGAATGTGATTTGAGTATTTTATATAACTCAAATCATCTAGATTGAAACTTCTCAGAACTCTTATTATATATGAGAACTCACATTCTCATCTTGAGACTCAATTTCTTAACTAGTGAGTCTTATATTCTTTTCAATTGAATTACTCAGTTCAGAAGTAACTTGTTAGCTTTTGCACATGCATGGCTGATCTCTTTCAATCTTGATTCTGTGTCTGTGACTGCTGTGTCTGCAACTGTTGCATTCGCGACTATTGCATCTGCAATCACTGTTCTCTCCTTCAGCTTTTCTGAAGCATTCTCCGGAATGCACGGATGCAATTCATACAACAGATAGAATGATGAATACTTGGAGACTGCATGCTGTTGAATCTGCATGACTAATAGCACCTGTCTGAGATATTCATCTCATAGTCTCATAGACTTGTTCACTAGATATTTCATCAGTATATTATTCAAGATTTCATTCAAGCATTTCATCTTCTCATTTATTCACAAATAATATGATATTATTCTATGATGTCTTGCCTGTAACTGACTCATGAAATGCCTCACTACTTCTTCTATAAGATTTACATCATTATCAGTTAGAATCTCATACAGCATTTTGTAGTTAATATAGATCTCATTATATAGAAACTTTATCATCATCTTCTCTGTCATCTCTGAAACTGCTTTTCTGACTGATCAGTCAGTAGTGTAATCAATAGCAGTGATTATTCATTGATTTTCATTTGATGTTTGCAGTAATATATCTATGAGATTCATTCTTCATTATTTGAATAATTGTATTATACACTTCATCTGATGTTACACTTTCTTACATTCTAATCCTTTCTTAGATTCTTTTATAACCTGATAATTCAGGCACTCATGAGCATATATCTGAATATTCTCAGTCATACCTGACCAGTACACTCTTGATTCAAGTACACTCATGAGTTCAGAGCTTTCTAAGTGACTGAATTCCTTGTGTATGTGAGTCACTAAATCACATCTAAATAAATATTTTAGATAGAGAGCTTCTACATATTCTAGATCACAGTAAAGTACAACATTATTTTTCAATTTTCTCAGCTTGAAGTTCAGAAGCATCTCTTCTACTACTTTTATAAGATACTTATTATCTGATATCTTACTATTCTTTAAGTAAGAGATTATTATATTCACTCATTCTGATTTCTTATACTCTCTCAGTATATTTAATATGAACTTTTCTTATATCTGATTCACAGAATTCTCACTCATGAAATCAGATCTGTAACTGATTGTATTAAGTATCACAGTATCTGATCTCTTTCAGTATTTAATATGAAGATTGTACACTTAAAACTCTGAGATTCAACATGCTAAGCATTTAAAAGGTTTTATTATTAATTATAAATAAACAAGACTTTCATAATCTGTGATCACTGTTATTATATGTCTGTTGTTGATATATCTATTTCACAATATCAGTATGTGCTTGATTGCTAGCAATTTCTTTTCATACACTGAGTAATTGAGCTCAGTATCTGATAATTTTCTACTATCATATATTATCAGATGCAGCTTGCTATTCTTACTCATCTGTAGAAGAGTGCCTCTGATAGCTCATTCAGATGCATCTGTCTCAATATAGAAAGGTTTATTATGATCTGATTGAATAAGCACTGAGAATGTTATTACATATTCTCTTAGTATGAGAAAAGCCTTCTTATACACAGCATTTCAGATAATTGAATAAAACTTCTTCTTTCACAGATTTGCATCTATTTCTCTTAAGAGATCTGAGAGTGATACAGATATTCATGCAAAATTCTTGATGAATCTGCAGTAATATGAGACTAACTCAAGAAACTGTTGTACATGATATACATTTTTCAGCTGTGATCAATTCACTATGATATTCAATTTCTTCAGAATAAGACATATACAGTCATCACTTACTATATATTCTACAAACTTCAACTCTTCTGTTTCAAACAAACACTTTGTTAATTTCATATAGAGCTTATACTCTGTCAGAGTTGTAAGCACTTCATCAAGATACTTCAGATATTCATTGTATGAGTTTGAAAAGACTAGAATGTTATCAAGATATACAAGATATAAGATTTTATTCTGTTTATGAAGAATTGTATTCATCATCATTTGAAAGATAACAGACACATTTGTCAGACTGAATGATATTATCAGAAATTCAAACTTCTCTCATTGTGTATTAAACATGATTTATGAGACTGACAGTTCATCTATACAGATCTACTAGTATTCTGAGAGAAGATTGATCTTTGATAGATATCAGATATTTTCAATTATATTTAACTATTATTGAATTCATGACAGTGAATATTCATTCTTGATTATAAGCTTATTGAGTGCTTAATAATTGATACATATTCATCACTTCTCATTCATCTTTTTTATGAATAGAACTGAAAAGCCTCACACACTTAATGAGAATTATATGAGATCACATTCTAGAAGATCCGTGATCTGACACTTCTGTTCTTCAAAATGTGTTTGTGACAGAGAGTATGCATTCTGATTGACTGATTTTGCATTCTCTGTGTCAATCTCATGTACAAATCCTCATTTCAGCAGCAATTCTGATGAAAGATCTGTTCAAAAGACCTTCTCATGCTTCTTCAGAAGCTTCTTCATACACTTATTCTCTTACATATTCTTTATCTTGATTTTCTTCACTTCTAGATTCTGTATGATATATAGAATACTTTCAGATAAGATCTTATAAATTATTCTCTTTACTTATTAATATATAAGCAGATTTAATTCTTCTATATCAGAAGTGTGAAATATTCTTCTTATATCAGTTAATAGAATTGTATGAATCATTTTCTTTCTATCAGTCAACTACATATGATATGTATATCATTGAATCTGTGAATTGAACCTTTGAAACTAATTAAGTTTAAGAATAAGATCATATTTCACATTCTGCAGCTCTCACACTCAAATATAGCAAGATTATTCTCTAAAGTGCAAGAGAACTCTTACTCTTGCAGATGATATCAAATATCAGTTATCAGATAATCTTATACATCAGGAATTCTTCACTCAGCAGACCTCTTTCAGTCTTTAAATCATATAATTATCAATATATTGTATAGAAGCTTCTGTGTTCACTAACACTTTTACAGTCATCTCTCAATTCTTATTCAAGTGTTTCTTATACATTAATATTTCAGGTCTCAAGATATTGAGATGAGTGTTTACTTTATTCTCACTCACACTTCAGTCAGAAGCCTGCTTTCTCTTGATATTCATAGAATTCAGAGAATCTTCTAACATGAGCATCTCTTTCACTTTGAAGACTTTTCATAGAATATCAGCAAGTGTCTTCAAGCTCACTGATTCTGCTAGTTTTTTAACTCTCTTACTTCTCTTAACTGTGCATACTATATATAATCTTTTATATCATGATTTTAGCATTCACAGTTGAAGCAAGCTTAATACTTATAATATCAAGATTTCTACTCAGAGGATTTCTTTTTCAGAGAATTCAGCACTTTAACAATAATATTCAAATTTAGATTTATTATATCTGAGTGTGTGACTTGTATTATAGAAGTCTGATTATTCATTCTCTGATGAAATATACTTAATTACAGTATTTTCTATCATAGTTAACTCACTTGTTTCTGTATAATGAGAATATTGTATGTTTTCTTCACTATGTCTGACTGTAAGATTAAGCATTTTCATTTCACTCTTAACTCAGATATAAGATTATGAATAAAGATCTATAAATAGAAAGATGTTGAAAGCTCTTCATTCAATACAAGATAGTATAAACTGAAGTATATAAAATATGATATAAGATTACTTACTTATCTACACTCAGTGAAGTGTTTATAACACTTGTCTCATATATTCACTTTCTCAAAGTTGTGTAAGATTCATTTGAAAAACTCATTTCATATTTATGAGAATTAATATCACTTCAAGTCTGTGAGATTTATCTTTTCATTAGTCATTTATAATGACTTTACTTTTTCATATAGAAACACAGCAGATCTTAAAACTTGTTAAAATTCTGTTAACTGTCTGTCTGTAAGTTTATATTTAATCTGATAATATAATTACATCTGACTTAGTCAGCTGATTGCAGCATCATTTTGTCAGTCACTATTAAAGCTTAATAACTCTGACAGATCTTCTGATTTGATATATTTTATACTCAGATTCTCATCCTGCACAGCAGTCTCTGATGATATGTACACTTCTGAAGAGATTGTGAACAATTATAATGAGATCTTCAGATTTAATATAGTTATCTGTCTGTGTAAATATTTAATCTTCTGCTACAGATCTAAGACCTGGTTTTCTCTATTCTTATTAATGATGATGATTGCATCGGTGAAGCTCTTCATAGTGAATGCTTGATTCATAGTGAATATTAATTATTGTTTAACTTCTGTCTCAGCCTGTCACTGTGTACACAAGGCCTCAATTTCATTTAGAATTCTCATATATATACAGAGCTTCAATTTCAGTTCAGTAGTCTCAACTGTTTTTCTTACTGCTTCAAGTAAATTCTCTGAGAGATTCTGCATATCTTTCAATTCAGATAGCAGACAAGAGTGTTGTTTATATTAACTAGAGAAGATATTCATTTCAGTGATTTCTCATTGATTATACAATGTCTATTATTATATCATTATATAATTTCTGTTATTATTATACAACTCTGATGATAATCACTCTCTCTTTTTATTCTTCTTTTGAGTAGGGAGTAAACTTCTTTAAATCTGGTTCATCACTCTCATTCCCTTTCTCACATCTCATTCATTTGCATATATAGCATTCATCTGAGCATGAAGTTTTTCCTCAATAAGTAAAGCAGTATCAATCAAATGCTCTTTCATTCACTGCTCTTTATATACTATCTTTTGAGACATTCTAGAACCACACTGACATGATAACTACAAATCACTTTGTAGATGAAATTATCACATTCTGAAGAAGCCTGTGCTTCTCACTGGTTTTTAGACATACTATCAGATGTGATTCAAAGGTTGCTTGAGTCAGTGTATGATTACAGATGTATACCAGCTTCTTATATACTGTATACTAAATTAATTGATGGCCGCTATGACTTCTTTACATTCGTAAGCAAGTTCAGAAGCGGCCGCGTTATTATTCAGTGATCATACATTCTTCCGAACCACAGTTATTCACAGTCTGAATAACTAATTATATATAAATTATGCATCTCTTGCATTATCTGAGTGTATAAGAGTTCAGAGTGAAGAACTCAGTATTATTCATGAAATCATAGAGTGTTATTATCATCAATTGAACATTCTGAGATATCAGTTCTTATATATAGTTCTGAAAGAAATTAGAGTATCTCTTATTGTACTGCTTCAGTGAGTGTTTAAAGAAGTTTATCAGTTTGAGCTGCTGTATGTCATAGTTTATCTAGTATAGATTCAGAAGAAGTTGAGATATCAGTGACAGCTCTAACTGAAGAAGTATATATAGTGTTATAAACTATTTCATCTTGATTAACTAATATCTTTGAATTCAAGAGTTGATGCTCTCAGTTCATTCAGTGAGTATCTATTATATCAGATAATATATCTTACTCTTATTATAAAAGAGTATCTATCATTGAGTTCTGACTGTCAGAATAGTAGTGTATTATAAAATAAAAGCAGCTTAAGAACTCAGATTATCACATCTGTTATTCAGTGAGTTTATAGATAATTATGAAGTACTTGAGATTCTTATAATCTGTGATTATCTCAAATTCAGAGACACTTCAGAGCTCAGAGTCTCATTCTTCGAAACAGTGTATAATTATGAGAAGTTTCTTATCATAGTGTAAGAAATTCCGCTTCTCATGAATTCTTTATCTCTATTTCTATCTCTCGCGTAATTAATAGAGTTAGCGGCCCTTAGCTACATACAACTATATAGACTGAAGTTCATGAATACTATTCATAACTCAGCTTAAATACTATTATATATTTAATCTCTTCATTTTATCTTTCTACTGTGAATACTTCTAGTAGTTAACAGTATATATCATGTCAAGCTGTAAACATCTGAATAATCATCTATAAGCCCTTATTCTTATATTTCAAGCTCAGTCAGTTAGCAACTGTCTATTATGACTGAAAGAACTAGAAACTTATATACTTCAATCTCTGTGAACTCTACTGCAGATACTCAGAAGCAGTCATCTGAATTATAAATAGTCTCTGTAAAAGAAGTCTTAGAGAACTTATTAATTACTCACAGAATATTATTCTTTGTATCTGTGATAGAGAAATTCTCTGAACTTATGAATGAATCAATCTCAGTGAAGAATATTCTTGAGTATCTCTCACAGAATTAAGCTATTTTTCTATAAGAAATGCTTACTATCTGTAAACACTCTTAAACTGAGTCTTTAAACATAATCTTCAGAGATACTTATGAACTGAAAAGAAACTTTCTTAAGCTGTAATTACTTAAGATTACTTACTGAATTACAATCTATAAAAGCTTTTACAAGTTTATATTTAAAATTGACTTACAAGCTCAGCTATGTGATATAAAAGATGAAGAAGCTATTATCTATATAATAACAGATCTCTACTATACTAGACTGACCGTGTGACCGTGTCTGGGACCAGGACCAGATTTTTTGATAGTTCCATTACCAATTCGACTGATCCCATTACACAGTTTTAACATTAGATAGTAGTCTCATACTGTCTCAGTGAGACTTACTGTCTACTCTTGTCACATTTTTCAAATGAGACCATGATTTCCACTTCTCAATTTAAATTATTTTTATTGCTTTAAATGATTTTAAATCTCATTTGAGCATTATCAAAAAGCATTACTTTTTAAAAAATTAAAAATAGTCTAAAAAAAACCTTAAAATGTCTAAAAATAGTAACTTTATACCAAGAATGATACTAAATGAGATCAAATGAAACCACTTTCTCATTTTTTTCAAGTCATGGTTTCATTTTAAGATCTGATATATAGTCACTTTACATGTTTTTTTGATAGCCAGTCCCAGCGGGATTCACGCCAAGAAATGTATGAGATCAGACCAAATGAGATCAAATGTGAAATTCATGATCCCGGCGGCTAGTCTATACTATACTGAAGTCAAGAACTGGCTGAATTATCTAGAAAATAATTATAAGAGATCTCACTAGTCTGTTCTCAAGATCTATCCAGAGAATAAGTTGAGAGACTCTATAAGTTGAACAGAGAACATCTAAGTTATAATTATTAATATTAGAAAAAGAGATAAGAAATCTGATAAAGACTACTTACAGTACTTTATAAAATTATAATGTGAATTAAGATCTGTGAAAACAGAGCTCTGAAATAAGATCTGAATAATGATATTTATAAAGAAGCTGAATAAAAATATATAAAACAAGTTTATTAAGTAAGACTCTAAGTTCTTGACTCTGAAGAAACTGATGACTCTTATTCACTGCTTATGAATCACTGTGAGAGTCACAGACTTATAAAGAGTAGATTATTGATTAGCTCTGTGAGAATCAGAATAACAGAGAACAGATTTATTAGAGAAAGATAATAAGATATAGAGAGATTTATATCTGACTACTGAGCAGAGAGAGAGAGCTTTATAAGCTTCTGTATTATTATTATTATTATTATTCTTTCATTATACTTATATACAAGCGGAGCTTATGATGAGTCCTTACATGATGTTAAATACAGGCCAAGTGTTGGTTATACAGAAGGAAATACAGGTGTTAAGATTATGTCAAGATAACAAGAACACAGAAAATACAAAGAAGTGACAATTAAATACATGTGATAATAACTTCTCATCCCAGAAACATAGAGCAATTTGTTGAAGCGATTTGTACACCTCTGTATTTATTAGAAACCTGAGGTGCTTGAGTTCCGGATTTAATGTATTCTCTGCGGGTTTCGAACCCACACACCTTGATTTCCCACGCCAAGGCGCTACTGAGTGGCCGCATTAACCATTCAGTCACTGAGGCTCATAAGCTTCTGTAAACAGAGTGTATAATAGAGAGATTAAAAAAAAGAGTCTCTGTTTCATCTGTTCTAAATCAGAACATCTCTGTACAGACTGTCTGAACAAATTAAAATAGAAATTTAAGAAGTCACAGACAGAGTTAGTAACAGTCTTCTTAAAAGCTCTGAAGCTGATATCTGAATCTGTTACTTCTCTGATGAAAATGCCTGCTTATGAGAAGAGACTATATCATAATACTGCTACTCTATAAGTATAAAAAGTATTGATAAACTTAGAATTTCAGATCACTGTAGTGTTTCTAAAGCTCACAGAGTGAATAAGCTGAATAATGAAAACTGAGAATCTGCTCTTATAATAAATAGAATGTGAGAACTCAGATCTGAGAGCTGAGAGACTTATAAGAGTTATCTTTGAATTACAAGATCTCTTCAGAATCTGAAGAAGATTTGCAGAAACTATAATTATTATAGATATCACAGATAATATATACTTAAGACTTATATAACTTTAAAGACATAATTCACACATAGCTGTCTATAAGTTAGATTTATACTTTCAATCAGTGTTAACAGACTTACTTATGAAGATAGAATCAGTTAATACTGTAAAGTTAATTAGAGAAGACAAGCTCATCTATATAATAACTTTGTAAATATCTGAGAACTTTACAGTTATAAAAACTGAGCTTCAGATATCAGAGAAATACTGAGATCTCACAGAGATATTCAGCTCAGTAAAGACAGCTGAGCTTTCTTCTCACTGTAAGAAGAATCTGATAATAGATTTAATAGAAGAGTAGAAACTCTTCTGAGAACTAATCTATAAACTCTCTTATTATGAGACAGAGATCTTGCAGATCTATATAAAGAAGAATTTAAAGAATAACTTTATCTGATCTTCACAGGCCTCTGTGAGAGTCTCAGTGATATTTGTAAAGAAGAAGAATGAAGATCTCAGATTATATATAGATTATTATAATCTGAACTTTAAGATAATAAAGAGTTACTATTCTCTGTCTCTGATTGAGAATGTGATTAACTATCTTACAGAAGCTGTTATATTCACACAACTGAATATAATTAATATATATATATAACTGTAAATATAATCTGAGAATAAATGAAAGACTGTCTTTAAAACTACACTAAGATTATTTAAATATCTAGTAATATCTTTTGATTTAGTTAATATCTCTGTGATATTTCAGTCTTTCATTAATAAAACACTTCATGTATATCTGAATGTCTTTATAGTAATATATCTAAATGATGTGATAATATACTTTATAAAGAAGAAAGAACACACTGAGCATGTATAAAGTGTGTTAAAGATGTAAGAATAAGTGCTCGCAGGCGATTATTCAGGTGTTTGCAGCTTGGCGTGATATGTACTGTTAACTACTAGTAGTACTCATGATAGAAAGATAAAATGTAGAGATTAAATATATAATAGCATTCAAGCTGAGTTATGAATAGTATTCATGAACTCCAGTCTATATAGTTGTGTATAGCCAAGAGCCGCTAGCCCTATTAATTACATGAGAGATAGAAATAGAGATAAAGAATTCACAAGAAGTGAGATTTCTTACATACTCTTCCCTCTCTAAGGCTTTGTCTGCAAAGCCTTTCACTGAGTGACTTTATAGAATCAGCTCAGCACTGCAGTGATACTCACTAAAAACTCTTCATATCTATAAAAAATCTTAGTGAGGAAAAATCTCTTATTACTATAAAGAGAAAAGAGTCTGTCACTCAGTTTCTTATTCTATGAGATTCTTTGTGATCTACAGATTCTTCTCTGACTATTACACAGATTCATCTCACATCTTTTATACAGAAGAGTTTCAGTTAACTCTCAATCATTTTCATGAGATTCTTGTATAATTATTATATAGATTCATCTCACAGATGAATCACTCTCTGTGAGATCACTTTTATTAAAGAGAAGTATTTATAAGTTAATCTTTCACTTATTCTTATAAATCATTGTTCTTTAATACTGTAGAATTATGAGGAATTTTTTATTCTTTCATCAACTCTGTAGAATTGTAGAATTAAGATATTTACAGTCTGCAATCACTCTTTATAGTCATATAGAAAGATTCAGGCCTGTGATTTATAATCACTCTTATTTACTAGAGTGATCTGACTATTTCACAGAATCACTCATAGTATAAGTAAATCTCTCTAGAGTAGTATAAATATCTCAGATCTGTCTGTAGAATCTCATCTTCTTTTTTCTTTTTCTGTAATAGCTCTTATTCTTATAAACTATGAGTATCTCTATTTATCTGCAAAGTGTTTTCACTCAGATAATAGAGAGAGAGTGTTTCTGACAATATCTGTGTATTAATTCAAGAACTTCTCAAGAATAAAAATTTTTTTCAATTTCAATATCTTTGTAAATAATGTCTGACTGCTGCTGAGCTTCTTATGAATATTCTTATAACTTCTCTAATTACTTTTTACTGGCTGGTGAAGCAGAGATACTACTGCTTACAATCATATCTTCATTTCTCTCAGTCTCATCACTGTACCTGATCTTCCGGCCAGCAGCTAACTTCATATCTTCTTCAGATCAGTCTCTGACTTCAAGCAGCACAGTCTCTCTCTTTACTGTAAGTCTTCTCATAAGTAATTTCTTACAGACTCTAGCTGATAGTTTTTATGAAGCTCTCAGTGTTGTCAGTGTCTTCTACAGCTCTGCAGGTCTACAATCACTTTCTTCCTACTCACACAATCTCTGACCAGGTATATGCAAATATGTCTAGGTTTCTTATCAATGATTCTCACATCACAGCATATTTCTGCAATCTCATTGTCAATGAGAGATGAGTCTCTGAGTATCTGGAAAATCCAGATAATCAAGATAATGTGAATGCTATAAATTCATAACAGAAGTTAATCTGAACAGATGAGCTCTCTCTTCATATCTTAATTGTTTTCAGACTGAATACTTCAGCATAACTGAAAGAATGAACACAGCTTTATAAGAGATATCTGATTATATATACAGACAGTCAGTTCTCAAGACTCTGCTACAACTGTATATACTCTGATATCTGACTTCTCTGAAGTCTGTGCATTTCTGACAGTCTTTGCATTAAATGCAACAATTGTCTGTATCACAGATATAATACTCTCTACTTCTTTAAAGAGAGAAATTGATAGTTGTGAAGAAATTAAGTGTTGTGAGTGATGAGAATGTGAATTTAAGTTTTCTTTATTTTTTCTTTATTAGTCTTCAAATTATATTCATAATTCTGTTTTTGTTTTCTTATTTTATAACTTTAATGAGAGTATGATTTTGTCACGCTCCCGGCCGCGCCAAGGCCCTGTTGCGGTTCCACACGGCTCATCACTTCCATGCAGATGATTTCATCCTGTCTGAACCGGTTTTCAACCACTCTATGACATCATTCAGATATATCATAGAAAGATCTGATTGATGAATATGAGAACCCCGCTTCTATACAAGATCAGCAGATTACTCTTCCTTAACAATGAGATGCTGCTGAGGTATTGCTTCAGCTATTCTTGCTTATAAAATGAGAGAAGAGTATCCACTCATTGTCTATATAGAATAGCTAGATGCTGACTTCTCATCAAAGAAGTCAGTGATTTGTTTTTCTTCTACTGAAATATATACAAGAGTTACTGCATGTCTCATACAATCTTCTTAGTATACTAAGTATCATATCTGTGATATTCTCGCAATAACTCTGTAGCCTATAAGCTCACTATTTAAGCAAGATAGTCAAGCTCACTTATACAGCTTCTTAAACAACTACTTCTATATAATACTGCTGACTAGTCACTGCTTCAGTTTCATCACATTACAATTCAAATCACTCAACCTGATTACATGTTTGAATCAGTCAAGCTCTAATAGACTGATATGGCCTTATACACCTGCACTGGGACCAATCTGACCCCACTCTCTGGGAGAAACACTACATCATCTTCTAGAGTGTGTACATCTCTATCTCAGCAGGAATCTGAGATTCCTGAATCTGCTGCACATTTTGGCATAAGCTTTTCAACCACCCTGCCACCGCCACAGCCCCTACACACCTACATCTATCATGGAGATAGAGAGATTAAGATCAGAGATTCACTGAGATATAAGAAAAACATCTTATCTGAATTTCACAGCTTTACTTATACTCTTGAACAGAAATTCCACCTTAATCTGAGCCAGTATAATACTCACAAAGTACAAGTAATATACATTGTCAACCTTCTTGAAGGCATCTCTGTGACTACTTGAGTCATCAAGAAGAGAAAGCTTGAGTATATCAATACTGTCATGACTTGAGAAGAATTCAAGAACTTTCTACTGAATCAAATCAAAGATCACTGCAATCACAGCTTCACAGCAGCACAGTGATTCAACTTATTACATTAACAAGATGATGAGAATCCTTCTGATTTCAATGCAAGATTTGAAGAATATTGAGAGGAATTGACTGATGATTTGAATCAATTAAAAACACAGCTTTATCTCATGAAGCTGACTCACAAGATGCAGATAATAATATCACAATATCAGAGTTCATCAATTAATCACACTAAGCTTGTTAACCTGGCTTCTCAGATTTATTTGAATAATCAATTCTCTGAGAAAAAGATCAATAAGATCTCTTCTAAGTAATTAATAACAGAATCTAAACAGCACTGTGACAGCTTCAGTGCAGAGAAAGTAAAGAAGAATTCCAAGTATTCTGATTCTTCACTCACTGTGAAGAAATATTAAAAAAGATTTGATAAAGATCTCTATTTCAACTACAGAGCTGATGATCACTATGTCAGTGATTGTAAGAAGCTGAAGAAGGGAAGAAACTGAGAAGACATCTTCTCAAAGTTAACTTCTCTTCTGACAAATGTATCTGCAGAAGATAAAGAAGAGAAAGAAAAGAATTGACAATTCTCATATCTCTGAGTTCATGTTACAATCACAATGTATACCTTAAATAAGAAGATATCAGTGAGATGCCTACTCAACTCTGAGATGAATATTAACTTCATATTCTATTTCTTTTCTTTGATGAAGGGTTGAAAGAAGATAGATCTGTCAGATTATATAAAATTTACTGATGGAATAAAATGTCATCATTTTAGCATAATTCAAGTGAGATGTGTAATCACAGACTCAGAAGAAATCTTTAAGAAGAGCAGTCTGCTTCTTCACACAGTCAACATTATAGATGAGAATGTCATTCTAGGTCTTTCATAATTGAGAGAAAACAATCCTCTCATTGACTGAGTCACTCAGATGTAGCAGTACTGTCTCACTAATAAAGAGACAGTGATAGAGAAATCTGAAGAGTTTCATCAGAAGAATCTTGAGAAAAAGATTGAGTCAATATACTGTGTAACAGGTGATTGAAACTTGAGAATAGATGAAGAAGTCATCACTCTCACTGCAAGATTAGCAGCAGTATCTGTCATTGAGAGCAGATATACACAATGTCTCTTTACAGATTTTAAGAATGTCTTTTCAGAAAGAGAAGCAGTAAAGTTTCCTGATATCAAGATATGATATAAGATTCATCTTGAAGACAGTGTAACAGTGCTGTATGAGCCTCTTTATAACTTGTCTGTAAAGGAATTGAATGTTCTGTGCAAATATCTTAAAGAAGTATAATCAAAGAACTGAATACATTCATCAAAGAGTCTGACAGAGGCGCCTATACTCTTTGTACTCAAGAAGAATGATAGACTACATCTATGTGTAGACTACAGAGGTCTCAATAAGATGACAGTTAAGAATTACTATTCATTACTGTTAATTGATGAGATAATCAATCAATTATCTGAAGCAAAGATGTTCTCAAAGATTGATATACAGAATGTCTATTATAGAATCAGAGTTAATAAAGACAATGTTTGAAAAACAGCTTTTCATATCAAGTACAGCAATTTTGAATATCTTGTTTTATCTTTTGATCTTTGTAACACTTCAGCCATCTTCCAGACCTATATAAATGAGACACTGCAGGGCCTTGTTGACATCTTCTGCATAGTATACCTGAATGACATTTTAATCTTCTCAAAATCAGAGAAAGAACATGATACTCATGTTTGAGAAGTGTTGAGTTGCTTGAGACAGCATTAACTCTATATAAACACTGAAAAATACTTATTCTACATGCAGGAGATTGATTTCTTAGATTATATTATTGAGATAAATG
This sequence comes from Blastomyces gilchristii SLH14081, assembly GCF_000003855.2. NCBI lineage: Eukaryota > Fungi > Ascomycota > Eurotiomycetes > Onygenales > Ajellomycetaceae > Blastomyces > Blastomyces gilchristii. The sequence continues at coordinate 1,881,403 of NW_003101682.1, forward strand.
ATATTTCAATGAATAGAAGCTGAGTCTTCATCATTGAGAACTGACTAACACTGTGAACATACTGTGAGATGTAGATATTTCTAGAATTTGTGAATTTCTACAGATGATTCATCTATATATATTCATGAATTACTGCTCCTCTTACAGATCTGTTAAAGAGAAGTGTGAAAGACAGAAAAACAGAATTATTTACTCTCACTCAAGATACTGTGTAGGTGTTTGTAGAATTAAAACAAGCTTTCACAGATATCATAATACTGAATCACTTTAACTCTGACTTACTCAGTCAGTGTGAGACTGATATATCTGAGAATGAGATCTGTGAAATCTTTTCACAGTTGACACTGAAGATCTTGCAATATTAAAAGAATCAGAGAATAATCACTTCTGAGAAAATAGATAATGAATTATCTATAAAAGAAGACTTTTTCATGAAGTTTATAAGACACTGTGAATAAAGATCAGTGATCTTCTTCTTCAAGAAGTTATTACTCATGCAGAGAAGGTATGATACTCATGATCAGAAAATGTTAGTAATTGTCAAATTCTTTAAGATCTGACAACATTATCTTCAGAGTAGTAAGTACTCAGTGCAGGTTCTCACTGATCATGCAAATCTGCATTACTTCTTGACAACAAAGAGCTTGACAGAATGTCAAGTCAGATAGGCAGAGCTGCTTTTGAAGTATGATTTCTATATCTAATACTGTTCAGGTCGGCTTAATCTCACTAATGCATTATCTAGACAGCCTGATTATAATATTGTTGATGCAGAGAAGAATTCTATAAAAGAATCTCTGTCATCACTGCAGAAGAAGCTGGCTGCAGAGAGTTAAGATTCTCTGAAGCTCAGAAACAGTGTCAGAGAGGCAGCTGTGCAATTCAGTATAAAAGATGAAAGAAAACCCAGGTCTCTGCAGAGAACTGACACTGAAGATCATGAGCTTCTCATATCATATCTTACAATTATTGAATTGACAAAGAATGAAACAGTCTACAATCTTTCAATCTAACTACTTTTGAAATTCATTGATGAGTTATAGAAGAAGAATATCTCTACTGCAGCTTGAATTCAGAAGTTGAAGAAGAAAGAGTTCAGTTTAAACTTGAAAGAGACAGGCTCTGAGCAGGGCAGTGCTGCTAAGAAATCAAGTCACTGATAACTAGAAGAATATAAACTTCTACTACTAAATGATTCAGTCTTCATCTCTTGTAGTAGAGCAATGTGTCAGAAGTTATTAAGAATTCATCATAATAATTCTCATGTGAGACACTTCAGGTTAGAGAAGACTGAGAAGCTTCTAAAATATAAATACACTTAAGACAAGCTCTGAACAGATGTTAAAAAGTATATTAAGACTTATAATATCTATTAAAGAATAAAGATTCTACAGCATAAGTAATACAGTAAGTTAATATCACTGCCTGTTTCAAAGAGCTCATGACAGAATCTATTGATGAATTTCATAGTTGATCTGTCAAAGTTGATAAGAGTCAAAGAATATAACTCAATTTTAATCATTGTTGATCACTTTATAAAGATGATCAGATATATTTCTACTTATAAAAAGATTAAAGCCTCTGAATTAACTGACCTGTTTTTAGATATCATCATTTATAATCACAGTGCTCTGAAATTGTTAATAACAGATTAAGAATCCCTCTTCATCAGCAAATACTGATCAGCTTTTTACTATCATCTTATAATAAGATATCTTCTCAGTATCACATTTCATTCACAGATCAATGATCAGACTGAACATCAGAATCAGACACTAGAACAGCATCTTTAAGTATTCTATTCATATTATCAGAATAATTGACTTAAACATCTTCTGATCACTGAATTCATATATAATAATGTAAAGAATGCAATCTTAAAGATATCTTCTTTCTATACTTATTATGAATATAATTCTTCATTACTCAGTGACATCATGAACAACATTTCAAAGAGAGAAATAGACAGTCAGAATATTAGATAGATACAGAGAATGAAGTATCTCTCAGTACTAAAAGTAAAAGTGAGATTGAAACTTTTGAATAAAATTTATAAGAAGACAGTGAAAAGCATCTGCTGCACTCAGAAGTAGTAGATAGAATACTATAATTAAAAACATCTTTCAATGAAGTTCTTAATAGAGAATTAAGTACTACTTTCAGCAAAGAATATCAAGACAATGAGATTATATAAGAAGCTCAGTGAGTGATAGCTAGAATCTTTCTCAGTAATAAGAGTGATGAGTAAGCAGATATATGAGTTGAAATTACTCACAGAATTGAAATCAATTTATTCTGTTTTTCACATTTTCTATTTGAAACTCTATAAGTAATGTCTCAGAGTGAAGCTGTCTCAGCTGAATAATATTAAGATTAAAAGTGATACTGAATATCTTATGAAGAAAATATTGAATAAGTGAATATATTACAGTAAGCTTCAATATCTTATTAAATAAGAAGATTATTTATTATCAGAGAATTTATGAAAATCACTTAAGCATTTGAAAAATACTGAGAAAGAGATTGTAAGCTATAAGACAGCTAGTAGAGATTACTCTGTTACATATCAGAGATATTAAGTAAGAAATACTGCTTGAGACTTCTTATTTTTCTTAAAGAATTTTTTAGAGATGATCTTGCAGTGATGAGTTAATGTCTTATAAACTTTATAGCACTCTTCTTCTATTTTCTTTCAAAGAGTTTTTTAGAAGTTTAATAAGACTACACAAGTGTAAAATTCCTGAAGTAATTAGAGAAAAGAAATATTTGAAATTAATAAAAAAGATTAATATTATTAATCTGCAGACTGCTGCTATTCTAGTGAGATCACAGCTCACTGAAAAAGTAAAAAGAAGAAATCTCAGAGTCTACTCATTAATAATTACATTCTCATCAAACTTATTCTTCATCATTGAAGTCTCTAATATCAGTATCTTTGTCTGCTGAGAAGTTAGTACTGCAGCACTGTAGAAGAGTATGAGAAATATATAAAATATTAACTTATCAACTTATAAAATATCTTGATTATCTGTTTCAACTGAAGCAAGATTCTCTTCAATCAGTGATTGATCTTTATAGTACTTTTAATAATGATATCAGCTGATCTCTTTTTAAGATCAGTCATTCTGAGGTGTTTTTTCATCTCAGAGATTCACACTTTCATCTTCTTTTACAGATGAGTAAGAGAAATCTTCTCAGTCTTAATGAAATTCATTAATACTTAAAGCTCTGAGATTCTCACTCTGTACTGCTTAAGCACCTGAGCTTCTTGTTAGAGTCAATACAATGTCTTCTTGTAGAGTAGATAATACTTACAGAGAGACAGAAGTCATTGTTGCAGATGCAATGAAAATAACAGAAGTGAGAGAAGAAGCAGATGTACAGAATTCCTCTCTTCTTCAGCTGCTTAACACAGCACAGACAAGTAGCAGTGCTAGTCAGAGACTGTACTGAAGCCTTCTCACAGAGAGAAGATGAAGAAACTGCAGAACTCTGCAGACTCAACTCAGCAGCATTCTGAGCAGGGCTTGAGTGTGCTGTGAAAGAGGAACTACAGATTGAGCTTCTTGAAGTCACTGTCTCTGAAATCAAGCTCTCTCTGAGTTTCTCTCTGAATGATCACACAGGATCATACATCACTGTATTGACTGAGAGGAGAGGCAGCATCATAACAGTGATGAGAGGGGCAGAGAACAGACTGAACATGAATGAACTGATCAGTAGAAGGGACAACACTTCACTGTAAGACACAGTGACTACTGCTGTGACTGCAAAAGAAGCAGAAGAAGAAGGAGATGTGACAATGAGAGCAGTGCTCCTGCAGCTCATTGACACTGCTGTCTTCACCTTCAATCTGGCTTTCTTGACAGTCACAGAGGCCGCCACCGCACCACAAAGACATTTACTCACTAGAAAACATCAGAATAAGTTCTCTACTGTTCTTCAAGAATGATACTCTCATGCACTCACTATTATAGATGAGGGAGGAGGAAGAAAAATGTGTTACAGAGAGAGAAAATCTTTTTGAAAAAAATCCTACTACTACTGTTAGCTTTGTCTCTAAAATACATCACTTTTGCAGAGAATTTCATATATAGAATGAAATATATTGAAAGATCTGTAAGTCACTTATTAACTATATTTTTCATATTTCAAATTGATATATAAGAAACTCACTTATCACACATTTGATTTGAATGAAGATGAGAAAAGAAAGATCTACACAGTCAGTAGAACAACTCATCTATTTCTTTATACAGTATACACACTGTTAATCAGTTGATAACTATTGTTATACAACAAAGATAATTTCTAATCTGATAATCTTGAGAGCATCAGAACTATGCTCTTAAAGAAGAGAGTATTATCACACTCTCAGTCATGTTAAGGTCTCATTACAGTTTCACACAGCTCATCACTTTCATGTGAATAATTTTATCTCATTTGAACTAGTTTTCAATCACTCTATGACATTATTTGAATATATCATAGAAAGATCTGATTGATGAATATGAGAACTCTGCTTCTATATAAGATCAGCAGATTACTCTTTCTTGACAATGAGATACTGCTAAGATATTGCTTCAGCTATTCTCACTTATAAAATGAGAGAAGAGTATCTGCTCATTATCTATATAGAATAACTAGATACTGACTTTTTATTAAAAAAGTCAGTGATTCATTTTCCTTGTACTGAAATATATATAAGAGTTACTGTGTGTCTCATACAATCTTCTTAGTATACTAAGTATTATATCTGTGATATTCTTGCAATAACTCTGTAGTCTATGAGCTTGCTATTCAAGCAAGATAGTTAAGCTCACTTATATAACTTCTCAAATAACTACTTCTACATGACGCCGCTGACTAGCCACCGCTTCAGTTCCGTCACATTACAGATTTCTTCTTCTCTTGCATACACTGTGAACTGTTCATCTCAGTAGAAACTCATCATCTTGTAGACTAGAGCTTGTAAATAACAGTGTTAATATGTTTATTATAATCAGGTTCTTAGCAAAGACTGCATTATTCTGACTTATCAGAATTTATAATATGAAAGTTATGTCTCAGCTTCTACAGATGTCTTATCTGTCTGAATGATTTCTAAGTGAACTCATTCATCTTGTCAGAATATTCTTGTCACTGAATCTTAAATCAGAGCTTATAATCTCACTTCTCTGAGTCAATAATCTCTTTAATCTGATATTCTCTTTCACTCTCTAGTACTTCATGAATAGAGTGATGAGTCACAGAGTTCTCTTCTGAGAATTTCTTATATTCACAGAGTAAAGAGACATAAAAAATATTGTATATCTATAACTCAGATAACAGTTTCAATCTATAGAACTATGAGCTAACTTTCTTCACAATCTTGTAAAACTCTGTTTATAAGAGATTCAGCTTCTTACTAGATCTCTGTATAATAATAATTTCTAAACTCAGTCAGACTCTATTATCTTTCTTGAAACTCTTTATAATATGCTTGAAGTCATAGTATCTCTTCTGATACTCTTAGATCTTTCTCAAGAATTCACAGGCTTTCTCTCAGATCTTCTGAATTCTCTCAGTCTATTCACAGATATTATCATACTCTATAGTGTACTCTCACAGATTCATCAAGATTATTCACAGATAAGTCTCAGTGAGTATCTCAAAAAGAGTTTTATCTGTGCTGACATACTTTGAGTTGTTATACATGAACTTTATAAGTGATAATCAATATACTCAGTTATTCTGATTATAATTAACAAAGCACTGCAGATACTATTTTAATATACTTATCAGATATTCTGTCTAATCATCTGTCTGTTGATGAAAAGCTGTACTTAAATCTTGTGAGATCTTCAGTATAGTTATCAGATCAGATCAGAACTCTTCTGTAAAGATTGATTCTCTGTCTGAGATAATGTTTACAGACAACTCATACAATCAGATTATATTACAGATAAAGATATGAGTCAAATTCTTTAACTTCAAGTTCTTGTGAGTGAATATAAAGTGTGTTATCTTGATAAAGCAATTCACTATCATCAGCACACTGTCAAAGCAGGCATCATATATGTTCTTGCTTTCAGAGAGGTTTATAAGAGTATTTATTCTTAGCTATTCTCAAGATTTCTGCAGAATGAGTAGAGAAGTAAGTTCTTTATATAATCTGAACTGCACTACTCATAAATCCTGATAAACAGTATAAGAATTCACTATCTTCTTCACAAGTTCTCACATCTTCAGTCAGAAGTATTTTCTTATAAGCAACTCATGAGTTCTAGTGTCTGTAAAATGACCTGCTAGAGAAGAGTCATGATGTCTTTTAATAAGTTCTATACATAGAAACTTATTCACAGACACATAAATTCAGCTCTCTCTTTACAAGAGATTATTTAAGTCTCTTCAATTCTTTATTTCTGCAGAATTGATCTCTCTTATGAGCAGTTTCTGAATATACTGAGTATATTCATTCTTTAATTATAGTTCAGACAATCTGATCAGAAGATTTTATAAAGACTTATACTCTATTTTCTCTTATATCAGGTCTTCTGCAGTGCTTCTTAAAGTCTGTAAACTCTTCAGATTATAGATACTCTCTTCAAGAATTGTTACAGAGATTTTCAGAGTGTTAACTCTCAGTGTTGTAGAGAGTAGTTATACAGATTTCTTTTCTTTCTTCTCTCTCTTCTCTTATAAGGAATTGAGAGACTCTTCAGTCAATCTCTTTATAACACTCAGTCTGAGCATCTTATAAAGCTTTTCTATCTTCTCTAGTCTCTCTATATCTGTTATTCTAGTCTTCTTAACATAGTCTGATCTGTGAGAGAGTCTGTCTGCTGAGTTCTTAGTTCTCTTAATATATTCTATCTTGAATCAGAACTCACTCAGTCTCTGAGTTCAGTAAATCTATCACTGTGAGAGTTTCTTGATTGAAGTAAACTATTATAAGCTATTATAATCAGTTCTAATAGTAATCACTGTTACAAGACTCTTAAAGTAGTGATATCAGTGATAGAAGAATTTCACTATTATGAGAAGCTTCTGATCATGAATGTTATAGTTAATCTCTGTGAATTATATCTTCTATAAGAAAAAGATCACTGAAACTCAGTTCTCATTTAACTGTAGTTATAAGACTATTTCTGAAATTATAAAGAAGAAGACATCTGTCTTCAATCTGATTAAGAGCACAGAATCAAAGTGAAACAGTATTACTGTATTTATAAATATCTGTTTCAATCTTGTAAAGATCTTATAAGCTTCTGAGATAAGAAAGTTCTTACAGTTCTCTCTTCTCAACAATCTTTTCATTCTTTATTTATGAAATGACTTCTTCTTATTTTCACTCTTCAACATGTCTGTAAGAGCTAAGAAGATTCTTATAAATATAAAGATAAACTGTCTATAGAAATTCACAAAGCTCAGAAAGATCTGAATCTCATAAATACTAGTTAACTTTAGTTATAATAGAATAGTCTTAACTTACAAAGATTTCATCTGAATATCATCTGTGATAATTACATATTCTAGAAAATTAATCTGATAAGTACTGAAGTTATACTTTATAAGCTTAATATATAGTTCTGTCTTATCTAAGATCTTTAATACACTTTGTACATGCTCAGTATGTTCTTTCTTCTTTGCAGAGTACATCATCACATTATTCAGATATATTATTATAAAGACATTCAGATATATATGAAGTATTTTATTAATGAAAGACTGAAATGCTACAGAAATATTAGTCAGATCAAAAGACATCACTAGATATTTAAACAATTTCAGTGCAGTTCTAAAGACAGTCTTTTATTCATTCTCAGACTGTATTCACAGCTATGTATATATATTAATCACATTCAGTTATATGAATATAATAGCTCTTATGAGACAGTTAATCATATTCTTAATCAGAGATAGAGAATAGTAACTCTTTATTATCTTAAAGTTCAGATTGCAGTAGTCTACATATAATCTGAGATCTCTATTCTTCTTCTTTATAAATATCACAGAGACTCTCACAGAGGTCTGTGAAGATTAAATAAAGTCATTCTTCAGATTCTTCTTTACATAGATCTGTAAGATTTCTGTCTCATAATAAGAGAGTTTATAGATTGATTCTTAGAAGAGTTTCTGTTCTTCTATTAAATCTATTATCAGATTCTTCTTACAGTGAGAGAGAAGCTCAGCTGCCTTTACTGAGTTGAATATCTCTGTGAGATCTTGATATTTCTCTGATATCTGAAGCTCAGTTTTCATAACTGTGAGATTCTTAGATACTTACAAAGTTATTATATAGATAAGCTTGTCTTCTCTAATCAACTCTACAGTATTAACTGATTCTATCTCTATAAGTGAGTCTGTCAACACTGATTAGAAGTATAAACCTGACTTGTGAACAGCTATATACAGATTGTGTCTTTAAAGTTATATAAGTCTTAAGTATATATTATCTGTGATGTCTGTGATGATTACAGTTTCTGTAAATCTTCTTCAGATTTCAGAGAGATCTTGTAATTCAAAGATAATTCTTACAAGTCTCTCAGCTCTCAGATCTGAGTTCTCACATCCTGCTTATTATAAGAACATATTCTCAGTTTTCATCTTTCAGCTTATTTACTTCACAAGCTTTAGAGACACTACAGTGACCTGAGCTTCTGAGTTCATCAATACTTCTTATGCTTGTGAGACAGTAGTACTGCAGTGTGATCTCTCTTTATAAGCAAGTATTTTCATTGAGAGAGTAACAGATTCAGATATCAGCTTTAAGACTCTTAAGAAGACTGTTACTGACTCTATCTATAACTTCTCAAATTTCTATTTTGATTTGTCTGAACAGTTTACACAGAGATATTCTGATTTAAAACAGATAAAGTAGAGTCTTTTTTTCTTGATCTCTCTATTATATACTCTGTTTATAAGAGCTTATAAAGCTCTCTCTCTCTACTCAGTAGTCAGATGCAAATCTCTCTATATCTTATCATCTTTTTCTAATAAATCTGTTCTCTGTTATTCTGACTCTCACAGAGCTGATCAGTGATCTGCTCTCTATAAGTCTATAACTCTCACAGTAATCTGTAAGTAATGAATAAGAGTTATCAGTTTCTTCAGAGTCAAGAACTTAAAGTCTTACTCAATGAGCTTGTTCTGTATATCTTTATTCAGTCTCTTTATAAATATCATTATTCAGATCTTGTTTCAGAACTCTGTTTTCACAGATCTCAATTTACATCATAATTTTATAAAGCACTGTAAGTAGTCTTTATCAGATTTCTCATCTCTTTTTCTAATATTAGTGATCACAGCTCAGATGTTCTCTATTCAACTTACAGAGTCTCTTAACTTATTCTCTAGATAGGTCTTGAGAACAGATTAGCAGAATCTCTTATAATCATTCTCTAGATAATTCAGTCAGTTCTTGACTTCAGTGTAATAGAGGCCTGTTATTATATAGATGATAGCTTCTTCATCTTTTATATTACACAGTCAGGCTTATAAGTCAATTTTAAATATAAACTTGCAAAAGCTTTTATAGATTGTGATTTAATAAGTAGTCTTAAGTGATTGCAGCTTAAGAAAGTTTCTTTTCAGTTTATAAATATCTCTGAAGATCATGTCTAGAGACTCAGTTCAAGAGTGTTTACAGATAGTAAGTATTTCTTGTAGAAAAATAGCTTGATTTCACAGAAGATGCTCAAGAATGTTCTTCACTAAGATTAGTTCATTCATGAGTTTGAAGAGTTTCTCTGTCATAGATACAGAGAGTGATATCTCATAAGTGATTGATAAGTTCTCTGAGACTTCTTTTATAAGAGCTATTTATAATTCAGATAACTGCTTCTGAGTGTCTGCAGTAGAGTTCACAGAGATTAAAGCATGTAAGTTTCTAGTTCTTTCAGTTATAACAGACAGTTGCTGACTGACTGAGCTTGAAATGTAAGAATAAGTGCTTATAGATAATTATTCAGGTGTTTGCAGCTTGATATGATATATACTATTAACTACTAGTAGTACTCACAGTAGAAAGATAAAATGTAGAGATCAAATGTATAATAGCATTCAAGCTGAGTTGTGAATAGTATTTATGAACTCTAGTCTATATAGTTGTGTGTAGCCAAGGGCTGCTAGCCCTATTAGTTACACGAGAGATAGGAATAGAGGTAAAGAATCCGCGAGGAGCGGGATTTCTTACGGAAGATCTTAGATGAGATAGAACTGTATATTAAGCTTATAAAGTACAACTTCAGTACTCATCAGATTAATTTTCTAGAATATATAATCACTGTAGATAATATTTAGATAAAATCTTTATAAATTAAGACTATTCTATTATAATCAGAGTTAACTAGTATTTAGAAGATTCAGATCTTTCTGAGCTTTGTGAATTTCTATAAACAGTTTATCTTTGTATTTATAAGAATCTTCTTAATTCTTACAGATATACTGAAGAGTAAAAATAAGAAAAAGTCATTCTGTAAATGAAGAATGAAAAGATTGTTAAGAAGAAAGAACTGTGAGAACTTTCTTATCTCAGAAGCTCATGAAGTCTTTACAAGATTAAAACAGATATTTACAGATACAGTGATACTGTTTCACTTTGATTTCTTACTCTTAATTAGATTGAAGATAGATATCTTCTTCTTTATAATTTCAGAAATAATCTCATAACTACAGTTAAATAAGAACTGAGTTTTAGTAATCTTTTTCTCACAGAAGATGCAATCTGCAGAGATCAACTATGACATTTATAATCAGAAGCTTCTCATAATAGTGAAATTCTTTCATCACTGATATCACTACTTTGAGTGTAAGAATAAGTGCTCGCAGGCAATTATTCGGGTGTTTGCAGCTTGGCGTGATATATACTGTTAACTACTAGAAGTATTCACAGTAGAAAGATAAAATGTAGAGATTAAATGTATAATAGTATTTAAGCTGAGTTGTGAATAGTATTTGCAAACTTCAGTCTATATAGTTATATGTAGTCAAGAGCTGCTAACTCTATTAATTACATAAGAGATAGAAATAGGAATAAAGAATTCATGAGAAGTAAAATTTCTTATATATTCTCTTCTCTCTAAGACTTTATCTGTGAAGCCTTTCACTAAGTCACTTCATAGAATCAGCTCAGCACTGCAGTGATACTCACTAAAAACTCTTCATATCTATAAAAAAATCTCAGTGAGGAAAAATCCCTTGTTATTATAAAGAGAAAAGAGTCTGTCACTCAGTTTCTTAATTTATAAGATTCTTTATAGTCTACAGATTCTTCTCTGACTATCACATAGATTTATCTTATATCTTTCATACAGAAGAGTTTCAGTTGACTCTTAATCATTTTTATAAGATTCTTATATAATCATTACACAGATTTATCTCACAGATGAATTACTCTCTGTAAGATTATCTCTATTAAAGAGAAATATTTATAAGTTAATCTTTCACTCATTCTTATAAATCATTGTTCTTTAATACTGCAGAATTGTGAGAAATTTTTCATTCTTTTATTAACTCTGTAGAATTGTAGAATCAAGATATCTATAGTCTGTAATCACTCTTTATAGTTATATAGAAAGATTCAGATCTGTAATTCATAATCACTCTTTATTTACTAGAGTAATCTGACTGTTTCACAGAATTACTTATAGTATAAGCAAATTTCTCTAGAGTAGTATAAATATTTCAGATCTATCTGTGAAATCTTATCTTCTTTTCTCTTTTTCTATAACAGCTCTTATTCTTATAAACTGTGAGTATTCTTATTCATCTGTGAAGTATTTTTATTCAGATGATAGAGAGAGAGTGTTTCTGACAATATTTATATATTAATTCAAGAACTTCTCAAGAATAAAAAAATTTTTAATTTCAATATCTTTATAAACAATGTCTGACTACTGCTGAGCTTCTTATAAGAGTTCTCATGACTTCTCTGATTACTTTTTACTGGCTGATAAAGCAGAAGTATCACTGTTTATAATAGTATCTTCACTCTTCTCAGCTCTATCACTGCATCTGATCTTCAGATCAGCAGTCAATTTCATGTCTTTCTCAAATCAGTCTCTGACTTTAAGCAGTGTAGTTCTACTCTTTGCTATAAGTCTCTCTGTAAGTAATTTCTTACAGATTCTAGCTAACAGTTCTTACAAAGCTTCTGATATTATCAGTGTCTTCTGCAGCTCTGCAGGCTCATAATCACCCTCTTTTTATCTACACAATCTCTGACCAGGTATATATAAATATGCCTAGATTCTCTATCAATGATTCTCACACTGTGATGTATTTTTTCAATCTCATTATCAATGAGAGATGAGTTCTCAGATACTCATAAAATCTGAGTAATTAAGATAATATAAATATTATAAATTTATAATAGAAGTTAATCTGAACAGATAAGTTCTCTCTTCACATCTTAATTATTTTCAGGCTGAATACTTCAGTATAACTGAGAGAGCAGACATAGCTTTGTAAGAGATATCTGATCACATATATAGATAGTCAGTTCTCAAGATTCTGCTACAACTGTACATGCTCTGATGTTCAGCTTCTCTGAAGTCTGTGCATTTCACCCCAGTGACTGAATGATTAATGCGGCCACCCGGTAGCGCCTTGATGTGGGAAACCAAGGCGCGTGGGTTCAAAACCCGCAGGGGATACATTAAATCCGGAACTCAAGCACCTCAGGTTTCTAATAAATACAGAGGTGTACAAATCACTTCAATGAATCACTTTATGTTCCTGAGCTAGGAAGTTATTATCGCATGTATCTAATTGTCACTTCTTTGTATTTTCCTATGTTCTTGTTATCTTGGCATGGTCTCAACACCTGTATTTCCTCCTGTATAACCAACACTTGACCTGTATTTAACATCACGCAAGGACTCATTATAAGCTCTGCTTGCATATGAGTATAATGAAAGAATAATAATAATAATAATAATAATAATAAGTCTGTGCATTTCTGATAGTCTTTGTGTCAAATGCAACAATTATCTGTATCACAGATATAATACTCTCTGCTTCTTTGAAGAGAGAAATTAGTAGTTATAAGAGAGTTAAGTATCACAGATATTGAGAATATAAGTGTGAATTTTCTTTATTTTTTCTTTATTAATCTCTAAATTGTGTTCACAGCTCTGTTTCTATTTTCTTATTTTTTAACTTTAATAAGAATATGATTTCTTCTTCTCTTTATATACATCATGAACTGTTCATCTCAGTAGAAACTCATTATCTTATAGACTAGAGTTTACAAATGATAGGATTAATATCTTTATCATAATCAGATTCTTAGCAAAGATTACATTATTCTGACTTATCAGAATTCATAGTATAAAAGTTATGTCTTAGCTTTCACAGATGTCTTATCTGCTCAGATGATTCTTAAGTGAACTTATTCATCTTATCAGAATACTCTTATCACTGAATCTTAAATCAGAGTCTGTAATCTCACTTCTCTGAGTCAATAATTTCTTTGATCTGATATTCTCTTTTACTCTCTAGTGCTTTATAAACAGAGTGATGAGTCATAGAATTCTCTTCTAGAAATTCCTTATATTTACAGAGCAAAGAGACATGAAAAACATTATATATCTATAACTCAGATAACAGTTTCAATCTGTAGAACTATAAGCTAACTTTCTTCATAATCTTATAAGACTCTGTCTGTAAGAGATTCAGCTTCTTACTAGATCTTCATATAATAATATTTTCTAGACTCAGTCAGACTTTATTATCTTTCTTAAAACTCTTTATAATATACTTGAAGTTATAGTATCTCTTCTGATACTCTTAAGTCTGTCTCAAGAATTCACAGACTTTCTTCTGAATATTCTGAATTCTCTCAGCTCATTCACAGATATTATCACACTCTATAGTATACTCTCACAGATCTATCAAGATTATCTGCAGATAAGTCTTAGTAAGTATCTTAAAGAGAGTTTTATCTATACTGATATGCTTTAAGTTGTTATACATGAACTCTGTAAGTGATAATCAATATACTCAGTTATTCTAATTGTAATTGATAAAGTATCACAGATACTGTTTTAATATACTTATCAGATATTCTATTTGATTATCTGTCTGTTGATAAAAAGCTATGCTTAGATCTTATAAGATCTTTAGTATAGTTATCAGATCAGACTAGAACTTCTCTGCAAAGATTGATTCTCTATCTGAGATAATATTCATAGATAATTCATGCAACTTAATCACATTATAGATGAAGATGTAAGTCAAATTCTTTAACTTCAAGTTCTTATGAGTGAGTATAAAGTATGCTATCTTGATAAAGTAATTCACTATCATCAGTACACTGTCAAAGCAGGCATCATATATATTCTTACTTTTAGAGAGACTTATAAGAGTATTTATTTCTAGCTGTTCTCAAGATTTCTGCAGAATAAATGAAGAAGTAAGTTCTTTATATAATCTGAACTGCACTATCTGTGAACTCTGATAAATAGTATAAGAATTCACTATCTTCTTTATAAGTTCTTATATCTTCAGTCAGAAGTATTTTCTTATAAGCAACTTATAAGTTCTAGTATCTGTAAAATAACCTGCTAGAGAAGAGTTATAATATCTTTTAATAAGTTCTATACATAGAAACTTATTCATAGATATATAAATTCAGCTCTCTCTTTACAAGAGATTATTTAAGTCTCTTCAACTCTTTATTTCTGCAGAGTTGATCTCTATTATGAGCAGTTTCTGAATATACTGAGTATATTCATTCTTCAGTTGCAGTTCAGACAATCTGAATAGAAGATCTTATAAAGACTTATACTCTGTTTTCTCTTACATCAGATCTTTCACAGTACTTTTCAAAGTCTGTAAACTCTTCAAATTATAGATACTCTCTTCAAGAATTCTCACAGAGATTTTCAGAGTGTTGACTCTCAGTGTTATAGAAAGTAGTTATACAGGCTTCTTCTCTCTCTCTTCTCTCTTCTCTTATAGAGAATTGAGAGACTCTTTAGTCAATCTCTTTACAACACTCAGTTTAAGTATTCTGTGAAGCTTTTCTATCTTCTCTAGTCTCTCTATATCTGTTATTCTAGTCTTCTTAACATAGTCTGATCTGTGAGAGAGTTCATTCACTGAGTTCTTAGTTCTCTTGATATATTCTATCTTGAATCAAAACTCACTCAGTCTCTGAGCTTAGTAAATCTGTTATTATAAGAGTTTCTTAATTGAAGTAAACTATTATAAGCTATTATAATCAGTTCTAACAGTAATCACTGTTATAAGACTCTTGAAGTAGTAATATCAGTGACAGAAGAATTTCACTATTATAAGAAGCTTCTGATTATAAATATCATAGTTAATCTTCACAGATTACATCTTCTGTAAGAAAAAGATCACTGAAACTCAGTTCTTATTTAACTGTAGTTATAAGACTATTTCTGAAATTATAAAGAAGAAGATATCTGTCTTTAATCTGATTAAGAGTAAGAAATCAAAGTGAAACAGTATCACTGTATTTATAAATATCTATTTCAATCTTGTAAAGATCTCATAAGCTTCTGAGATAAGAAAGTTCTCACAGCTCTCTCTTCTTAATAATCTTTTCATTCTCTATTTATAAGATGACTTCTTCTTATTTTCACCCTTCAGCATGTCTGTAAGAGTTAAGAAGATTCTTATAAATATAAAGATAAATTATCTATAGAAATTCACAAAGCTCAGAAAGATCTGAATCTCATGAATACTAGTTAGCTTCAGTTATAATAGAATAGTCTTAACTTATGAAGATTTCATCTGAATACTATCTGCAGTGATTATATATTCTAGAAAATTAATCTGATAGACACTGAAGTTATACTTTATAAGCTTAATAT
Source organism: Blastomyces gilchristii SLH14081 (assembly GCF_000003855.2). Lineage (NCBI taxonomy): Eukaryota > Fungi > Ascomycota > Eurotiomycetes > Onygenales > Ajellomycetaceae > Blastomyces > Blastomyces gilchristii. Next base: position 1,897,230 of record NW_003101682.1, read on the forward strand.
ACAGTTCTGTCTTATCTAATGTCTTCAACACACTTTATACATACTCAGTGTGTTCTTTCTTCTTTATGAAGTATATTATCACATTATTCAGATATATTATTATAAAGACATTCAGATATATATAAAGTATTTTATTAATAAAAGACTGAAATACTGTGAGAATATTAGTCAAATTAAAAGACATTACTAGATATTCAAACAGTCTCAGTGCAGTTCTAAAGACAGTCTTTCATTCATTCTCAGACTATATTTACAGTTATATATATACATTGATCATATTCAGTTGTATAAATATGACAGCTCTTATAAGACAGTTGATCACATTCTTAATCAGAGATAGAAGATAGTGACTCTTTATTATCTTAAAGTTCAGATTACAGTAGTCTATATATAATCTGAGATCTCTATTCTTCTTCTTTATGAATATCACAGAGACTTCTGCAGAGATCTATGAAGATCAGATGAAGTCATTCTTCAGATTCTTCTTTATATAGATTTGCAAGACCTCTGTCTTATAATGAAAAAGCTTATAGATTAATCTTTAGAAGAGTTTCTACTCTTCTATCAAATCTATTATCAGATTCTTCTTATAGTGAGAAGAAAGCTCAGCTGTCTTTACTGAGCTGAATATCTCTATAAGATCTTGATATTTCTCTGATATCTGAAGCTCAGTTTTCATAACTGTGAAGTTATCAGATATTTATAAAGTTATTATATAGATGAGCTTATCTTCTCTAATCAACTCTACAGTATCAACTGATTCTATCTCTGTAAGTAAGTCTGTCAACACTGATCAGAAGTATAAACCTGACTTACAGATAAATATATACAGATTATGTCTTTAAAGTTATACAGGTCTTAAGTACATATCATCTGTGATATCTGTAATAATCACAGTTTTCACAAATCTTCTTCAGATTTTGAAGAGATCTTACAATTCAAAGATAACTCTTATAAGTCTCTCAGCTCTCAGATCTAAGTTCTCATATTCTGCTTATTATAAGAGCAGATTCTCAGTTTTTATTACTCAGCTCATTTACTCTGTGAGCTTTAGAAACACTACAGTGATCTGAGATTCTGAGTTCATTAATACTTTTCATACTTACAGAGTAGTAGCACTGCAGCACAGTCTCTTCTCATGAGTAAGTATTTTCATCAGAGAAGTAACAGATTCAGATATTAGCTTCAAGACTCTTAAGAAGACTGTTGCTGACTCTGTCTGCAATTTCTCAAATTTCTATTTTAATTTATTCAGATAGTTTATACAGAGATGTTCTGATTTAGAATAGATGAAGTAGAGACTCTTTTTCTTAATCTCTCTATTATACACTCTGTTCACAGAAGCTTATAAAGCTCTCTCTTTTTACTCAGCAGTCAGACACAAATCTCTCTATATCTTATTATCTTTTTCTGATAAATCTGTTCTCTGTTGTTCTGACTCTTACAGAGTCAGTCAGTGATTCACTCTTCACAGATCTGTGACTCTCACAGTAATTTATAAGTAGTGAATAAGAGTCATCAGTTTCTTCAGAGTTAAGAACTTAGAGTCTTACTCAATGTGTAAGAATAAGTGCTCACAGGTGATTATTCAGGTGTTTGCAGCTTGGCGTGATATGTACTGTTAACTACTAGAAGTATTCATGATAGAAAGATAAAATGTAGAGGTCAAATGTATAATAGCATTTAAGCTGAGTTATGAATAGTATTCATGAACTTCAGTCTATATAGTTGTCTGTAGTCAAGGGCCGCTAGCTCTATTGATTATATGAGAGATAGAAATAGAGATAAAGAATCTGTAAGAAGTGAAATTTCTTACATACTCTTCTCTCTCTAAGGCTTTGTTTATGAAGTCTTTCACTGAGTGACTTCATAGAATCAGCTCAGCACTGCAGTGATACTCACTAAAAACTCCTTATATCTATAAAAAATCTCAGTGAGGAAAAATCCCTTGTTATTATAAAGAGAAAAGAGTCTGTCACTCAGTTTCTTATTTTATAAGATTCTTTGTGATCTACAGATTCTTCTCTGACTATTATACAGATTCATCTCACATCTTTTATATAGAAGAGTTTCAGTTAACTCTTAATTATTTTCATGAGACTCTTATATAATTATTACACAGATTCATCTTACAGATGAATCACTCTCTGTGAAATCACTCTCATCAAAGAGAAGTATTTATAAGTTAATCTTTTACTCATTCTTATAAATCATTGTTCTTTGACACTGTAGAATTGTGAGGAATTTTTCATTCTTTCATTAACTCTGTAGAATTGTAGAGTCAAGATGTCTACAGTCTGTAATCACTCTTTGTAGTCATATAGAAAGATTCAGATCTGTGATTCACAATCACTCTTATTTACTAGAGTAATCTGACTATTCTGTAGAATCACTCACAGTGTAAACAAATCTCTCTAGAGTAGTATAAATATCTCAGATCTGTCTGTGAAATCTCATCTTCTTTTCTCTTTTTCTGTAACAGCTCTCATTCTCACAAACTGTGAGTATTCTCATTCATTTATAAAGTGTTTTCATTCAGATAATAGAGAGAGAGTGTTTCTGATAATATCTGCATGTTGATTCAAAAACTTCTCAAGAATAAAGATTTTTTCAATTTCAATATCTTTATAAATAATGTCTGACTGCTGCTGAGCTTCTTATAAGTGTCTCTGCAACTTCTCTGATCACTTTTTATCAGCTGATGAAGCAGAGACATTATCATCTACAACTGCATCTTCACTTCTCTCAGTCTTATCATCATATCTGATCTTCAGATCAGCAGTCAATCTCATGCCTTTCTCAGATCAGTCTCTGACTCTAAGCAGTGTAGTTCTCTTCTTTGCTGTAAGTCTTCTTACAAGTAATTTCTTACAGATTCTAGCTGACAGTTCTTATGAAGCTCTCAGTATTATTAGTGTCTTCTGCAGTTCTGCAGATCTATAATCACCTTCTCTCTGTCTGTACAATCTCTGATCAGATATATGTGAATATGTCTAGGTTCTCTATCAATGATTCTCACACTGCAGCGCATTTCTGTAATCTCATTGTCAATGAGAGATGAGTTCTCAGATACTCACAAAATCTGAGTAATCAAGATAATGCAAATGTCATGAATTTGTGACAGAAGTTGATCTGAGCAGATGAGCTCTCTCTCTATGTCTCAATTGTTTTCAGACTGAATACTTCAGCATAACTGAGAGAGTGAATATAGCTTTGTAAGAAGTATCTGATCACACACACAGACAGTCAGTTCTCAAGACTCTGCTGCAACTGCATGTACTCTGATATTCAGCTTCTCTGAAGTCTGTGCATTTTTAACAGTCTTTATATCAAATATAATAATTGTCTGTACTGCAGGTATAATACTCTCTGCTTCTTTGAAGAGAAAAATTGATAGTTGTGAGAGAGTTGAGTGTCACAGATGTTAAGAGTATAAGTTTGAGTTTTCTTGTTTTTTTCTTTATTAATCTCTAAATTGTGTTCACAGCTCTGTTTTTATTTCTTATTTTTTAACTTTAATAAGAGTATGATTTCTTCTTTTCTTGTATACACTGCAGACTGTTCATTTCAGTAGAAACTTATCATCTTATAGACTAGAATTCACAAATGACAGTGTTAATATCTTTATTATAATCAGGTTCTTAGTGAAGATCACATCATTCTGACTTATCAGAATTTGTGATATGAAAGTCATGTCTCAGCTTCTGCAGATATCTTATCTGTCTGAATAATTCTCAAGTGAACTCATTTATCTTATCAGAATACTCTTATCACTGAATCTTGAATCAGAGCTCATAATCTCACTTCTCTGAGTCAATAATCTCTTTGATCTGATATTCTCTTTCACTCTCTAGTACTTTGTGAACAGAGTGATAAGTCACAGAGTTCTCTTCTGAAAATTCCTTGTATTCACAGAGTAAAGAGACATGAAAAATATTATATATCTACAACTCAGATGACAGTTTCAATCTATAGAACTGTAAACTAACTTTCTTCACAATCTTATAAGACTCTGTTCATAAGAGATTCAGCTTCTTACTAGATCTCTGTATGATGATGTTTTCTAGACTTAGCTAGACTCTATTATCTTTCTTGAAACTCTTTATAATATGCTTGAAGTCATAGTATCTCTTCTAATACTCTTGAGTCTGTCTCAAGAATTCACAGACTTTCTCTCAGATCTTCTGAATTCTCTCAGTCTGTTCATGAGCATTATCATACTCTATAGTATACTCTCATAAGTTCATCAAGATCATCTGTGAATAAGTCTCAGTGAGTATCTCAAAGAGAGTTTTATCTGTGCTGACATGTTTTAAGTTGTTGTATACAAACTCTGTGAGTGATAATCAATACACTCAGTCATTCTGATTATAATTGACAAAGTATCACAGATACTGTTTTAATATACTTATCAGGCATTCTATCTGATCATCTGTCTGTTGATAAAAAGTCATGCTTAGATCTCATAAGATCTTCAGTATAGTTATCAGATCAGATCAGAACTCTTCTATAAAGATTAATTCTCTGTCTGAGATAATATTCACAGGCAATTCATGCAATCAGATCATATCATGAATAAAGATATAAGTCAAATTCTTTGACTTCAAGTTCTTGCAGATGAATATAAAGTGTGTTATCTTGATAAAGTAATTCACTATCATCAGCACACTGTCAAAGTAGGCATCATATATGTTCTTGCTTTCAGAGAGACTTATAAGAACATTCATTTCTAGCTGTTCTCAAGATTTCTATGAGATGAGTAGAGAAGTAAGTTCTTTATATAATCTGAACTGCACTATCTGTGAATTCTGATAAATAGTACAAGAATTCACTATCTTCTTTATAAGTTCTCACATCTTCAGTTAGAAGTATTTTCTTACAAGCAACTCATGAGTTCTAGTGTCTGTAAAATGACTTATTAGAGAAGAGTCATGATATCTTTTAATGAGTTCTATGCATAGAAACTTATTCACAGATATATAAATTCAGCTCTCTCTTTGTAAGAGATTATTTAAGTCTCTTCAACTCTTTATTTCTGCAGAATTGATCCCTGCTATAAGCAGTTTCTGAATATACTGAGCATATTCATTCTTCAGTTACAGTTCAGATAATCTGAATAGAAGATCTTATAAAGACTTATACTCTGTTTTCTCTTATATCAGGTCTTCTGCAGCACTTCTCAAAGCTCATAAACTCTTCAGATTATAGATACTGTCTTCAAGAATTCTCACAGAGATCTTCAGAGTGTTGACTCTCAGTGTTATAGAGAGTAGTTATACAGACTTCTTCTCTCTCTTCTCTCTCTTCTCTCACAGGGGATTGAGAGACTCTTCAGTTAATCTCTTCATAACACTCAGTCTGAGTATTCTGTGAAGCTTTTCTGTCTTCTCTAACTTCTCTGTATCTGTCACTCTGATCTTCTTGATATAGTCTGATCTGTGAGAGAGTCTGTCTGCTAGGTTCTTAGTTCTCTTAATATATTCTATCTTGAATCAGAACTCACTCAGTCTCTGAGCTCAGTGAACCTGTCATTATAAGAGTTTCTTAATTGAAGTAAACTATTATAAGCTGTCATGATCAGTTCTAATAGTAATCACTATTACAAGGCTCTCAAAGTAGTGATATCAGTGATGAAAGAATTTCACTATTATAAGAAGCTTCTAATCATGAATGTTATAGTTAATCTCTGTGAATTATATCTTCTATGAGAAAAAGATCACTGAAACTCAGTTCTCATTTAACTGTAGTTATGAGACTATTTCTGAAATCACAAAGAAGAAGACATCTATCTTCAATCTGATTAAGAGTAAGAAATCAAAGTGAAACAGTATCACTGTATTTATGAATATCTGTTTCAATCTTGCAAAGACTCTGTGAGCTTCTGAGATAAGAAAGTTCTTACAGTTCTTTCTTCTCAATAATCTTTTCATTCTTCATTTGCAGAATAACTTCTTCTTATTTTCATTCTTCAGTATGTCTGTAAGAGCTAAGAAGATTCTCATGAATACAAAGATAAACTGTCTATAGAAATTCACAAAGCTTAGAAAGATCTGAATCTCATGAATACTAGTTAACTTCAGTTATAATAGAATAGTCTCAATCTGTGAAGATTTCATCTGAATATCATCTGCAGTGATTACATATTCTAGGAAATTAATTCAATAAGCACTGAAGTTGTACTTTACAAGCTTAATATACAGTTCTGCCTTATCTAAGGCTTTTAACACACTTTATACATGCTCAGTGTGTTCTTTCTTCTTCACAGAGTACATTATCACATCATTCAGATATATTATCATGAAGACATTCAGATATATATGAAGTATTTTATTAATAAAAGACTGAAATACTGCAGGGATATTAGTCAGATTAAAAGACATTACTAGATATTTAAACAATCTCAGTGCAGTTCTAAAGATGATCTTTTATTCATTCTCAGACTGTATTCACAGCTGTGTATATATATTGATCATATTCAGTTATATGAATATGACAGCTTCTGTAAGACAGTTAATCATATTCTTAATCAGAAATAGAGAGTAGTGACTCTTTATTATCTTGAAGTTCAGATTGTGATAGTCTATACATAATCTGAGATCTTCATTCTTCTTCTTTATAAATATTACAGAGACTTTCACAGAGGCCTGTGAAGATCAGATGAAGTCATTCTTCAGATTCTTTTTCACATAGATTTGCAAGACCTCTGTCTCATAATAAGAGAGTCTATAGATTGATTCTCAGAAGAATTTCTATTCTTCTATTAAATCTATTATCAGATTCTTCTTATAGTGAGAAGAAAGCTTAGCTATCTTTGCTAAGCTGAATATCTCTGTGAGATCTTAATATTTCTCTGATATCTGAAGCTCAGTTTTCATGACTGTGAGATTCTCAGACACTTATAAAGTTATTATATAGATGAGCTTATCTCCTCTAATTAACTCTGCAGCATCAACTGATTCTATCTCTGTAAGTAAGTCTATTAACACTGATTGAAAGTATAATTCTGACTCACAGACAGCTATGTGTGAATTGTGTCTTTGAAGTTATATAAGTCTTAAGTACATGTTATCTGTGATGTCTGTGATAATCACAGTTTCTGCAAATCTTCTTCAGGTTTCAGAGAGATCTTGTAATTCAAAAGTGACTCTTATAAGTCTCTCAGTTCTCAGATCTGAGTTCTCATACTCTGCTTATTATAAGAGTAGATTTTCAGTTTTCATCTTTCAGTTTATTCACTTCATGAGCTTTAGAGACACTACAGTGACCTGAGATTCTGAGTTCATCAATACTTTTCATACTTATGAGACAGCAGTATCACAGCACAGTCTCTCTCTGTAAGCAAGTATTTTCATTGAGAGAGTAACAGATTCAGATGTCAGCTTCAAGACTTTTAAGAAGACTATTACTGACTCTGTTCATGACTTCTCAAATTTCTATTTTGATTTATTCAGACAGTTTGTGTGAAGATGTTCTGATTTAGAACAGATAAAGTAGAGTCTCTTTTTCTTAATCTTTCTATTATACACTCTGTTCACAGAAGCTTGTAAAGCTCTTTCTTTCTACTTAGTAGTCAGATATAAATCTCTCTGTGTCTTATCATCTTTTTCTGACAACTCTGTTCTCTGTTATTCTAGCTCTCACAGAGCTGATCAGTGATCTGCTCTCTGCAGATCTGTGACTCTCACAGTGATCTATAAGCAGTGAATAAGAGTCATCAGTTTCTTCAGAGTCAAGAGCTTAGAGTCTTACTCAATGAGCTTATTCTGCATATTTTTATTCAGTCTCTTTATAAATATTATCATTCAGGTCTTATTTCAGGGCTCTGTTTTCACAGATGATTATTTGAGTGTTTGCAGCTTGATGTGATATGTACTGTTAACTACTAGAAGTATTCATAGTAGAAAGATAAAATGTAGAAGTCAAATGTATAATAGTATTCAAGCTGAGTTATGAATAGTATTCATGAACTCCAGTCTATATAGTTGTGTGTAGCTAAGAGCCGCTAGCCCTATTGATTACGCGAGAGATAGGAATAGAAGTAAAGAATCCGCGAGAAGCGGGATTTCTTACACAATGAGCTTGTTCTGCATATCTTTATTCAGCTTCTTTATAAACATTATTATTCAGATCTTGTTTCAGAGCCCTGTTTTCACAGATCTTAATTCATATCATAATTTTATAAAGCACTGTAAGTAGTCTTTATCAGATTTCTCATCTCTTTTTCTAATATTGATGATTACAGCTCAGATGTTCTCTGTTTAGCTTACAGAGTTTCTCAACTTATTCTCTAGATAAGTCTTAAGAATAGATCAGCAGAATCTCTTATAATCATTCTCTAGATAATTCAGTCAGTTCTTAGCTTCAGTGTAGTAGAGGTCTGTTATTATATAGATGACAGCTTCTTCGTCTTTCATGTTATTATTATTATTATTATTCTTCAATTATAGATGTATGCAGTCAGAGACTATGACATCTATCTGAGAACTTTTAGTTCTCAGGGTTTTTCCTATATCTGTAAAGTTAACTATTATACATTCATCAATTTCAGATATGCAAAATCAGAAAATTCCAGCCCAGAATATAAAAACTGTTTACAAATTGCAGTGTTTTAACATCTTCTGATACTTTGAAATCATTTGACAATATCATGACAAAGGAAAAGAGAAAGAGAACACAGTCTTAAAGATAGACACATTAAATAGATAGATAGAAAGAAATTGAAAGGAAAAGATAAAGTAAAGAGAGACTGTAACAAAACAAATTATTAAAAGATAGTGTATAGCTGTTTTAACAGACTATATCTGATTGATTTCCCTCTCTTCATATTCAGATAATTCTGAATTTAGCCATTTTCTTGTAGCTGCTTGAGTTTCTGATAGAAAGTCTATTAAGTATTTAATTCCTGTCTTAGTTGAGAATAAGAATCTCATATTTAATTGATTTAGATTATACTTCTCTTTCAATCTGGCTCTGAGATTATTGTATAATGCACAGTGCATTACAATATGCTCAGAATTCTCATTTGCATTGCAGAATGAGCATTCTATTGAGTCAAATCTATCATCAAATCTTTGTATATAAGATTTGAAATAGCCATGTCCTAGTTTCAGCTGTATTATAGATGAGAATATTTTCTTTTTACATTTAATTGAACAAGATTTCCACTTGGGTTTTGTTTCAAATCTTGAATAATGTATACTCTTCTTTTGTTTCTGCCAGCTTTTATTCCACTTGTCTAAACAAGATTCTTTTATTTTTCTCTTTATAAAAGACCAGGACACAATTTTTTGAATAGATCTGCTTAATTCTGCACCCTTTTTTGCAGCTGAATCAGCCAATTCATTGCCATGTATATTCATATGAGCAGGAACTCAGTGCAGATGAATTATCAGCTTTGATGTTCTTCTCTTTTGAATTTTCAAAACAGAGTTTAAGATCAGTTCAAGATTCATTTGATCATTATGAATCTGACTATTTCTAAGTCTTTTTAAAGCAGCTTGACTATCAGAGAATATTCATGCCTCTTTCAAACTATTTCCTCTTTTATGAGATTTTATTTCTATGAGTTTGAAAGCTTTCACTATTGCAAATAGTTCAGCATCAAAGACTTCAGATTCACAGCCTAGATTTCAGAAATCTGAGATAAAATTGATATTATCTTCAGTATAAGCAATGCCTGCGCCTAATCTATTCAGGTTCTTATTTTTTGAGTCATCTGAATAAATCAGAATAGAGTCTTTTACATTGATTGTAGAAATCCTCTTCAAATGCTGTTCATATTCTTTCTCTTTTGATAGTTCACTTATTTGTAAGTCTATAAGAGATTCAAGCTTTTCTCTCCAGGGAGATAACTTCTCATGATTCACTTTTTCAACATTTAAAGAAGAAAATTGATTTTTAATCAGAGAGCATAGTCTAAAGTTGAGAAGGCATTTTCTTTGAAGAATTATTTTCATTCCAATCAAGAAATCTATTCCAATCCAGTTCATTTCCAGAGTTAATTGATTCATCTTTCATGTCACACAGTTGAGCTTGTAAGTCAATTTTAAATATAAACTTATAAAAGTATTTATAGATTGTGATTCAGTAAGTGATCTTAAGTGATCACAGCTTAAGAAAGTTTCTTTTCAGTTTATAGATATCTCTGAAGATTATATCTAGAGACTCAGTTCAAGAGTGTTTGCAGATAGTAAGCATTTCTTGTAGAAAAATAGCTTAATTCTGTAGAAGATGCTCAAGAATGTTCTTCACTGAGATTGATTCATTTATGAATTCAGAGAATTTCTCTGTCACAGATGCAGAGAATGATATTGTGTGAGTGATTAATAAGTTCTCTGAGACTTCTTTTATAGAGATTATTCATAGTTTGAGTGACTGCTTCTGAGTATCTGTAGTAGAGTTCACAGGAATTAAAGTATACAAGTTTCTAGTTCTTTCAGTCATAACAGATGATTGCTGACTAGACTGACCGCTGAGACCATGAATTTCACATTTGGTCTCATTTGGTCTGGTCTCATACATTTCTTGGCGTGAATCCCGCTGAGACTGGCTATCAAAAAAACATGTAAAGTGACTATATATCAGATCTTAAAATGGAACCATGACTTGAAAAAAATGACAAAGTGGTCTCATTTGGTTCTATTTAGTCCCATTCTTGGCATAAAGTTACTATTTTTAGACATTTTAAGGTTTTTTTTAGACTATTTTTAATTTTTTAAAAAGTAACGCTTTTTGATAATGCTCAAATGAGATTTAAAGTCATTTAAAGCAATAAAAATAATTTAAATTGAGAAGTGAAAATCATGGTCTCATTTGAAAAATGTGACAAGAGTAGACAGTAAGTCTCACTGAGACAGTATGAGACTACTATCTAATGTTAAAACCGTGTAATGGGATCAGTCGAATTGGTAATAGAACTATCAAAAAATCTGGTCCTGGTTCCAGACACGGTCACACGGTCAGTCTATTGCTAACTGACTGAGCTTGAAATGTAAGAATAAGTGCTCACAGATGATTATTCAGATGTTTGCAGCTTGACATGATATATACTGTTAACTACTAGAAGTATTCACAGTAGAAAGATAAAATGTAGAGATTAAATGTATAATAGTATTCAAGCTGAGTTATGAATAGTATTCGCGAACTCCAGTCTATATAGTTGTGTGTAGTCAAGGGCCGCTAACTCTATTGATTACGCGAGAGATAGGAATAGAGGTAAAGAATCTACAAGAAGCAGAATTTCTTACATTGAGAGTCTTGTGACAGTGATCACTGTTAGAACTGATTATAACAGCTTATAATAGTTTACTTTAATTAAGAAACTCTCACAGTAGCAGATTTACTGAGCTCAGAGACTGAGTAAGTTCTGATTCAAGATAGAATATATTAAGAGAACTAAGAATTCAGCAGATAAACTCTCTTACAGATCAGACTATGTTAAGAAGATCAGAGTGACAGATACAGAGAGACTAGAGAAGACAGAAAAGCTTCACAGAATGCTCAAACTGAGTGTTATAAAGAGATTAACTGAAGAGTCTCTTAATTCTCTATAAGAGAAGAGAGAAAAGAGAGAGAAGAAGTCTGTATAACTACTCTTTATAATACTAAGAGTTAACACACTGACAATCTCTGTGAGAATTCTTGAAGAGAGTATCTATAATCTGAAGAGTTTACAGACTTTAAGAAGCACTGCAGAAGACCTGATATAAGAGAAAATAGAGTATAAGTCTTTATAAAATCTTCTGGTCAGATTGTCTGAACTATAATTAAAGAATGAATATACTCAGTATATTCAGAAACTGCTCATGACAGAGATTAATTCTACAGAAATAAAGAATTAAAGAGACTTAAATAATCTCTTATAAAGAGAGAACTGAATTTATATATCTATAAATAAGTTTCTATGTATAGAACTTATTAAAAGATATCATGACTCTTCTCTAGCAGGTAATTTTACAGATACTAGAACTTATAAGTTATTTATAAGAAAATACTTCTGACTGAAGATGTGAGAACTTATAAAGAAGATAGTAAATTCTTGTACTATTTATCAGAATTTATAGATAGTGTAGTTCAGATTATATAAAGAACTTACTTCTCTACTCATTCTATAAAAATCTTGAAAATAGCTAGAAATGAACATTCTTATAAATCTCTCTGAAAGTAAGAATATATATAATACCTACTTTAACAGTGTGCTAATGATAGTAGATTACTTTATCAAGATAACACACTTTATACTCATCTGTAAGAACTTAAAGTCAAAGAATTTAACTTATATTTTTATTTATAATATAATTTGATTATATGAATTATCTGTAAACATTATCTCAGATAGAGAATTAATCTTCACAGAGAAGTTCTGATCTGATCTGATAACTATACTGAAGATCTCATGAGATCTAAGTACAGCTTTTCATCAACAGACAGATGATCAGATAAAATATCTGATAAGTATATTGAAACAGTATCTGTAGTGCTTTGTCAATTATAATTTGAATAACTGAATACATTGATTATCACTTACAGAGTTTGTATATAACAACTCAAAGCATGTCAGTACAGATAAAACTCTCTTTAAAATACTTACTAAGACTTATTCATAAATAATCTTGATGAACTCATGAGAGTACACTATAGAGTGTGATGATATCTGTGAATGAGCTGAGAGAATTCAGAATATTCAGAAGAAAGTCTGTAAATTCTTGAGAAAGACTCAAGAGTATCAGAAGAGATACTATAACTTTAAGCATATTACAAAGAGTTTTAAGAAAGATAATAGAGTCTGACTGAGTCTAGAAAATATCATTATATAGAGATCTAGTAAGAAGCTGAATCTCTTACAGACAGAGTCTTATAAGATTATGAAGAAAGTTAGCTCACAGTTCTACAGATTGAAACTGTTATCTGAGTTATAAATATATAATATTTTTCATGTCTCTTTACTTTATAAATATAAGAAATTCTTAGAAGAGAACTCTGTAACTCATTACTCTATTTATAAAGTATTAGAGAGTAAAAGAGAATATCAAATTAAAGAAATTATTGACTTAGAGAAGTGAGATTATAAGCTCTGATTTAAGATTCAATAGTAAGAGTATTCTGATAGAATGAATAAGTTCACTTGAGAATTATCTGAGCAGATAAGATATCTGTAAAAGCTGAGATATGACTTTTATACTGTGAATTCTGATAAGTCAGAATAATGCAGTCTTCACTAAGAATCTGATTATAATAAAGATATTAACACTGTTATTTATAAATTCTAGTCTATAAGATAATAAATTTCTACTGAAATGAACAGTCTGCAGTGTATGAAAAGAGAAGAAGAAATCATATTCTTATTAAAGCTAAAAAATAAGAAAATAAAAACAGAATTATAAACACAATTTAGAGATTAATAAAGAAAAAATAAAGAAAATTCATACTTATATTCTTAATATCTGTGATACTCAATCTCTCTGTAACTATCAATTCTTCTCTTCAAAGAAGCAGAGAGTATTATATCTATGATACAGACAATTGTTATATTTGATATGAAGACTGTTAAAAATGCACAGACTTCAGAGAAGTCAGACATCAGAGTATATACAGTTATAGCAGAGTCTTGAGAGCTGGCTGTCTGTATATATGATTAGATATCTCTTATGAAGCTGTGTCTGCTTTCTCAGTTATGCTGAAGTATTCAGTCTGAAAACAATTGAAATACAGAGAGAAAGCTTATCTGTTCAGATTAACTCTCATTATAAATTCATGACATTTGTATTATCTTGATTATCTGAATTTTGCAGGTACTCAGAGACTCATCTCTTATTGACAATGAAATTGCAGAAATGCGCTGCAGTGTGAGAATCATTGATAGAGAACCTAGATATATTTACATATACCTGATCAGAGATTATGCAGATAGAGAGAAGATGATTATAGGCCTGCAGAACTGCAGGAGACACTGGTAACATTAGAAGCTTTACAAGAACTGTTAGCTAGAATCTGTAAGAAATTACTTACAGAGAGACTTACAGTAAAGAATAAGACTACACTGCTTAAAGTCAGAAACTGATCTGAAAGAGACATGAGATTGACTGCTGATCTGAAGATCAGATGCAGTGATAAGACTGAGAGAGATAAAGATACTGTTGTAAGTAGACTGATCATCAGAATCATGAATTTCATATTTAATTTCATTTGATCTGATCTTATACATTTCTTGATGTGAATCCCGCTGAGACTAGTCATTAAAAAAACATGCAAAGTGACTATATATCAGATCTTAAAATGAAATCATGACTTGAAAAAAATGAGAAAGTGATCTCATTTAATCTCATTTAATCTCATTCTTGGCATAAAGTTACTATTTTTAGACATTTTAAGGTTTTTTTACACTATTTTTAATTTTTTAAAAAGTAACACTTTTTGGTAATGCTCAAATGAGATTTAAAGTCATTTAAAGCAATAAAAATAATTTAAATTGAGAAGTGGAAATCATGGTCTCATTTGGAAAATGTGCTAAGAGTAGACAGTAAGTCTCACTGAGACAGTATGAGACTACTATCTAATGTTAAAACCATGTAATGAGATCAGTCAAATTGGTAATAAGACTATCAAAAAATCTAGTTCTGATCTCAGACACAGTCACACGGTCAGTCTAGTTATAAGTGATAACATTTCTACTTCATCAGCTGATAAAAAGTAATTAGAGAAGTTATGAGAACACTTATAAGAAGCTCAGCAGCAGTCAGATATTATTTATAAAGATATTGAAATTGAAAAATTTTTTATTCTTAGAAAGTTCTTGAATCAATATATAAACATTGTTAGAAACACTCTCTCTCTATTATCTGAGTAAAAATACTTTATAAATGAATGAGAATACTCACAGTTTGTGAGAATGAGAGCTGTTACAGAAAAAGAAAAAAGAAGATAAGATTTTACAGACAGATCTGAGATATTTATACTACTTTAGAGAGATTTACTTACACTGTGAATAATCTCATAGAACAGCTAGATTACTCTAGTAAATAAAGAGTGATTATGAATTACAGGCCTGAATCTTTCTATATAATTATAAAGAGTGATTGCAGATCACAGATATCTTGATTCTATAATTCTACAGTGTTAAAGAACAATAATTCATGAGAATAAGTGAAAGATCAACTCATGAATACTTCTCTTTGATAAGAGTGATCTCACAGAGAGTGATTCATCTGTGAGATGAATCTATGTGATGATCACACAAGAATCTCATGAAAATAATTAAGAGTCAATCAAAACTCTTTTATATGAAAGATGTGAGATGAATCTGTATGATAGTCAGAGAAGAATCTGTAGATTATAAAGAATCTCACAGAATAAGAAACTAAGTAACAGACTCTTTTCTTTTTATAATAATAAGAGATTTTTCCTTACTGAGGTTTTTTTATAGATGTGAAGAATTTTTAGTGAGTATCACTGCAGTACTGAGCTGATTCTATGAAGTCACTCAGTGAAAGGCTTTACAGATGAAGCCTTAGAGAGAGGAGAATATATAAGAAATCTCACTTCTTATGAATTCTTTACCTCTATTTCTATTTCTTATATAATCAATAGAGTTAGCAGCTCTTGACTACACACAACTATATAGACTGAAGTTCATGAATACTATTCACAACTCAGCTTGAATGATATTATATATTTGATCTCTACATTTTATCTTTCTATCATGAATACTTCTAGTAGTTAACAGTTATTATTATTATTATTATTATTATTCTTCAATTATAGATGTATGCAGTCAGAGACTATGACATCTACCTGAGAACTTTAGTTCTCAGGGTTTTTTCTATGTCTGTAAAGTTAACTATTGTACATTCATCAATTTCAGATATGCAAAATCAGAAAATTCCAGCCCAGAATACAAAAACTGTTTACAAATTGCAGTGTTTTAACATCTTTTGATACTTTGAAACCATTTGACAATATCATGACAAAAGAAAAGAGAGAAAGAACACAGTCTCAAAGATAGACACATTAAATAGATAGATAGAAAGAAATTGAAAGGAAAAGATACAGAAAAAGATAAAGTAAAGAGAGACTATAACAAAACAAATTATTAAAAGAGAGTGTATAGCTGTTTTAACAGACTATATCTGATTGATTTCCTCCTCTTCATATTCAGATAATTCTGAATTTAGCCATTTTCTTGTAGCTGCTTGAGTTTCTGATAGAAAGTCTATTAAGTATTTAATTCCTGTCTCAGTTGAGAATAAGAATCTCATATTTAATTAATTTAGATCATACTTCTCTTTCAATCTGGCTCTGAGACTATTGTATAATGCACAGTGCATTATAATATGCTCAGGATTCTCATTTGTATTGTAGAATGAGCATTCTATTGAGTCAAATCTATCATCAAATCTTTGTATATAAGATTTGAAATAGCCATGTCCTAGTTTCAGCTGTATTATAGATGAGAATATTTTCTTTTTACATTTAATTGAACAAGATTTTCACTTGGGTTTTGTTTCAAATCTTGAATAATGTATACTCTTCTTTTGTTTCTGCCAGCTTTCATTCCACTTGTCTAAACAAGATTCTTTTATTTTTCTCTTTATAAAAGACCAGGACACAATTTTTTGAATAGATCTGCTTAATTCTGCACCCTTTTTTGCAGCTGAATCAGCCAATTCATTGCCATGAATATTCATATGAGCAGGAACCCAGTGCAGATGAATTCTCAGCTTTGATGTTCTTCTCTTTTGAATTTTTAAAACAGAGTTTAAGATCAGTTCAAGATTCATTTGATCATTATGAATCTGACTATTTCTAAGTCTTTTTAAAGCAGCTTGACTATCAGAGAATATTCATGCCTCTTTCAAACAATTTCCTCTTTTATAAGATTTTATTTCAATGAGTTTGAAAGCTTTCACTATTGCAAATAGTTCAGCATCAAAGACTTCACATTCAGAGCCTAGATTCCAGAAATCTGAGATAAAATTAATATTATCTTCAGTATAAGCAATGCCTGCGCCTAATCTATTCAAGTTCTCATTTTTTGAGTCATCTGAATAAATCAGAATAGAGTCTTTTATATTGATTGTAGAAATTCTCTTCAAATGCTGTTCATATTCTTTCTCTTTTGATAGTTCACTTATTTGTAAGTCTATAAGAGATTCAAGCTTTTTTCTCCAGGGAGATAACTTCTCATGATCAACTTTTTCAACATTTAAAGAAGAAAATTGATTTTTAATCAGAGAGCATAGTCTGTACAGTTGAGAAGGCATTTTCTTTGAAGAATTATTTTCATTCCAATCAAGAAATCTATTCCAATCCAGTTCATTTCCAGAGTTAATTGATGGAAATGAAGAAGAGACTCTTTCTCTGATTATATGATTTGAGCTCATCTTTACAACTCTCAGAGCATAGTTCATACAGGCCTTTTCAAATCTAATAGCAGGAGGAGGAATTGAAGCTTCAATTTCCATTGCTTTAATAGGAGATGATTTGAATGCTCCCAGAATTCTTCTCAAGGCTCTGTTTTGCAGACTTTGAAAGAGTTCAGTGAAATTCCCTTGATTATTCCATCAAACTTGAACTCCATAATCAGCTACTGATGTAATACAGGCTATATATAACTGTCTCATAGTCTGGAAGGATAGACCCCTCTCTGTATTTGATAGTCTGATTATGTTATTCAATAGTCTTTCTGCCTTGACAGTTCTTTGTTGAATGTGATATTTAAAATTCAACTTGGAGTTTAACCATACTCCTAATCATTTGACATTTACACTGGGTTTAATCTCTCTATTTAAAAGAGTTAGAGATAGTTCTTTCTCATTGAATCTAGAAAAGAAATGAATTAACTCAGTTTTATTCATATCAAATTGAATTTGATTGATATCTGCTCTAACAAAGATTTCCTTTGCAGCTTCTTCAATTACTTTCAAATTCTCTTTGATAGTTTTTGAGCTGTAGACTAGATCAATATCATCCACATAACTCGGAGATTGCACTATTCTCATATTTCTATTTTTGAATAGATATGCAGTGTATATTGCAAATAAAATGAGTGAGATTGAAGACCCCTGTGGTACTTCTATTTTTATCTCAGTCTTGTCTTGTTTCATTCCATCAAAGAAGAGTTGTATAATTCTTTTAGACATAAAACAGTTAACTCATTTTATTAGAGAAAGTGGCAGTTTTAATATCTTCAATATCTGAATTAACTTTGACTTTGAAACATGATCAAATGCTTCTTTTATATCAATAAAAACTGCAGTTGAGACCAGACTCTCATGCTTTGCTATTTGAATATCATGAACAACTGAGAGAACAGTGTCAATTGCAGAACACTGTTTTCTACCTCTCATTTGTTCACTGAATAAAAGAGAATCACCTATAGAGCTTATAAAAGATAATTGAGTAGCTATTATCTTTTCTAAAACCTTTCCTAGGCAGTTCAATAGAGATATTACTCTATATGACTTAGGAATTGAAGTTTTTCTATTAGGTTTTGCAAGAATCACTCCAGTGGCTTCTCTTCAGCATTCAGAATGATATCCATTTTTCAAGAGATTGAAAAAGAGCTCAAAATATTCATTCTTTAAGTAGGAATATGTATTTTAAATAATCAAGTGATTAATTGAATCAGGACCTGCAGCAGTTTTAACAGAACTTGAGAAGATAGCTGACTCTAATTCATCTTGTGTAAGATCAGGCCATTCCCAGTCATTTTCATCAATGTAGTTGAGAAGTGATATATTCTCTTCCTCTGAATCCGAATCTGAATCTGGTGAGTTCTGAAAGAGAATTCTCATGAAAGCTTGACATTTTTCCTCAAAAGAGTTTGCTGTATATGATTCATTCTGAAACTCATATTCTAGAGCTGGAAGTTTTGCTACACTTCTTGTTTTAGTATAGTTAAAAGCTTTAAAAACTTCCTTCCCTTGTGCTTCTTCAAGAAATTTATTCCAGCAGTCTGTTTTAGCTCTTTTAATATCTGAAAAATATTCATTTCTGACAGCTTTGAACTCTTCATCAGATATTACATCATTCTTTCAATCTCTTCTAGCAGTAGCTAATTCTTTCCTTTTAGATGAGATATTCTCATTTCACCAAGGTTTTGAATACTCAGAAGATTTTCTTTTTGGAATATTATCTCTAACACTTGTTAGAATAATAGATGTAATAAGCTTCACTCTATTCTCAAGCATTTCATTTGAGATATCTTGACCAGAATTCCAATATAGCTCATTCTGTCTTTCAGATTTTAACAGTTTTATGCTTTCTTCAACTGCTTTTCAATCAGCTTTTTCAAAGTTATACTGATTAGAGAGAAGAGGATTTTCACTCATTTGTTTTTCACTCAGTTCAATATCAAATTGAATAATCTCATGACCTGATCCTGATGTCTCATTTGAATCAATAAACCAGTTTACAAGTCTTCTTTCCATTAGATTTTGTGACATGAATGTTAGATCTATAATAGACTTCTGTTTCATGCCTTTTCTAAAGAATGTTTGTTGATCAGACTTATTAACCAAATCTATTGAATGCTCAAAGGTTTATTCAATCAGATTATCAGCTCTCACTGCTCTCTTGCATTCTGAATTCCACCAGGGATGATGTGCATTGAAATCTCCTGCAATTATAGAGTTTCTTGATGGAGTTATGTTCAGAAATCCTCTATCAATTGTCCAGATATTGTTATTTTCCTTCAATGACTTTTCATTATAGATATTTATGAGCTGTATAGTATCAAACTCATTTTCTTTATCTATAATATCACCCACCAGAATATCAGGGTCAGACATGATATCAAATCTTAGATTAAATTGATATCTTCATCTCTTTCTTCCATAGATCACTACTCTTGACTTTATCTCAGACTTTTGAGGTAAAAAGCAGTAGTAGCTTGAATGAGAAATGACATATTTTTGCTCAGCATCAAAATTTGGCTCCTGAAGCAGTACAAAATCAACTTTTTGTTCAAATGCAATTTGAAGACTAGAATAAATGCAATTTGAGTTTCTATCCACATTATTTTGAATAAATGTGATTTTTGAAGAGTTTTTAAACTTTTTTTGTTGTTTTTGTTGTATATTCATACTAAAAGAGAGTAGAGTAGAATCTAATCACTATCATCAGATAGTAGATTATAACTGTTCTGAAAAGTAGGAATCTCAACTGCTTGCATTATATCTAGTTTATCACCAGAGTCATTTCTCAATTCTCTAATCTTAACAGGAGTAGTAGTTAACAGTACATATCACGCCAAGCTGCAAACACCCGAATAATAGCCTGTGAGCTCTTATTCTTACACATAGATCTCATAATTGCATTCAGTAGAACTCAGTTTCTTAGATATGAAGATGTATAATTGTAAGACATCTTTATTATTATATTATAATATGACTTCTTCTGTAATATAGTCAGAGAAATCAGCTTCAATGACTGTTTCACAATCAGAATTAAATATTATTAGTAGAGAGATATTGATGAATATCTTCTTCATTTATATAAATACAGCTTCAGTATTCACTGATCACTGAAATACTGAGTTCTTCTGAATAAGTTCTGTAAGTGATCTTATAATATCTAAGAAGTTTTATATAAATCACTGATAGAAGTTAGCAAATTCAATGAAGCTTTATACATCTTTCACAGTACACAGAGCTTCTCATTCAAGAATAACAGAGACTTTCTCAGAATTCATTTGAATTCTCTTACTAGCTTCTATGATAAAACCCAGATATTTGATACTCTTGACTTTAAAATCACACTTGTTAATATCTATTAATAGTTCTACTTCTTATAATTATTGTAATACTCTTCACACATGTTCTTGATATTCTTTTCTAAATCTGTCAGTGAAGATGAGAATGTTATCAAGATATGCAGATGCAAATTTGTCAAGAAAATTTCAGAGTGCTCAGTTGATATACTTTTGAAATGTACTAGAGATATTAGTCAGTTCAAAGAGAGTAACTACTCATTCAAAGAGATTATAATATGTCTGAAACACTGCAAGTTATTCATCTTCTTCAGTATTACAGATCTTATGAAACACAGCAATTGTGACGGGCTGCGCCCGATCAATCATATAGACTATTTCATTACACTTCACAGATTTCAACCGCTTCATTCTCAAACACATACACTGTAATTCTCAGCCATTCTTGATCACTGATTCTCAGCCGCTACGAATATGTATAGATTCTTCCGCTCTGAAGCCCCACTGTGTCCATCACCACATATGTGTATAAATATTCACTTCAATCACTGATTCTCACACTTTCTCTTTCTTTTCCTACTCTAACATTTTTCTCTTTATTATATAAGACCTATATATTATATCAATCTATTCAGTGTAGGCCTCTTACACTAGAAAAACATTCATTGTCTTCTTATTAGAAACAATTATTCACACATCATCTTCTCATTAGAAATGATTATTCATTGAGAGATATCTGAATACATAACAACACATAAGAAAGAGAAACAGTTAAGCAGATACTGAGTTCTCAGATAGAAGCTTACTCATCAGTTACTCTGACTCTGTAATAAGATCTTATAAAGAGAATATCAGTAAAAGACCTGAGAGTTCTGACACTCAGATATATAAGATATTCATACAATTACACTTCTTCAAGATTTCATAGATATTATACACTCAATGAACAACATGTCTAACAATAATATAAGAGAACTCTCAAGTATAAGTATAGAAGTAATATCACAGTGACTCTGAGTAATGTTGAAATTACAACAGTAATAGATAGCAGACATGTACACAACTTAACAACTTCAATATAAAGAGATTTAATAATTAACTTAACAAAGAATTCATGCAATTTCAACATCTACAGAATTGAATATAAAAGTGCTGAAAGAATGCTTAAATACTTCTGTATATTTCAATACTTCTGATCTCACTCTCTACTCATCATGAAGAATGAAAATGCTTATGAAACTGAGTGTAGATGAAGATATCATCAGTTTATTAATCAATCAAGATTGATATATCAATGAATGATTGAAGAATCACATGAAACAGAAGTTTTATTTATGAATAAAAGTATGTAAATCAGTGTTGCAAACATCTGACAATATTATCAAATATCTTGATATTCTGTTTTAAGACACTGTCATACAATAGAAAGTATTAGATTGATTACAGAGTATCTGATAGAGAAATACTTCTCTTACAATATTCATTTCTGACTTTGATATTAAGATTCTAGAAGCAGGTGATCAATCTTGAGAGAATTAAATGAAGATTAATATACTTAAGAAGATATTAACTTTTGAACTCTTACAGACTCTTATAAGTGTAAATGAAGACCAGACTTATGAAGGTTTCTGCACACAGCTTTAAACATTGAATGACTGTTTTATCAAGCTTAAGAGTATATAGAACAGTGACAGAAGATGTTACACTTCAGTCACTTATATACTCACATCAAAGAACAGCAATGATGCAGATGTTATAAACTGAATAGATTCAAATATCTATACATAAGCAAGAGTTTTCATCATTTGAACAGGCTTCTGAGTTTCTGAGATCACTTCTGAGAAAGTCACTGATCAATATCAATGTGAAGTATGTATTAACTGTAACTGACTAGAACATATCACTTTCAACTGCTGATTGACCTATGTGTCTTCACACTTAAGAGAAAGACTGACATCTTTTCAATTGAGAGAAAGATCAGTATCTTCTTATTTGAAGAATAGATTAGTATCTGTCTGTGCTAACTACATTGCAGTGAAGAAAGATTTGAAATATAACTATGAGAATACTCTGATAAAACAGGGAAAAGATTAGCTTCTGTTCAAATTCACAAACAGAAGCTTGAAGAGATTGAATGACAATAATTTAAAGAGAAAATAATAATGAATGTGATTCTTATATCTACTGTGATTGATAATATGTATAATATGAAAGTTATGATAGACAGTGATCTATGCTACTATACAATGATAAAATCTTCAGTTGTAAGACATTATAATCTTCAGTGTATTCTCTTATCAAAACTCTGACTTCTCACAGAATTTAATGATTCAAAAGATGTTTGTACCTGTTATATAGTGAAACTAAACATGAATGTGAAAGAACATCAATGTGAAGATATCTATACATATGAAGTTAATAATCTTGATTATAATCTTATATTAGAACTTATCTGACTATCTGAATAAGATATCTTATTGAATGCTTGAAACAGAAGCTTGATATTCTCTAATAATAATAGAATTCATGAAGATGATATTTACAAGACTATGAATCTTACACAGATCTCTGCTAACACTTATAAAATACTCTGAAAAAGAAGTCATCATTAAAATTACTGACAGAGTTGCTGATAAGATTACTGATAGTAGAATCATGTGTCAATCTATTTCATCAGTCTGACTAATATTAAAAAGGCTCTAGAAAAGTTATTCTGTGTTATAATAACAGATTCTTGTACAAAACTTCCTCAATAATATCATGAATATCTAGATATCTTTTAATAAGATAATAATATTACAAATCTACCTCTCTTACAAGGTTCAGAAGTGAACCACAGTATCAAGTTAGAAAAGAGAGACAGTAAGAACTCTGAATCATTATAAGACTCTCTTTATAATATATTTTGAGATGAACTTCTTCTTCTTTGAAAGACACTTAATAATCTGTTGAATAAAGAATTTATATATATTAGCAACTCTTCTACTGCAGTCTCTATTCTCTTTACAAAGAAATCAGATGAAGAACTTCAGTTCTATGTGAATTATCAAGAATTGAACAGATTAATAAAGAAGAACTGTTATTCTTTATCTCTTATCAATGAAACTCTAGCTTGTATTGAACAAGCTCAATGATTTACAAAGTTAGATGTCATTACTGTATTTCATAAGATCTGCATTATCAAAGAAGATGAGTAGCTTACAGTATTTCAAACATAATATAGTCTCTTTGAATGAGTAGTCACACTCTTTGAACTGACTAATACTCTCAGTATATTTCAGAAGTATATCAACTGAGCACTCTGAGACTTTCTTAATGAATTCACATCTGCATATCTTGATAACATTCTCATCTTTACTGATGAATTCAGAAAAGAACATCAAGAACATGTGCAAAAGATATTATAATAACTATGAGAAGCAGAACTGCTAATAGACATAGATAAGTATGATTTTAAGATTAAAAGTACAAAATATCTAGGCTTTATCATAGAAGTTGATAAGAGAATCTGAATGAATTCTAAGAAGATCTCTGCTATTCTTGAATGAGAGGTCTCATACACTGTGAAAGATGTACAAAGCTTTATCAGATTTACTAACTTCTATCAGTGATTTATACAAAACTTCTCAGATATTATGAGATCACTTACAGAACTCACTAAGAAAGACTCAGTATTTCAATGATTAGCAGATGCTGAAGCTGTATTTACACAGATGAAAAAGATGTTCATTAATATCTCTCTGCTGATAACATTCAATTCTGATTGTAAGATAGTTATTAAAGCTAATTTCTCTGACTATGTCATAGAAGAAGCTATATTGCAATATGATAATGAAGATGTCTTATAATTATATACTTTCATATCTAAGAAACTGAGTTCTGCTGAATGCAACTATGAGATCTATGATAAGAAACTTCTCACAATTATACACTGTCTAGAAGAATGAGACTCTGAACTTCAAAGTGTCTCTGAATTTGAGATAATCACAGATTATAAGAATTTCAAGTACTTTACAACTATCTGCAAACTCACTGAATGACAGATGTGATAATCTGAGTTCTTAAATCACTTTCATTTTATAATACACTATCATTCTGACAGTCAGAACTTGATGACAGATGCTCTCTCATAATAAGAGCAAGATATATTATTCAATGTAGCAGATACTTACTGAATGAACTGAGAACATCAGCTCTTGAATTCAAAGATATTAGTTAATCAAGATAAAACAGCTCATGACACTATATATACTTCTCTGATTAGAACATTTCCTCTTCAAACTGACACTGATATTAATATCTTAACTTCTCTCAAATCTACACTGAATGAATTATGACATGTAACAGCTTAAACTGATAAACTTCTTTAAACACTCACTGAAGCAGTACATTAAGAAGCACTCTGATTTCTCTCAGAACTATGTATAAGAACTGACATCTCAGAATACTTAATCAATGATAATAACACTCTGCAGTTCTGTGAATAATGTTAAGTCTCTCACTCTGAATTCTTATACACTCAGATAATGCAAGAGATGCATGATTCATATATAACTAATCACTCAGATTATAAATAATTATACTGAATAATCTCTTAAGAGTTCTACTGACCTGAGATATTAAACAGTATCAGACATTTCATGCAAAACTATAACTGTTATTCTTTCATCATCTTGTGAAAGAACTGTAGAAAAGATCTACTGAAATCACTTAATATCTCTGATAGAATCTGATAAGATATGATAATTAACTTCACTATTAATCTCTCTGAGAGTAAGAGTTATAGAAATATTCTGATCATTATAAACTGATTGAGTAAGAGTGTAATATTAAAATCTTGTGATAAGATGAATACTGAATAAGTTACTGAAGCTTTTCTACAGAGCTCATTCTATCAGATATATGAATTATCAAGATTTATAGTATTAGATTAGAACTGTTAATTTGTAAGTACTCTCTGAACAAGAATCTATCAAGTTCTCAAGATTATACACTATCTGTCAACTGTCTATTATTCTGAGACTGATAATGTATCAGAATGAATAATTCAGACTGTAAAGAATTATCTCTGTAAGTTCTGTAATCACTTATAAGATAATTGATATAATCTGCTTCTATATGCAGAGGTTGCTATTAATGAATAAGATGCTGTTTCAACAGATATAAGTCTGTTCTTTCTTACACACAGTTATCACATGAAAGTGTTAAATCTTCTAGAGACTACACAGTTCACACTGAACCTCTGAAATCTGATTCAGATTGCTGATAATATAGTAACAAAGCTCTGAGATGCTCACAACTGAGCAGAGATCTTCATGACAACTGTGAAACAAGATCAAGAGAATTAAATTAATGTTCACTGAGATCTCACTGAATAATATAAAATAGAAGACTTGATGTAATTAAATCTTAAGAATATATGAATCACACATTCATTTCATACACTGAATTATCATCATATCAAGTATAAAGTGATAGAAGTTCTAGATAGTCATAACTATTATCTTAACACATCATCAGAAATTCATAATGTCTTTCATACAAGCTTGCTCTGCTGCACTATCACTGACTCATTTTCTTCTCAACTGACTTTCAACTGACAGCTGCCAGGCATCATAGAAGAAGATAATGAGCTTGAGTGAGAGATTGAGAATATTCTTGATAAGAGACTCTGCAGCTGCAGCTGATAATATCTTATGAAATGAGTTAGCTATGATTAACTGATCTGAACTCTGAGTTTCATATTATCTGAAACAGTAGTTCTTGACTGATGAGAACTGCTTCTGAAAGAGAAGAACTAATATGACAGACTGCATCTGATCAATCATATAGACTATTCTGTTACACTTCACAGATTCCAATCACTTCATTCTCAAATGTATATGCTTCAATTCTCAGCTATTCTCAATCACTGATTCTCAGCTGTTATAAATGTGTATAGATTCTTCCACCCCGAAGCCTCACTGCATACATCATCACATACATGTATAAATATTCACTTCAATCATCAATTCTCATACTTTCTCTTTCTTTTCCTGCTCTAACGTTTTTCTCTTTGTTATATAAGACCTATATATTATACTGATCTATTCGGCGTAGGTCTCTTACAGCAATGATATCTAGTTTTATAAACTATTAAGCTTATTCAATATGAGTTAGAGTTTCATTGATCAGAGATAAAGAATAGCAGTTCTTCTTAATTAATCTGTTCAATTCTTGATAGTTTATACAGAATCAGAGTTCTCTGTCTAATTTCTTTACAAAGAGAATAGAAGCTACAGCAGAGAAATTACTAATATATATAAATCTCTTATTCAACAGATTATTAAGTGTCTTTCAAAGAAGAAGAAGTTCGTCTCAGAACATGTTATAAAGAGAGTCTTATAATAAGTCAGAGTTCTTATCATTCTTCTTTTTTAACTTAATACTGTGATTCACTTCTGAGTCTTATAAGAGAGATAGATTTATAACATTATTATCTTATCAGAAGATATCTAGATATTCATAATATTATTAAAAGAGTTTTATACAAGAATCTGTTATTATAACACAGAATAACTTTTCTAGAGTCTTTTTAATATCAGTCAGACTGATAGAATAGATTGATATATAGTTCTGCTATCAGTAATTCTTTCAGTGACTTCTTTTTCTAAGCATTTTATAAGCATTGATAGAGATCTGTGTCAGATTCATAGTCTTGTGAATATCATCTTTGTAAATTCTATTATTATTAAAGAATATTAAACTTCTGTTTCAAGTGTTTAATAAGATATCTTGTTCAGATAGTCAGACAAGTTCTAATATAAGATTATAATTGAGATTACTAACTTTATATATATAGACATCTTCACATTGATATTCTTCAACATCTATATTTAGTTTCATCATATAACAGATGTAAACATCTTTTAGATTATCAAATTCTGCAAGAAGTCAGAGTTTTAATAAGAGAATACACTGAAGATTATGATGTCTTATAACTGAAGATTTAATCATTGTATAGTAACATAGACTGCTGTTTATCATGGCTTTCATATTATACATGTTATCAATCACAGTAGATATAAGAATTGCATTTATTATTATTTTCTCTTCAAATCATTGTTATCTGACCTCTTCAAGCTTCTGTTTATAAATTTGAATAGAAGCTAATCTTTTTTCTGTTTCATCAGAGTATTCTTATAATTATCTTCTAAATCTTTCTTCACTGCAATGTGATTAACACAGATAGACACTGATTCATTCTTTAAGTGAGAAGACACTGATCTTTCTCTTGAGTAAGAACATATATAGATTAATTAGTAGTTGAAAGTAATGTGTTCTGATTAGTTACAGTTGATATATACTTCACATTGACATCAGTCAGTGACTTCTCCAGAAGTGATCTCAGAAACTCAGAAGTCTGTTCAGACAGCAGAGACTCTTGCTTATACATAGATATTTAAGTCTACTCAGTTCATGACATCTGCATTGTTATTGTTATTCTTCAGCACAGATGTAGATATATAAGTGACTGAGATGTAACATCTTCTATCACTGTTCTGTATACTCTTGAGCTTGATAAGACAGTCATTCAATATTCAGAGCTGTGTGTAGAAGTCTTCATAAGTCAGGTCTTTATTTATACTTATAAGAACTTGTAAGAGTTTAAAAGTTAATGTCTTCTTAAGCATGCTAATCTTCATTCAATTCTCTTAAGATTGATCATCTACTTCTAAGATCTGAGTGTCAAAGTCAGAAATGAATGTTATGAGAGAAGTGTTTCTCTGTTAAGTACTCTGTAATTAATCTAATACTTTTTGTTGCACAGCAGTGTCTTGAAACAGAATATCAAGATATTTAATGATATTATCAGACATTCACAACACTGGTTCACATGCTTTTATTCATGAATAAAACTTCTATTTTATACAATTCTTCAATCATTCATTGACATATTAATCTTGATTAATTATTGAACTGATGACATCTTCATCTATACTAAGTTTTATAAGCATTTTCATTCTTCATAATAAGTAGAGAGTGAGATTAGAAGTATTGAAATATATAAGAGTATCTAAGCATTCTTTCAGCACTTCTATATTTGATTCTATAGATACTGAAGATATGTGAGTTCTCTATTAAATTAATTATTGAATTTTCTTGTATTAAAGTTATTGTGTTATATACATATCTGCTATCTTTATTATTATTATTATTATTCTTCAATTATAGATGTATGCAGTCAGAGACTATGATATCTACCTGAGAACTTTTAGTTCCCAGGGTTTTTCCTATCTGTAAAGTTAACTATTATACATTCATCAATTTCAGATATGCAAAATCAGAAAATTCCAGCTCAGAATATAAAAACTGTTTACAAATTGCAGTGTTTTAACATCTTCTGATACTTTGAAATCATTTGACAATATTATGACAAAGGAAAAGAGAACACAGTCTTAAAGATAGACACATTAAATAGATAGATAGAAAGGAATTGAAAGAAAAAGATAAAGTAAAGAGAGACTGTAACAAAACAAATTATTAAAAGATAGTATATAGCTGTTTTAACAGACTATATCTGATTGATTTCCTTCTCTTCATATTCAGATAATTCTGAATTTAGTCATTTTCTTATAGCTGCTTGAGTTTCTGATAGAAACTCTATTAAGTATTTAATTTCTGTCTCAGTTGAGAATAAGAATTTCATATTTAATTGATTTAGATCATACTTCTCTTTCAATCTGGCTCTAAGACTATTGTATAATACACAGTGTATTACAATATACTCAGAATTCTTATTTGCATCGCAGAATGAGCATTCTATTGAGCCAAATCTATCATCAAATCTTTGTATATAAGATTTGAAATAGCCATATTCTAGTTTCAGCTGTATTATAGATGAGAATATTTTCTTTTTACATTTAATTAAACAAGATTTTAACTTGAATTTTGTTTCAAATCTTGAATAATGTATACTCTTCTTTTGTTTCTATCAGCTTTCATTTCACTTATCTAAATAAGATTCTTTTATTTTTCTCTTTATAAAAGATCAGAACACAATTTTTTGAATAGATCTGCTTAATTCTGTACTCTTTTTTACAGCTGAATCAGTCAATTCATTGTTATGAATATTTATATAGGCAGAAACTTAGTGTAGATGAATTATCAGCTTTGATATTCTTCTCTTTTAAATTTTTGAAACAGAGTTTAAGATCAGTTCAAGATTTATTTGATTATTATAAATCTGACTATTTTTAAGTCTTTTTAATACAGCTTGACTATCAGAGAATATTCATATCTCTTTCAAACTATTTTCTCTTTTATAAGATTTTATTTCAATAAGTTTGAAAGCTTTCACTATTATAAATAGTTCAGCATCAAAGACTTCAGATTCACAGTCTAGATTTCAGAAATCTGACATAAAATTGATATTATCTTCAGTATAAGCAATGTCTGTATCTAATCTATTCAAATTCTCATTTTTTAAGTCATCTGAATAAATCAGAATAGAGTCTTTTATATTGATTGTAGAAATTCTCTTCAAATACTGTTTATATTCTTTCTCTTTTAATAGTTCACTTATTTGTAAGTCTATAAGAGATTC
Organism: Blastomyces gilchristii SLH14081; assembly: GCF_000003855.2. Classification (NCBI taxonomy): domain Eukaryota; kingdom Fungi; phylum Ascomycota; class Eurotiomycetes; order Onygenales; family Ajellomycetaceae; genus Blastomyces; species Blastomyces gilchristii. The sequence continues at coordinate 1,927,523 of NW_003101682.1, forward strand.
AAGCTTTTCTCTTCAGAGAGATAACTTCTCATGATCAACTTTTTCAACACTTAAAGAAGAAAATTGATTTTTAATCAGAGAGTATAGTCTGTACAGTTAAGAAGGCATTTTCTTTGAAGAATTGTCTACAGGTGCTAGTCACCTGCAGAATGCATCTTAAGCTAATTACATTTAACCCTCTATAATTAACTGACCACCGCGTCTGTTCTCTCAGGCCAGCCACTAATTTCCAGAGACATTAGTTAGTGACTGTCACTACTCACTTGATAACATACATATCAAGCTTTCAGTTGCTGATCTTGACCTCATTAGATGCTTATAGATCTATCAATCAGCTGTTGTAACCTCACTCTGTGTTAGAAACTAATCATAGACTTGATGACTGCAGTTCTCTCTGTCAGTATTAGAGCTTGGCAGTGAGCTTGCAGACTCTAACCTATCAGAGTGCTCTGTCTAGAGCCTAGATATATGTCTAAGCCTGCTAGTCAGATGATTTTCAAAATCATTCTCTGTATTTTGAGAAAGAGCTAGGCTTCAATGACAGCCCTAGTTAGAGACTTACTTAAGTAGTGTATAATCACTACATTAGACTTGACTCTATATCATTAGAACCTTGACAGATGTACAGTAGAATAGTGAAACTGTAAGAAATCCCGCTCCTCGCGGATTCTTTACCTCTATTCCTATCTCTCGCGTAATCAATAGGGCTAGCGGCCCTTGACTACACACAACTATATAGACTGGAGTTCATGAATACTATTTATAACTCAGCTTGAATGCTATTATATATTTAACTTCTACATTTTATCTTTCTATCATGAATACTTCTAGTAGTTAACAGTACATATCATATCAAGCTGTAAACACTTAAATAATCATCTGTGAGTACTTATTCTTACATTTCAAGCTCAGTCAGTCAGCAATTATCTGTTATGACTGAAAGAACTAGAAACTTATATACTTCAATCTCTGCAAACTCTACTGCAGACATTCAGAAACAGTCATCTGAATTATGAATAGCTCTTATGAAAGAAGTCTCAGAGAACTTATTAATTACTTACAGAATATTATTCTCTATATCTGTGACAGAGAAACTCTCTGAACTCATGAATGAATTAATCTCAGTGAAGAACATTCTTGAGCATCTCTCACAGAATTAAGCTATTTTTCTATAAGAAATACTTACTGTTCACAAACACTCTTAAACTGAGTCTCTAGACATAATCTTCAGAAATATCTATGAACTGAAAAGAAACTTTCTTAAGCTGTGATTACTTAAGATTACTTATCAAATCACAATCTATAAAAGCTTTTATAAGTTTGTATTTGAAATTGACTCACAAGTCTGACTATATAATATAAAAGATAAAGAAGCTGTTATCTATACAATGACAGATCTCTATTACACTGAAGTCAAGAACTGATTAAATTATCTAGAGAATAATTATAAGAGATTTCACTGATCTGTTCTCAAGACCTATCTAGAGAATAAGTTAAGAGACTTTATAAGCTGAATAGAGAACATCTGAGCTGTGATCATTAATATTAGAAAAAGAGATGAGAAATCTGATAAAGACTACTTACAGCACTTTATAAAATTATGATATAAATTGAGATCTGTGAAAACAGAGCTCTGAAATAAGATCTGAATGATAATATTCATAAAGAGACTGAATAAAGATATATAGAATAAGCTCATTGAGTAAGACTCTAAGCTCTTGACACTGAAGAAACTGATAACTCTTATTCACTGCTTACAGATCACTGTGAGAGTCACAGATCTGCAGAGAGTGAACTACTAATCAGTCTTATAAGACTCAGAATAATGAAGAACAGATTTATCAGAAAAAGATAATAAGATATAGAGAGATTTATATCTGACTACTAAGTAGAGAGAGAGAGCTTTATAAGCTTCTATAAACAGAGTATATAATAGAGAGATTAAGAAAAAGAGACTCTGCTTCATCTATTCTAAATCAGAACATCTTTATACAAACTGTCTGAATAAATTAAAATAGAAATTTGAGAAGTCACAGACAGAGTCAGTAACAGTCTTCTTAAGAGTCTTGAAGCTGATATCTGAATCTGTTACTTCTCTGATGAAAATACTTGCTCATGAGAAGAGACTGTACTGTGATACTGCTACTCTGCAAGTATAAGAAGTATTAATAAACTCAGGATCTCAGATCACTGTAGTGTCTCTAAAGCTCACAGAGTAAATAAGATGAAAGATGAAAACTAAGAATCTGCTCTTATAATAAGCAGAGTGTGAGAACTCAGATCTGAGAGCTGAGAGACTTATAAGAGTTATCTTTGAATTACAAGATCTCTCTGAAATCTGAAGAAGATTTGTAGAAACTGTGATTATTACAGACATCACAGATGACATGTACTTGAGACTTATATAACTTCAAAGACATAATTCACACATAGCTGTCTGTGAGTCAGGTTTATACTTTCAATCAGTGTTAGTAGACTCACTTATAGAGATAGAATCAGTTAATACTGTAGAGTTGATTAGAGAAGACAAGCTCATCTATATAATAACTTTATAAGTGTCTGAGAATCTCACAGTTATGAAAACTGAGCTTCAGATATCAGAGAAATACTGAGATCTTACAGAGATATTCAGCTTAGCAAAGACAGCTGAGCTTTCTTCTCACTGTAAGAAGAATCTGATAATAGATTTAATAGAAGAGTAGAAATTCTTCTAAGAATTAATCTATAAGCTCTCTCATTATGAGATAGAGGTCTTGCAGATCTATATAAAGAAGAATCTGAAGAATGACTTCATTCAATCTTCACAGATCTCTGTAGAAGTCTCTGTGATATTTATAAAGAAGAAGAATAAAGATCTCAGATTGTATATAAACTATCACAATCTGAACTTCAAGATAATAAAGAGTCACTATTCTCTGTCTCTGATTAAGAATGTGATCAACTGTCTCACAGAAGCTGTCATATTTATACAACTGAATATAATCAATGTATATACACAGCTGTGAATACAGTCTGAGAATAAATGAAAGACTGTCTTTAAAACTGCACTGAAATTATTTGAATATCTAGTAATGTCTTTTGATCTGACTAATATCTCTGTGATATTTCAGTCTTTTATTAATAAAACACTTCATGTATATCTGAATGTCTTCATGATAATATATCTGAATAATGTGCTAGTGTACTTCATGAAGAAGGAAGAACACACTGAGTATATATGAAGTGTATTGAAGGTCTTAGATGAGACAGAACTGTATATTAAGCTTATAAAGTGCAACTTCAGTGTCTGTTAGATTAATTTCCTAGAATATGTAATCACTGCAGATGATATTCAGATGAAATCTTCACAGATTGAGACTATTCTATTATAATCAGAGTTAACTAGTATTCATAAGATTCAGATCTTTCTAAGCTTTGTGAATTTCTATAGATGATTTATCTTTGTATTCACAAGAATCTTCTTAGCTCTTACAGACATACTGAAGAGTGAAAATAAGAAGAAATCATTCTATAAATGAAGAATAAAAAGATTGTTAAGAAGAGAGAACTGTGAGAACTTTCTTATCTCAGAAGCTCACAGAGTCTTTACAAGATTGAAATAGATATTCACAGACACAGTGATGCTGTTCTACTTTGATCTCTTACTCTTAATCAGATTGAAGACAGATACCTTCTTCTTTATAATTTCAGAAATAGTCTCATAACTACAGTTAAATGAGAACTGAGTTTCAGTGATCTTTTTCTCATGAAAGATACAACTCACAGAGATCAACTATGACATTCATAATCAGAAGCTTCTTATAATAGTGAAATTCTTCTATCACTGATATCACTACTTTGAGAATCTTATAACAGTGATTACTGTTAGAACTAATCATAACAGCTTACAATAGTTTATTTTAATCAAGAAACTCTCACAGTAGCAGATTCACTGAGCTCAGAGACTGAGTAAGTTCTGATTCAAGATAGAATATATCAAGAGAACTAAGAACTCATAGACTGGCCGCTGAGACCATGAATTTCATGTTTGATCCCATTTGGTCTGGTCCCATACATTTCTTGGCGTGAATCCCGCTGGTGTGGTTCGGAAGAACGTACGACCGTCGGATAATAACGCGGCCGCTTCCGAACTAGCGTACGAATGTAAAGGGGGCCATAGCAGCCACTAATTAATTTAGTGTACAATATTACAATATATAAGAAGCCAGTGTACGCCTGTAATCATACACTGGCTTAAGCAACCTTTTGAATCACATCTGATAGCATGTCTAAAAACTGGTGAGAAGTGCAGACTCCTCCAGAGTGTGATAATTCTATCTACAAAGTGATTTGTAGTTATCATATCAGTGTGATTCTAGAACATCTCAAAAGATAGTATACAAAGAGCAGTGAGTGAAAGAGCATCTGATTGATGCTGCTTCACTTGTTGAGAGAAAACTTCACACTCAGGCAAATACCATGTATGGGATGCGAACAGATGAGATGTGAGAAAGAGAATGAGAGTGATGAACCAGATTCAAAGAAGTTCACTTCCTACTCAAAAGAAGAATAAAAGAGAAGAGTGACCATCACTGAAGTTGTACAATGATAACAGAAATCATATAATGATATAGTAATATAACAATACAGTGATATAATAATAGACATTATATGATCAATAAGAAATCACTGAAATGAATATCTTTTCTAGTTAATACAAACAACACTCTTCTCTGCTATCTGAACTGGAAGATATGCAGAACCTCTCAGAGAGTTTACTTGAAGCAGTAAGAAAAGCAGCTGAAATCACTGAACTGAAATCAAAGCTCTGTATGTGTATGAGAATTCTAAATGAGATTGAGATCTTGTATACACAGTGACAGGCTGAGATAAAAGCTAAATAATAATTGACATTCACTGCAGATCAAGCATTCACTATAAAGAGCTTTATTGACACAATCATCATCATTAATAAGAATAGAGAAAATCAGATCTTAGACCTGCAGTGAGAGATTAAATGTTTATATAGACAGATGACTACACTGAATCTAAAGATCTTATCATGATTGTTCACAATCTCTTCAGAAGTATACACATTATCAGAGATCACTGCACAGAATGAGAATCTGAGTATGAGATATATCAAGCCAGAAGATCTGCTGAAGTCACTAAGCTTTAATAACAACTGAAAAAATAATGCTGCAATCAGCTGACTAAGTCAGATGTAATTATATTATCAGATTGAATGTGAACTCACAGACAGACAGTTAATGAAATTTCAATAAGTCTTAAGATCTGCTGTGTTTCTATGCAGAAAAGTGAAGTTATTATGAATAACTGATAAAAAGATGAATCTCACAGATCTGAAGTAATATTCATTCTCATAAATATGAAATAAGTTTTTCAAATGAATCTTGCATAACTTTGAGAAAGTGAATATATGAGATAAGTGTTACAAATACTTCACTGAGTGTAGATAAGTGAGTAATCTTACATTATATTTCACACACTTCAGCTTATACTATCTTATATTGAATGAAGAGCTTTCAATATCTTTCTGTTTATAGATCTTCATTCATGATCTTATACTCAAGTTAAGAGTGGAATAAAAATGCTTAACCTCACAGCTAGATACAGTGAAGAAAGCATATAATATTCTTATTATACAGGAATAAGCAAGTCAATTGTAATAGAAAATACTGCAATCAAGTATATCTCAGTGAAGAACAAGTAATCAGACTTCTATAACATAAGTTACATACTTGAATGTGATGAATCTAGATCTGAATGTTATCACTAAAGTGCTGAATCTTCTGAAAAAGAGATTCTCTGAGTGAAAATCTTGATATTGTAAGTATCAAGCTTGCTTCAACTGCAGATGTCAAAATCATGATACAAAAGATTGCACTCAGTGTGCACAGTCAAGAGAAGCAAGAGAGTTAAAAAACTAGCAGAATCAGTGAGCTCAGAGACACTCACTGATATTCTATGAAAAGTCTTCAAAGTGAAAGAGATGTCTGTGTTAGATGATTCTCTGAATTCTGTGAATATAAAGAAGAAGCAGACTTCTGAATGAAGTGTAGATGAGAATGATGAAGTGAACACTTATCTCAATACCTTGAGACCTAAAATATTAATGTATAGAGAGCACTTGAATAAGAATTGAGAGATAGCTGCAAAAGTGTTAGCAGACACAGAAGCTTCTATACAATATATTGATAATTATATAATTTGAAGATTGAAAGAGGTTCACTGAGTGAAGAATCTCTGATGCATAAGATTATCTGATAATTAATATTTAATATTATCTGTAAGAGTAAGAGTTTCCTTGCACTTTGAAGAATAATCTTACTATATTTGAGCGCGAGAGCTGCAGAATGTGAAATACAATCTTATTCTTGAACTTGATTGATTTCAAAGATTCAATTCACAGATTCAATGATGTACATGTCATATGCAGTTAACTGATAGAAAGAAAACAGTTCATACAATTCTATCAACTGATATGAGAAGGACATTTCATATTCCTGATATAGAAGAGTTAAATCTGCTTACACATTAACAAGTAAAGAGAATGATTCATAAGACCTCATCTGAAAGCATTCTGTATGTCATACAGGACCTGGAAGCAGAGGAAACTGAGATAAAAGATATGTGAGAGAACAAGTGTATGAAGAAGCTTCTGAAGAAGTATAGAAAGGTCTTCTGAACAGATCTTTCATCAGAATTATCACTGAAATGAGAATTTGTACATGAGATTGACACAGAGGATACAAAACCAGTCAATCAGAATGCATATTCTCTGTCACAAACACACCTTGAAGAACAGAAGCATCAGATCACAGACCTTCTAGAATGTGATCTCATATGATTCTCATCAAGCATGTGAGGCTTTTCAGTTCTATTTATAAAAGAAATAAGTGAGAAGTGATGAATGTGTATTGATTATCAAGCACTCAACAAGCTTACAATCAAGAATGAATATTCACTATCATGAATTCAACAACAGTTAAATACAGTCAGAAACACCTGATATCTATTGAAGATTAATCTTCTCTCAGAATACTGACAGATCTGTATAGATAAACTATCAGTCTCATGAACTGCATTTAATATATAATGAGAGAAGTTCAAATTCCTGATAATGTCATTCAGTCTGATAAATGTGCCTGCTATCTTTTAAATGATGATGAATATGATTCTTCATAAACAGAATAAAATCTCATATCTTATATATCTTGATAACATTCTAGTCTTTTCAAACTTATACAATGAATATCTGAAGTATCTTGATAAAGTGCTTATAACTCTGACAGAGTATAAGCTCTATATTAAATTAATCAAGTGTGTGTTTGAAATAGAAGAGTTGAAGTTTATAGAATATATAATGAGTGATGACTGTATACATCTCATTCTGAAGAAATTGAATATCATAGTGAATTGACTGCAGCTGAGAAATGTACATTATATACAACAGTTTCTTGAGTTAGTCTCATACTACTGCAGATTCATCAAGTATTTCACATGAATATCTGCATCACTCTCAGATCTCTTAAGAGAAACAGATACAAATCTGTGAAAGAAGAAGTTTTATTCAATTATCTGAAATACTGTATGTAAAGAGGCTTTTCTCACACTGAGAGAATGTGTAATAACATTCTCAGTACTTATTTAATCAGATTATGATAAATCTTTCTACATTGAGACAGATGCATCTGAATGAGCTATCAGAGGTACTCTTCTACAGATGAGTAAGAACAGCAAGCTGTACTCAGTGATATATGATGATAGAAAACTATTGAGTACTGAGCTCAATTACTCAGTGTATGAAAAGAAATTACTAATAATCAAGCACACACTGGTGTTGTGAGATAGATATATTGACAATGAGTATATAACAATGATGATCACAGATCATGAAAGCCTTGTCTATCTATAATCAATGATAAAATCTTTCAAACACTTAGCATGTTGAATCTTGAAGTTTCAAGTGTATAATCTTTATATCAAATACTGAAAGAGATCAGACACTGTGATATCTGACACAATCAGTTACAGACCTGATTTCATGAATGAGAATTCTGTGAACCAGGCACAAGGAACATTCATATTAAACATGCTGAGAGAATGCAAGAAATCAGAATGAGTGAACATTATGATCTCTTGCTTAAAGAATGATAAAATATCAGATGATAAGTGTCTTATAAAAGTAGTAGAAGAGATGCTTCTGAACTTCAAGCTGAGGAAATTGAAAAACAACATTGTGCTTTATCATGATCTAGAATACATAGAAGCTCTCTATCTAGAATCTTTATTTTAATATGACTTGATGACTCACATGCACAAGGAATTCAGTCACTTAGAAAGTCCTGAACTCATGAGTGTACTCAAATCAAGAGTATACTGGTCAAGCATGACTGAGAACATTCAGATGTATACTCATGAGTGTCTGAATTATCAGATTATGAAAGGATCTAAGAAAGGGTTAGAATATAAGAAAGTGTAACATCAGATGAAGTATATAATACAGTCATTCAAATGATGAGAGATGAATCTCATAGACATATTACTGCAAACATCAAATGAAAACTGATGAATAATCACTGCTATTAATTACACTACTGGCTGGTCAGTTATGAAAGCAGTTTCAGAGATGACAGAGAAGATGATGATGAAGTTTCTACATAATGAGATCTATGTCAACTATGAAATGTTATATGAGATTCTAACTGATAATAGTATGAACCTTGTAGAAGAAGCAGTGAGGCATTTTATGAGTCAGTTACAGATAAGACATTGTAGAATAATGCCATATCATTCACAGATGAACAGAAAGATGAAATACTTGAATGAAATCTTGAGTAACATGCTGATGAAATATCTAGTGAGCAAGTCTATAAGATTATGAAATGAATATCTCAGTCAGACACTATTAGTTATGTGAATTCAGTAGTATGCAGTCTTTAAGCATTCATCATTCTATCTGTTGTATGAATTGCATCCGTGCATCTCAGAGAATGCTTTGAAAAAGATAGAGAAGGAAACAGCAGTTACAGATGCAGCAGTAGCAGTTGCAGACACAACAGTCACAGACATAAAATCAAGATTGAAAGAGATCAGTCATGTATGTACAAAAGCTAACAAGTTACTTCTGAACTGAGCAATTCAATCAAAAAGAATACAAGACTCACTAGTTAAGAAATCAAGTCTCAAGATGAGAATGTGAGTTCTTGTATACAATGAGAGTTCTGAGAAGTTTCAATCTGAATGATTTAAGTCATATAAAATACTTAAATCACATTCTCTGAGAATGTATGCATTGAAAGAATCAGAGGAATGAGTCTTATGCAACTTAATAAATGATTCATGACTTATGAAAGTAAAGATGCAAGACTCAAGTGAATTATAATCATCTACAGCACTATTATCAGTGTTGAAAAAGAAGAGACTTATAATTGAAAAGTCTCATAAGATAAGAGAAATCATAGATGCTTATAAATCAGATGATCTCACTTATTCTGATCTTTTCATAATTATAAGAAAAGAATGAGAAGTAATGAAGAAATCAGATAAATACTACACTTTAATAAGTGATGAGACTGTAGCTGATTGTATAATAACACACTGCAGACAGCAGATATAACACAGCAAAGAACAGTCTCAAAGCAGCAGACTTATATGTGAGTCAGATTGCAGAAGAAAAAGAAATTCAGAGTTGAATTCAACTGTTTACATCAGTTCAATTGTGAAGATTACAGAGAATGAACTATTCAAAACATCTGTGAATACATAGAATCAAGCCATCTCAACCTCTGAGAATGCTCAGAGATTGAATGAGATTAGTTTTAATAAGCTGTTCACTGTAGTGGTCTGAGCGGGTGAAGAGAGACAGTATAATATATGAGACAGAATTACAAAAGATGAAAGCTGCTGAATCTAGTCACTGAATACTGTATTATATAGAGATCATGTAAGAGTAGTGACTAGCAGATAAAGAAAAAGTGTAAGAAAAGAAAAGAAATAATGAATTAATTATCAACTGTAAGAGTCAGTTATAAAAGATAAATATTATCATATACACTTCATTCATTTTCATATATCATATATTTAATCTATTTCCAATGCCACATCACCTGAAAAACATCAAAAATAAAGAAAATCTCAAAACTCGAGATCTGTAAGAAATTCAAGAGCTGTAAGTCACTCTTGTAATAACACTGTACATATCTCTGATTCCTCTATCACTCTGTGTACAATATTAATGTCATTTATTGCAAGATTAGCTGGAATACCAATATAGAAATGCATACATGTACATGTAGAAAAATTAAAGAAGAGCATGAGACCCGCAGGACCAGGAGCCAGAACAGGAGAAATGAAGATGAAAGAAACAGAAGAAGAAGAAGATACAGAACTGAATAAATGACAGCAGAAGTCACTCAGAGCTGAATGCTTATAATCTGATGTGTACACAATCTTTCTCACAGAGAAGAAAGAGAAAGTGATGAGAGAAGCTTGAGAGTGAGAGAGAGTAGTCTCTGCAGTGTTATCATCTTTGATTAGAATGATCTCTGATGCTGAAGCAACTAAGAATCATTATTAGTGTATGAAAATTGAAAAATCAGAGATAAGAACAGTTACTGAATGAACACTCACTGATCTTAGAGTTGTACACACAATTACAACATGCACAAGGCTTCTCAGAAAGAGAGAGAGAGACATGAGAGAATGCAGAAAGTAGAATACAGTATGCAAACAGCTCATTCTCATAATGACATCTCAGACAGAGTGTACAAGCCTCACATCTGTGAGTGTAAAAGAGTATAACATTCATATTTCTGTTTCTGAAAACACAGATATTCTTCATCTGCATCATGAAGTTGAATGACAGATATCAGAGAATAGGCTGATATGAATCTATCATTCTGAAGGAATTTATCAGAGCAGATGTACCTACAATATTGAATTTGATAATTGTGAAAAGTTTCTTAGTATCTATGAATGTCATGACTTCATGCACAGTAAAACTCATAATGATTTTCTCTAAGAATAGAAAAATCAGTATCAGAAAGAAAAGATGAAAAGAAAAAGACTTATAATCTTAACACTGTTAAGAAGAAGAACAATTCTCTGAAATGAATGAACAATTCTCTCATCACAAATATTTAAAATGAATGTAATAATCAGCATTCACAACTGAGCTTCAGATAGTTGTGTTATATGCAGTCTTCATACAATAAATTATTCTAGAAGTTGATAGAAAGAACAGAAGTGTATATACTGACAAACATGGTTCATTAAGCCTACACAACATCTCCTTGAAAAAGAGAGAGCTGATAATGAAAGCAGAGGCAGTAAAACCAGAGAGAGCAGAAGTAGTGAGAGTGAGAGTCACAGGAACAGAAGTAGTAGAAGCAGGAAAACCAGACACAGGGGCAGGTGTAGAAGATTGAGAGAGAACAGCAGAGAAAGAAACAGAGAGAACAGGGAGAAATGCAGAAGACCTGGCCACACATAGACTGGCCGCTGAGACCATGAATTTCACATTTGGTCTCATTTGGTCTGGTCTCATACATTTCTTGGCGTGAATCCCGCTGGGACTGGCTATCAAAAAAACATGTAAAGTGACTATATATCAGATCTTAAAATGGAACCATGACTTGAAAAAAATGAGAAAGTGGTCCCATTTGGTCTCATTTAGTCCCATTCTTGGTATAAAGTTACTATTTTTAGACATTTTAAGGTTTTTTTTAGACTATTTTTAATTTTTTAAAAAGTAACACTTTTTGATAACACTCAAATGAGATTTAAAGTCATTTAAAGCAATAAAAATAATTTAAATTGAGAAGTGAAAATCATGGTCTCATTTGGAAAATGTGACAAGAGTAGACAGTAAGTCTCACTGAAACAGTATGAAACTACTATCTAATGTTAAAACCATGTAATGGGATCAGTCAAATTGGTAATGAGACTATCAAAAAATCTGGTCCTGGTCTCAGACACGGTCACACGGTCAGTCTAGTCACACATGACACAGGCAATTTCTTCATTATCATGTTCTTCAAGTTCTTAATCAATGATTCAACATCAGGTTCACTATCATTGATGAATGCAGATCTGTCAACACATGAAGATTCTACATGAATAAAAACAAACATCAGCATCTGTGTTCATGCAAAATTGTGCCAGAAAACATGATCAGAAACTCACTGAGAAGGAAATGAAAATAGTTGAGAGTATATGAGAAGATGAAGAGGATGTATCATTCATGATAATATATTCTGATAATTGTTAAAAGATAAACAAGTTCTGACTATGTTTCACAACATGTTACACTTACTGCTAATGAACTGCCTGGTATGAGCACTACAATGATGCTTATTATGAGAATGAGAGGCCATTACCAGGAATGTGTACAATGTGATAGATGAACAGAGAGAAAGAGTTGAACAGAAGAAGAGATAGAAATCTTGAATGAGATAGTAACATTTGATGATGATGATGATGAAGAAGATGATTGAAGAATGAAAAAAGTTAGTGAATAAGTGATGTAATATAGTGGAAGTTTCTTTGTAAGAGTGTATGCAGAATGCTAGCTGAATCAGAAATAGGTCACATAATTGCAAAATGCTAGTGATGAGCTAATTCACATGAAGCTAGAGTGTATGACATGGTCACATGAGCGTGACTGAATCTGGTGAGAGAGAATGTGGTTCAGAAGAATGTATGACTGTCAGATAATAACACGGCCGCTTCCGAACTAGTGTACAAATGTAAAGGGGGCCATAGCAGCCACTAATTAATTTAGTGTATGATATTACAATATATAAGAAGCCGGCGTACGCCTGTAATCGTACACTGGCTTAAGCAACCTTTTGAATCACACTGAGACTCGCTATTAAAAAAACATGTAAAGTGACTATATATCAGATCTTAAAATGAAACCATGACTTGAAAAAAATGAGAAAGTGATCTCATTTGGTTTCATTTAGTTCCATTCTTGGCATAAAGTTACTATTTTTAGACATTTTAAAGTTTTTTTTAGACTATTTTTAATTTTTTAAAAAGTAATGCTTTTTGGTAACACTCAAATGAGATTTAAAGTCATTTAAAGAAATAAAAATAATTTAAATTGAGAAGTAGAAATCATGATCTCATTTGAAAAATGTGACAAGAGTAGACAGTAAGTCTCACTGAGACAGTATGAGACTACTATCTAATATTAAAACTGTGTAATGAGATCAGTCAAATTGATAATGAGACTATCAAAAAATCTGGTTCTGGTCTCAGACACGGTCACACGGTCAGTCTAAGAACTCAGCAGATGAATTCTTTCACAGATCAGACTATGTTAAGAAGATCAGAGTAACAGATATAAAGAGACTAGAGAAGACAGAAAAGCTTTACAGAATACTCAGACTGAGTATTATAAAGAGATTGACTGAAGAGTCTCTTAATTCTCTATAAGAGAAGAGAGAAGAGAGAGAAAAGAAGTCTGTATAACTACTTTCTACAATACTGAGAGTCAATACTCTGAAAATCTCTGTAAGAATCTTTGAAGAGAGTATCTATAATCTGAAGAGTTTGCAGACTTTAAGAAGTACTGTGAAAGACCTGATGTAAGAGAAAACAGAGTATAAGTCTTTATAAGATCTTCTATTCAGATTGTCTGAACTGCAACTGAAGAATGAATATACTCAGTATATTCAGAAACTGCTCACAGCAGAAATCAATCCTGCAGAAATAAAGAATTAAAGAGACTTAAATAATCTCTTATAAAGAGAGAGCTGAATTTATGTATCTATAAATGAGTTTCTATACATAGAACTTATTAAAAGATATCATGACTCTTCTCTAACAGATCATTTTATAGATACTAGAACTTATAAGTTACTTATAAGAAAATACTTCTGACTGAAGATATGAGAACTTATGAAGAAGATAGTGAATTCTTGTACTGTTTATCAGAATTTGTGAGTAGTATAGTTCAGATTATATAAAGAACTTACTTCTCTACTCATTCTATAAGAATCTTGAAAATAGCTAGAAATGAATGCTCTTATAAGCCTCTCTGAAAGCAAGAACATATATAATGCCTGCTTTGACAGTGTGCTGATAATAGTGAATCACTTTATTAAGATAACACACTTTATACTCATCTGTAAGAACTTGAAGTCAAAGAATTTGACTCACATCTTCATCTGTAATATAATCTGATTGCATGAATTGTCTACAAACATTATCTCAGACAGAGAATTAATCTTTATAGAAGAATTTTGATCTGATCTGATAACTATACTGAAGATCTTATAAGATCTAAGCATAGCTTTTTATCAATAGACAGATGATCAGATAGAATATCTGATAAGTATATTAAAACAGTATCTGCAGTGCTTTATTAATTATAATTAGAATGACTGAGTACATTGATTATCACTCACAGAGTTTGTATATAACAACTCAAAGCATGTCAGTACAGATAAAACTCTCTTTGAGATACTTACTGAGACTTATCTGCAGATGATCTTGATGAACCTGTGAGAGTATACTATAGAGTGTGATAATATCTGTGAACAGACTGAGAGAATTCAGAAGATTCAGAAGAAAGCTTATAAATTCTTAAGAAAGACTTAAGAGTATCAGAAGAGATACTATGACTTCAAGTATATTATAAAGAGTTTCAAGAAAGATGATAGAGTCTGACTGAGTCTAGAAAACATCATCATGTAAAGATCTAGTAAGAAGCTGAATCTCTTATAGACAGAGTCTTATAAGATTATGAAGAAAGTTAGCTTATAGTTTTATAGATTAAAACTGTTATCTGAGTTATAGATACACAATATTTTTTATATCTCTTTACTTTATAAATATAAGAAATTCTTAGAAGAGAACTCTGTGACTCATCACTCTGTTCATGAAGTACTAAAGAATGAATGAGAATATCAGATCAAAGAGATTATTAACTCAGAGAAGTAAGATTATGAGCTCTGATTTAAAATTCAGTGATAAGAATATTCTGATAAGATGAATAAGTTCACTTGAGAACTATTCAGACAGATAAGATATCTGCAGAAGCTGAGACATGACTTTCATACTATGAATTCTGATAAGTCAGAATAATACAGTCTTTGCTAAGAATCTAATTATAATAAAGATATTAACACTGTCATTTACAAGCTCTAGTCTACAAGATGATGAGTTTCTACTGAGATGAACAGTTCACAGTGTATACAAGAGAAGAAGAAATCATGCTCTTATTAAAGCTAAAAAATAAGAAAATAAACAGAGCTATGAACACAATTTAGAGATTAATAAAGAAAAAATAAAGAAAACTTATACTCACACTCTCAACATCTGTGATACTCAATTCTCTCATAACTACTAATTTCTTTCTTTAAAGAAGCAGAGAGTATCATGTTCATGATACAGATAATTATTATATTTAACATGAAGATTATCAGAAATGCACAGACTTCAGAAAAGCTGAATATCAGAGTATACACAGTTGTGACAGAGTCTTGAGAACTGATTATCTGTATGTATGATCAGATATTTCTCACAAAGCTGTATCTACTCTCTCAGTTATACTGAAGTATTCAGTCTGAAAATAATTAAGATACAGAGAGAAGACTCATCTGTTCAGATTAACTCTTATCACAAATTCATGATATTTATATTATCTTAATTACTCAGATTTTGCAGGTATCTGAGAACTCATCTCTCATTGATAATGAGATTGTGAAAATGCACTGTGATGTGAGAATCATTGATAGAGAATCTAGATATATTCACATATACCTGATCAGAGATTGTGTAAGCAGAGAAGAGATAGTTATAGGTCTGTGAAACTGTAGAAGACACTGACAATACTGAGAGCTTTACAAGAACTGTCAGCTAGAATCTGTAAGAAATTACTTATAAGAAGACTTACAGTAAAGAGAGAAACTGTGCTGCTTAAAGCCAGAAACTGATCTGAGAGAGACATGAAGTTGGCCACTGACCTGAAGATCAGATATGATAATGAGACTGAGAGAGATGAGAACATAATTATAAGCAGCAGTGTTCTCACTTCATCAGTTAGTAAAAAGTGATCAGAGAAGTCACAGAGACACTCATAAGAAGCTCAGTAGTAATCAAACATTATTTATAAAGATATTGAAATTAAAAAAATTTTTATTCTTAAGAAGTTCTTGAATTAATATATAGATATTGTCAGAAACACTCTCTCTCTATTATCTGAGTGAAAACACTTCACAGATAAATGAGAATACTCACAGTTTATAAGAATAAAAGCTGTTATAGAAAAAGAGAAAAGAAGATGAGATTTTATAAACAGATCTGAAATATTTATACTACTCTAGAGAGATTTATTTACACTGTGAATAATTCTGTGAAACAGTCAGATCACTTTAGTAAATAAGAGTGATTATGAATTACAGATCTGAATCTTTTTATATAACTATAAAGAGTGATTACAGACTGCAGATATCTTGATTCTATAATTCTATAGAGTTAATAAAAGAATAGAAAATTCCTCACAATTCTATAGTATTAAAAAACAATAATTTGTAAGAATAAGTGAAAGATTAACTTATAAATACTTCTCTTTAATGAGAGTGATCTTATAGAGAGTAATTCATCTGTGAGATAAATCTGTATAATAATTACATAAGAATCTTATAAAAATAATTAAGAGTTAACTGAAACTCTTCTATATAAAAGATACAAGATGAATCTATATAATAGTTAGAGAAGAATTTATAAATTATAAAGAATCTCATAGAATAAGAAACTGAGTAACAGACTCTTTTCTCTTCATAGTAATAAGAGATTTTTTCTCACTGAAATTTTTTATAGATATGAAGAGTTTTTAGTGAGTATCACTGCAGTGCTGAGCTGATTCTATGAAGTTACTCAGTGAAAGGCTTCACAGACAAAGTCTTAGAGAGAGAGAAGTATATAAGAAATTCTGCTTCTTACAGATTCTTTATCTCTATTTCTATCTCTTATATAATTAATAGAGCTAGCAGCTCTTGACTATACACAACTATATAGACTGGAGTTCATAAATACTATTCACAACTCAGCTTGAATGCTATTATACATTTAATTTCTACATTTTATCTTTCTACCGCGAATACTTCTAGTAGTTAACAGTATATATCACATCAAGCTGCAAACATCTGAATAATCGCCTGCGAGCACTTATTCTTACAGAAACATTGACATCTTATATTAGTTCTGATAAGTGTTTACAGAATCTCACTTAACTAGTGACTTGACTTACAGTAGAGAGTTCTACCCCGTATCAAGCCTTACTAATTAAGCTCAGCCTCTATTACATGAGGACTTTCATGAGTAAGAAGTAACAGGTGTCAGTGATGAGATTTGAACTCACATATCTCTAATGTATGCAGTCTTGATTACCAGTCTTATCAACTGAGTCATGCTGATTATATCTGCTATCTATTACTGTTATAATTTCAATATTACTCAGAGTTACTGTGATATTACTTCTATACTTATATTCAAGAGTTCTTCTATATTATTATTAGATATATTGTTTATTAAATGTATAATATCTATGAAATCTGAAGAAGTGTAATTATATAAATATCTTATATATCTGAGTGTCAGAACTCTCAGATCTTTTACTGATATTCTCTTATAAGATCTTATTACAGAGTCAGAGTAACTGATAAGTAAGCTTCTATCTAAGAACTCAGTATCTGTTTAACTGTTTATTTCTCTTTCTTATATATTATTACATGTTCAGATATCTTCTTAATAAATAATTGTTTCTAATGAGAAGATAATATATGAATAATTGTTTCTAATAAGAAGATGAAGAATGTTTTTCAAGTGTAAGAAGTCTATGCTGAATAGATCAGTATAATATATAGATCTTATATATTAAAGTGAAAAATGTTAAAGAAGAAAAAGAAAGAGAAAGTATGAGAATCAGTAATCAAAGTGAATATTTATACATGTATGTGATAATGTACGCAGTGAAGCTTCAGAGTGGAAGAATTTATACATATATATAGCAGCTAAGAATCAGTGATTGAGAATAGCTGAGAATCAGAGTATATGCATTTGAGAATAGCTGATCAAAACATATGCGTTCATGACAGCTGAGAATCAGCGATTAAGAATGAGATGATAGACATCTATGAAGTGTAATGAAATAGTCTATATAATTGATCAGGCGCAGCCTGCCACAATATTCTAATTTAGAAAAGATAAAGTAGAGACTCTTTTTCTTAATCTTTCTATTATATACTCTGTTCATAGAAGCTTATGAAGCTCTCTCTTTCTACTCAGTAGTCATATATAAATCTCTCTATGTCTTATTATCTTTTCTCAGTAAATCTATTCTTCATTATTCTGACTCTTACAGAGTCAGTCAGTGATTCACTCTCTGCAGATCTGTAACTCTCACAGTGATTTATAAGTAATAAATAAGAGTTATCAGTTTCTTCAGAGTTAAGAACTTAGAGTCTTGTTTAATAAGCTTATTCTACATGTCTTTATTTAGTCTCTTTATAAACATCATTATTCAGATCTTGTTTCAGAACTCTGTTTTTATAGATCTTAATTCATATTATAATTTTATAAAGTACTGTGAGTAATCTTCATCAGATTTCTCATCTCTTTTTCTAATATTAATAATCACAGTTCAGATATTCTCTGTTCAGCTTACAGAGTTTCTTAACTTATTCTCTAGATAAATCTTGAGAGTAGATTAGTAAGATCTCTTATAATCATTCTCTAGATAATTCAGTCAGTTCTTGACTTCAGTGTAGTAGAGATCTGTTATTATATAGATAATAACTTCTTCATCTTTCATATCACACAGCTGAGCTTGTAAGTCAATTTCAAATAAAAACTTGTAAAAGCTTTTATAGATTGTGATTCAGTAAGTAATCTTAAGTGATTATAGCTTAAGAAAGTTTCTTTTCAGTTCATAGATATCTCTGAAGATTATGTCTAGAGACTCAGTTCAAGAGTGTTTACAGATAGTAAGTATTTCTTATAGAAAAATAGCTTGATTCTGTAGAAGATACTCAAGAATGTTCTTCACTGAGATTAATTTATTCATGAGTTCAGAGACTTTCTCTGTCACAGATACAGAGAATAATATTCTGTGAGTAATTGATAAATTCTCTGAAACTTCTTTTATAAGAGTTATTCATAATTCAGATAACTGCTTCTGAGTGTCTACAGTAGAGTTTACAGAGATTAAAGTATATAAGTTTCTAGTTCTTTCAGTTATAAATTATAATAGATAGTTACTGACTGACTGAGCTTGAAATGTAAGAATAAGTGCTTACAGATAATTATTCAGATGTTTACAGCTTGATATAATATATACTATTAACTACTAAAAGTATTTGTGATAGAAAGATAAAATGTAGAGATTAAATGTATAATAGTACTTAAGCTGAGTTATAAATAGTATTCACAAACTTCAGTCTATATAGTTGTGTGTAGTCAAGGGCTGCTAACTCTATTAATTACATAAGAAATAGAAATAGAGGTAAAGAATCCGTAAGAAGCAAGATTTCTTATAATCTTATACATCTGAGATGTCAGAACTCTCAGATCTTTCACTGATATTCTCTTATAAGATTTTATTACAGAGTCAGAGTGACTGATGAGTAAGCTTCTATCTGAAAACTCAGTGTTTACTTAGCTGTTTAATTATTTTTCTGTTTCTTATATATTATTACATATTCAGATATCTTCTCAGTGAATAATTATTTCTAATAAGAAGATAATGAATGTTTTTCAAGTATAAGAGATCTACACTAAATAGATCAGTATGATATTTATAGATCTTATATAACAAAGTGAAAAACATTAGAGAAGAAAAGAAAGAGAAAGTGTGAGAATCAGCAATTGAAGTGAATATTTATACATGTATACAGTGATGTATGCAGTGAAACTTCGAGGCAGAAGAATAGAAATTCTGTAGATTTTCAGCTGAGAATCAGCGACTGAGAATTGAAGTGATAGAAATCTATACAGTGTAACAGAATAGTCTATATAATGAATCAGACACGTCACACAGCCTGTCTAGACTAACTATGTAACTGTGTCTGAAATCAGAACCAGATTTTTTAATAGTCTTATTATCAATTCAACTGATTTCATTACATGATTTTAATATTAGATAGTAGTCTTATACTGTTTCAGTGAAACTTACTGTCTACTCTTATTATATTTTTGAAATGAGATCATGATTTTCATTTCTCAATTTAAATTATTTTTATTGCTTTAAATGACTTTAATAAGTATTATCAAAAAGTGTTACTTTTTTAAAAAATTAAAAATAGTCTAAAAAAAACCTTAAAATGTCTAAAAATAGTAACTTTATGTCAAGAATGAGACTAAATGAGATCAAATGAGATCACTTTCTCATTTTTTTCAAGTCATGATTTCATTTTAAGATCTGATATATAGTTACTTTACATGTTTTTTTAATGACTAGTCTCAGCAGAATTCACATCAAGAAATGTATGAAATCAGATTAAATGAGACTAAATGTGAAATTCATGATCCCGGCGGCCAGTCTAAGCCTGTCACACTTTACATGTTTTTTTAATGATTTGTCTTAGCAGCATTCACATCAAGAAATGTATAAGATTAAATTAAATAAAATTAAATGTGAAATTTATAGTTTCAGCAGTCAGTCTAGTATTTATACTTCTGTTTAAGAGTTCTCTTATATTATCAGTAGATATAGTTATATTATTTATTAAATATATAATATCTGTGAAATCAGAAGAAGTATAATTATATAAATATTTTATATATCTAAGATATTAGAACTTTTAGATCTTTTACTGATATTCTCTTATAAAATCTTATTCTATTTATAAGATCTTATTATAAGATCAGAGTAACTGATAAGTAAGCTTTTATTTAGAGACTCAGTATTTACTTAACTGATTATTTATTTCTCTATCTCTTATATATTATTATATGTTTGAACATCTTCTTAATAAGTAATTATTTTTAATGAGAAGATAATGAATATTTTTCAAGTGTAAAAAGTCTACACTGAATAGATCAGTATTAATATATAGATCTTATATAATAAAAGTAAAAAACATTAGAGAAGGAAAAAAGAGAAAGTGTAAGAATCAGTAATTAAAGTAAATATTTATACATAACAAGATAAAGCTTCAGAGTAAAAGAATAGAAATTCTGTAAGTTCTTCAGCTAAGAATTAGTAACTGAGAATCAAAGCTTTTAATAGAAATCTATAAAGTGTAATGAAATAGTCTATATAATTAATCAGATACAGCTTATTATAGCTTAACTTTATTATCATATTTCTAATACAGAGTCTCACTAATAATAAGAGTATTATAGATCTTATAAAGATAACAGTTATTATAGTCTGAAGTAAGTATATTAATATACATTTTCATTTTTCATATTAACAGTTAAATCAGAGACTTATTAATTTGAAATATACTTCTATTACTTAGATAATAGTGAATAAACTCACTAAATCCCTAGACACTGTGACATTTGCATGATTCATAATTTTATTAGGTCTTACAGGCAGAAAAGCTGGGAATGCTTAATTTTTACATTTATATTTGATTTTGACAGACTATCTTGATGATTCTTGTTATCTCAAGAGAGAGTGTTGACCGTTACAGCCGTTGCGGTTAGCGATCTCCCTAGATCACGTGACCCACAACTATATTAAGCTCTTTGTAGATAGATCTATCAATACAACCTTCAACTATTCTACATAAACATCAGAACGGACGGCTACATTGCTTTAATACAAATCGGAAAGCCACCTTGAGCAAACGTGGTAAACAAGGTGAACGGAACGGATTATCTTATTTCCGGGTATATTTTGAAAACAACTCTCCACCAAGATTTCTACAACGCGCCTAGGCCTGACTTATGAGACGGTGGACAGAGATTTGAGATACAGGGTAGCACAATCCCATGCGAGGGAAGAGAAGTTGATAGATAGCAATTGAGAATCGAGCACCTCCGTTTAGAGCAACATAAAAGGGAGCAAGATGCACCCCGAATCCTGAGGCAGGGGCAAACATTCAACAGAATCAAACAACCGAAACCTCTCTGCCAAACATTGACAGCCCACTGCGGTTTACCGTTTTGCGGTCTAACAAATATTATTCCCTGCCAGAGATGCGCAGTACCGGAAAGACACCAGTGTTTTCATCAACACTAAATAAATAATAACTACCAGATAAATATTCCTGCGCTCCCGATCTAAAAACCCAACTTTGAACCATCTTTCCAAGAAGCGGATCAACTGCATTATCTTTGGTTGTATTCTCCTCACCGTGGTCTTGACATCATGCGGTTCCCTACTTCCATACCGAAACGACTATCTAATTTCGCAACCAGCCGCACTTGCGTCTATCGCTCTCTACATACCAAGCAGGCAGAAATTATCACCCTTGACTATAAAGGGTCCCTCGTAACTCAGAATGTCAACGTTGATTTAAGGAATGCCCACGAAGCTTTCACAATGTTAAAAGTCCCAGGGGTTGATCAGCCCTTCTACCAGCAGTGCGCTGGTGGTGACCGAGCTCTTTTGCCCCAGTAGAGTAGCCTACAGGTTATGAGACCGTTAAGCGTGAGCCCCGCTGTGGTCAACATGCATGGGTCTGATCCCAGGATGGACTTAAGAAATATAAATCCCAAAAACAAATACCCTGGACATTTAACAGTGCCAAGAGACATTCTAGGAGTGTGCCCTAGGAGTGAGCCCTTGAAAGATTGAGCCCTAGGAGTGAGTTCACTGAGAGGAGCCACTAAGAGGAGCCACTGAGAGGAGCCACTGAGAGGAGTACTCTGTGGTAGCTGGTCCGAGGGGGGGGAGGAGCTTTGGTGCCGTTAGACTTTGCGGGTTTGGACATTGTGATCGATAATGATATAGCGATAACGTGTTTCGGCTCGCGGATATTGGAATGGAAAAATAGTTTTGCTGAGTTTCCTTGATCAAGTCAATTCATTGCCTCAGGATTCGGAGGAGATCTTGCGTCCTTATATGCTGTTCATTCACTGAGTAGAGCGAACCCTCTCTGCATATATCTATGTAGAATATGTTGTCCATACCGGCCTAGAACATCCTGGGCACACTACACTATGCGCTATAGATGTCTATGTCTGATCTTGTGTTCCTGCCTTCATTGCGACGTCGAAGCACAAAAAGGGACGGTTGTTGAGAAGATGGGATATTCAATTGGTAGACAGCTCAGAGGAAGACAAACTAGATGCCGGGTTTGTTATCCCTTGAACCCCGTGCGGCCGAGCAGGACGAAGAGTTGCTGCTTCTGAAGATGATTAGAAAGTGAGAATTTTCATATCATGCAGCAGTGGGATAACTCATTGCATGGGAAACCCCCTGCAGAAAGGGAACTTCCCAACAATGTTAGGGAAAACCCTGAGAGGAAAGCTTTGGAATATGCAGATTTAGGGATATCTCAAACTAGGCTCAAGATAGAGAGAGTCTCATGATGAAGCATGGTAAAATTCTAGCATCATTGTAAAATGTATTATTGTTGGTAGGAATTCCTAGCCAAGTAGGCTTAATCAGTATTGCGAAAAGCAAATCGTGGTTCTGACAGCTTCACTAGGTGGAAAAAAGTTCTTCAGGCGACTGCTTGGGCACCAAATATGTCATGTCTAGGATAATCAATATTTCGAGAGCATGGTGGGGCGTTTGCTCTGATCGTGCATCTGCCTGACGTCTAGCCTTTAAATCTAACCATGTTCTTCAGCAGGGTAGAAGCTCCAAGATCACCTTTTCCATCACATCATCAACCACAGTCGTCTTCATTTGAAATGATCGATTTCTCATACAAGAAGTCATGTCCCTCACCCAAAACAGCCCCGACAGTGACCTGAGTAGGCTCAGCTTCGTCATTGTAGAAAAGATTTCCTCGAAGCTCATTGAGATGCTGCAGATGCATTTACAATCAAAGAAGATCTCATACATAGTTCACTGACACAGTCAACTGAAGTGAAATGTGACTGTGATGCCATCTTTGATGATTTTGAAACAGTAAGTTGGAAACATGAAAACCTAAGAAACAGGACTGATTGAAGGATAGAATCTCAAACCTAACATATCATCAGTCAAGGATAAGCCTTGCCTTCATCATTGTTTTGTCTACTTTCACTAGTTCCTCAATCTGTTGACTATTTTTAAACCTCCTGTTGGACAAGAGCTATTCACTGTGTTAATTGTGATTAAATCAGGTTCTGGATTTCCACTCTTGTGTTTAGGGTCTCATGGAGAAGAGACCGAAGGTGAGAAATCCCCTGTGGTTTCTATAGTGAAAGTTCCCCAGGAAGATGGTATTATTGCTATCATTGATGCAAACCTAGCGCGGCAGGATTCTCCGGTGAAACATAAAGACAGTGAAGGTTCCTGCATTTTACTGGCGTACTGACAAGAGTATGAAATATGATCTATGTCAAGAGGAGGCTCAGACTTCCAAATGTATTTTCAAGTCTTTGCATTATTAAATAGTATTCAACGAAACACTCTGATTCACTCAAAACTCAATGATGAACTAAAATCCGCCCAGGCTTGCATTTCAACATTTTTGTTCGTATAGAATTCAATGAAAGCATGATCAAAACCTGATTGAAAGACTATTTCTGTTGTGTCTCCAGTATCAATATTCATATTATTATTCTGCTGCCCTATTCCTACACTAGTACTAGTACTCGCAAAGAATTTATTTCAATCAACATCATCAACTGACTGAGCCTGAAGGTCCGCTGGGGCCTTCAACTGCATTGTTCCAGGTAATGTGAAACTTCCACCCTCGTCGCTGGGTTGTAATGTACATGGTAAAGTTGAGTCTTCCCCTGATGTAGTTGATGACAGCGTCGCGGGCTGTACAGCTGCCTCTTCAGTTGAAATATTCAGTTCCATGAGAGATCCCGGGCCTGAATTGCAAGGAGGAAGTTGAGAAAGCAAGGCAGGGTATTAGGATGGAATATTCAAAAACAATCCACATTTACCATTAGGCTCTTCAGAAAGATGATCCTCGCTGTCATTTGAAGGAGAACTTGGTTGAAGAATCGATGCAATCTGTATATCTAGTGCCGCTGTTGATGATTTCAGTATTCTGGCATTGAGATGCGGCCGTTTCCTTCCTTTGAAATTATGTACCTCAATTTTACCTGGGGAGGTTGAGTGAGACACTACATACAGTTAGAATATAATGAAAAATTACTATTGAATGAACTCACAAATAGAAGCAACTTGACTTTGCTCACTTTGAAGCAACTTGTCATCCATAGCCAGCTTGAACAGGTGTTTCCTCAAGCCCAGTGTCTGCATGTGATGAGGGCTCCCTGTTTCTTGCATTGCTGGACAATGCTGTAGGTGACTTTCAAAACAACCAATGCTATAAAATAAAGCGCGGCAACTGCAATGTACATTGCAAGCAACATCATCTTTTATTAACAGCTTTTCTCATGATATAAAATGATGACTTACGTGAGTGATAGTGCTGAACCATATGTTGTCTTTTGCTGAAGGGTGTACTTTTCTGGACACAATCATGATGAGAGCAGAGCTGAAGCGCGTCCCGGTCTGAGACTTGGGATTTCAGTGTCAGTTGAGAGCTATTACTGCTGCCTGCCTCGCCGGTTATTCATTCATTTGTAACATAAGCATCCTGACAGCTCAGAGTGTATAGAGTGTTTGCTAGCTGAGCTATAAGATTGAATATCCACTGCTTCTAAAAGTAAGCCCAGAGAATTGATGACCAGTAATTAGGGATAATCAACCTTGTCGGGTCGAAGGTGACTCTGCACATCTGTCTGAGAGGAGAAAGTCAAAGCACAGTGGGGACACGGCCACTCGCCGTCAGCTTGAGAAGTCATTGTCACTCGAAATCTTGAATTGTAGAAGTTCAGTTTGATCATCCAGAGCAATATACGGAAGTAGGGAGCGTCCGATACATGCTTTCCTGCCGGGGCGATTTAATGTCCTAGATGTGAATTCTGTTATCGGGAAGCTTTGGAAGCGTCTCGAACAGGCCAATCATAACAGAACCTTGTACGGGAGCTTCTCGGCACGGGAGAACGGGAGGGCTTCCGTTAGTTAGTTACCACGTCACCAGCTCAAGTGCATGCATGCCTCTTGAGCGAATCAAGTGGAGCAAGCTAGCAAGACCGCAGCCGGGAAGTCCCAAATCTAAGTAAGGAGCAGACCAACCAGAGCGTCTGTAATGCCATTGGACTGGACATCACTGCGCTGTGAGTTAAGACAATAATTCCACCATGTGTTGTTTACTGTCGTTAGGCATCAGCGCATGGGTAGGACCAAATGAGGCTGTCATTCGGCTAATGTGCTTGATCTGAGGTTCTTTCCGAAGATGGGAAGCTAGATGTCACATGATATAGCTAAAACACTAAATGGTGGCATATGGAGGAAGCCCTGATTGGGCCATTGGCTTGGCGGTGGGGATTGCTAATATTTTCTCTTGTTCGCAAGGCGCTAACTCCGAAACGTGTCAGAGCAACGAGCTCCAATTGACAGTGCGAGACTGATGCTGCCCTTGTTTCAAGAACGAACTACGCGCCCGAAATATAATGCTCTTCCCAGCAGTTTATTATAAGAACCTCTGCACATTTGTGCTCTCGACGCATCCTGGCATGATAAAGGAGCTAAAAATTTATAACCATATGCCTAGTTCAGTGACCTCCAACCCGTCTCGCAAGCGTCAGCATCCTGAGCCCCATCCATCCGACAGGTCGCGATTTCGGAAAAGGCAGAAGCTCAATGTGTCGGCATCAGCATATTGGGATAACCTGTCAAAGATTTGGTTAACCAAAGATGCATTAGACGAGTTGGATCGAAGAAACAGCCACCTGAAACCACTCAAGAACCATCATCAACCTCTCACTCAACAATTTCACACTGAGCTGAGAAAGCACTGTAATCCTTTTCAGTTTGCTCCGGCCTTTCTCCGTGATTGTGCAGCTTGTTCAAAGCAGATAAAAAGGGTTTCCAGATTGGGAGGACCTGACCTAACTGACCTTAGAAATGTACGTAACTACAAATACATGCGAATACACCATTGCTGATAATATTGCTGATAATATTGCCCAGTATCCTAAACCAGAAAACTTCCTTGAAAAAGCAATGAGCTCAAGGTCCCGGAGTAGAAAGCGACGCGCAGGTTCTCCTCCATCAACAAGAGCAGATACAAAGGGTACCACCAAGTCCACGAGCACCACACCCTATAATCGTAACTTCCAGCAGAATCTAATTGATCATGGCATTTACCCTGATGGATATGAATATCCAGATGGTCGAATACCAGCAATGCCAAAAAACTGGGAGGAGATCAATAAAACACTAGCTCAACCCCGATCCTCTCTTTCCCCATCAAACTTCTCTGATGAACATTTCCGGAAATTCAAACGAGCAGATACCCACGCATCTAAAGAACAACCAGTCACAACATCAGTGATTCCTATCATTGAAGGTGACATTGATGATCCCAAATGCGCCGGAGGGGGATACCCACTTGGAAATCTTGCCCCCTTAACTGATGGCACACTGGCTCAGGCCAAGCCAGATCACTTCTATGGCGCGCGTCCTGAACAGCTTGATCGTCAAATCCGCAACAAACTTAGTGATCATATTATTCCATCAACACAGGATGACCTTCCAATGGTACCGAACTTCTTTTTGGAAGCAAAAGGCCCTGATGGATCCTTGGCTGTGGCTACACGGCAGGCTTGCTATGATGGCGCACTAGGAGCTCGGGGTATGCATGCTCTTCAGTCATACCAACAAGATGGATCAACTTATGACAACAATGCTTACACTCTTACATCGACTTATCATGGCGGTACACTCAAGCTATACACAACTCATCTCACTGAGCCCGAAGGCCTAGGCCGTCACCCTGAGTATATTATGACCCAGCTCAAAGGCTGGTCAATGACCAGTGACCCAGGAACCTTTCGGCACGGAGCATCCGCATACCGAAATGCTCGGGACTGGGCAAAGGAAAGGAGGGATGAGTTTATTATGGCAGCAAATGAAACGCACGCAAAGGCCCAATCTCAGCTTCTTCATTCAACCTCTCAGCGCCAGACGGCTTCCGAGGCAGCTCTCACCTTGGACAACTCTGATCTATCGACATTGTCCGACCACACAGAGTATCAAGACACGCAATGGAGCTTCGCGGATACAACCGAAGAAGGAGGAGGAGAGTCTCAGATTCTTAGTAGACACACCAAGAAGCCGAGAGTTGGCTCCATTGTTGAAGGTAAGACAGCGGGTAATAAGACTACCCGAATTGATGATAAATAGGGCTCGTCATGCACACGGGGAAGCCATAACCTGCACCAGGGCAGCTTCCCTTTTTTTTAGGGTTGATCATAGTCATAAATAGCATAATATTATAATGATCAGAGTTTCTTCGCATAACTCTGGGACTTCCCACCGGGGCGTGGGCCTTTTTAAATCCACATAAATATAATACAATATGTTCTATATTCGTACAGCCTTTTCCCTTCTAGTCGTGCTCTATCTGGCGCAAGATCCGCCTTGTTTGATTTTCTGTCGTAGTTCAATAATCGATGCAAGTTAATCAAATTTTGTAAACATCGCCAGACATCCACGCGAAGCGTGGAGGGCGTACTGTGGATGTCATAGAAATCTCCCTCTGTTCGTAGGCACCAGTTCTCCGAACGTGATCAATGCACCCCCTCATCTGTTCGATGAACTGTCCCTAACTCATCAGCTAATGAATTCGGTGGACGATGCGGTCTTCCCGGCCACTCCCCGTCTGTCTCGAAGGAGGACCATTAGCGTAGACCCAGGGGCTGAATGCATATAAAGACAGCCTTCCTCCCACTTAGCTTCTATCGCTCCATCTTCCCTTTTCTCCTCACAAAGGTCATCCCAGCTTTGCAAACTATCCGACGCCACACTTCCATCATGAGTACCCGGACAACTCGAACCCGTAAGATCAAGGGATCAAAACCTGGCTCAGTGGATACCAGATACGGCAGTGATTCAAGTTCTGCTACAGGTGCAACAGAAACTCCCATTGTTCTGTTTATAATGGGTCGCAACTGACATCTGGACGCAGAACAGAATGATAGTATTGACCAAGGAACAACCATGGCCGAGAGGGCCGAGCAACAGAGCTCCTTTGACTCTCGGGAAAACATCTCCCTGAGCTCTACTGGTTCAACGAGACCGACATCTCCGGTACCAGTGACACGTATTTGGGAATTGACAGCTCATGGTTCTATACACTGTGAGGAAAACGCCGCTGGGAAAGCCGTCCATATCATTCTCTCCGGGAATCCACTGAATCTCCAACCTTCAAGATGTGTACCAGATTGGACTCGATCAATCCATACAGCTCTTGCAGAAAGCCAGCTGATAATTCCTTTCAGCAGATGTATAAACCTCTTAGCCAGGAAGAGGTGAGCTACATCCGGAAGAGGCTGGAAGAATATACAGAAGAAGTGAGGCAGCATATTCATAAATTAGATGGCTTTGACTGTGCAGTCATCCTCGCGGATGCCAGGACCCTATTTTCATATATTGCGCTCCTGGAGTTGATGATCAAAATCCAACAGGTACAGTTGCATTCCATACTTGAATTGAAGTGTGCTAACCGACACTGTGATATTAGACTGAGCCACGATCCAAGAAGAGAACCATGCAACCCGCTGGGGATGCGGGCCAGGGAAACTGTGGAAAGCGGCGGCGACGACATTAGGAACGCGCATGTAGATCTGCAGAGAATTCTGAGGAGAGGTGTAAATAGTTGAACACCCAATAATTTGTTTACCATCTGGGATTCAATTTGGGCAGTTCAGCATTTAATTATTTGTATCTATGTCATGAGGAGGTTGTAGCCCTTGCATAGCAAATTAGGCTGGCAAGGGAATTGGACTAATAAACTTACAGCACCCACCCGGGATCACGTGCCCCAACCCACCTAGATAGATTCGGCTGACTAGGTTTCCTATTACGGACTAGCGCGCCGCGCCCACCTTTTCGCACCCGCGACATCTAATAATAATAATACAACCACTCAGACGTCCCACAGATCCGGCCCACCTAGCTAGCTCGCTCGCTAACTCGCATACCATACCATACCGCGTACTAACATTCCTCCTAGACTAATTCACCTACATTAACCCCATCTGTATTCTGATAATGATAACGGCAGTTACTTCCTGAAAATTTTTGTTGGGGGTCCCGGGGGTTGATGATTGGGTGCCTCTGCACGCCCAACATGACAAGCTGGAGAGAACTATTCAGAGCAAGAGACAATTCTTGAGAAAACTTGCGCGGGACAACATCCGGGAGGAGTTTTTTGCCAAGATCGACACCATTGAGATCGAGCGTCAGCTTCTGGGACTGTCGCTCGCTGATGACCTCAAGGTGGAAGATCCCGTTGTTCAGTTTACCTGTGTCGAACAAGCTCTCTGTCCAACTTCCCATTTGTGAATTGTAACATGTTGGGTTCAATTGGGATCAAAATTGGAATCTACTGAAAACCAGCCCTTTTTTATATTGAGGACTTTATATGCTTATACGATTTCATTCAATATTCCCGTCCGACTCCAAATCCCCGAGAAAAAACAAAGTATCCCCAGGCGGCCCTCTCGGCTTGTCCCCTTCCAAACGGGTCGAACTATACTCTGTATATATAAATAATATATTATACCGGTAATAACCCAATGTCTACCTTAGGTATCTATCTACAAACAATAATACAATACACAAACCGACAACAAGCAAGCAAAGCGAAGGGGGAGAAAAGAAAAATAACATCCAAACCCTTCCTTCCGCCGCCCCCGTAACGAGAAATATAAATCCTAGCCAAAATAAAAAAAAGAAAAGAACGGATAATAAATATATAATAACAGTAATACAAGGAAACGACACGAAGGAAAAGTAAAATATATGCATTGAGGAAGGGTAAATTCTCAAATGTCGACACCTCCTAATCATTCACACCACTCAAGTGGGCGTGGTGCGATGTCGACGACAACAAGAACGGTGATACCAGCAACAACAGCAACAGCAACAGCAACAGAATCATCATCGTCATCAGCCACGGACTCCCCAAACATGAACGTTAACAACTCGTTTACCGACTCCGCGATCGACCTGGACTGCTCTTCTTCTGAAAATATTACCCAGACGCTAGATACGACGACGACGACGGCAAAAATGTCAAAGGCAATGTCAATGAACGCGACGACATTCCCACCTCAAAAATCAACGATAACAGTAACAACACTGACAGAACGCCTCATGCGCCTTGCCCGTTTGATGGCCGATTCCGATAATATAAACAGCAACAATGGCAGTGACAATGTCAACGACACCAATGACAAGAAGAGCAATAACCAAACACATCCATATACGCCATCATCGCGATCAATGTCGCCGCAAAAATTAATCGCTATCAACCGATATCTAGACGGTATCGAGGGTCTACTGCTGGATTCCCATCATGACGATGATGATGATGATGATGATGATGATGATGATGATGATGATGACGACGACGAGGCTGGGGTTGCCAGACGGAACGAAGAGGAAAGAGACGAAGAGAGCGAAGCAGGGGTAACGATAACCAAGTCGCCCGCCTTTACTATCTCAGCCTGTGGCGGAGATGAGCATGAAAAATCCAACAACACAGCATTAGCTGTATCGGTATCATCATCCCATAATCCTCAACCACAGTCAGTTTCCGGATCAGAACCAGAACCACCCAAAATCGAATCCCGAAACGCCGCGGCTAGTAGTAGCCAAGCGCCAGTCGACCACCACGAGCTAGATACCATAAAGCGAGATCTGCAACACGTCACCAGATGTCTCAAGCAGCGACGGGTTGAATGTCTACATCTGAACGCTGTGTTTACTGTGAAGTGTGAAAAGCTCGCACAGCGGATTCTGGAGATGGGGGATGAGATTGATGAGCTGTAAGTTTGTTTTTTTTTTTCATTCCCAAGAACATGTCCAAGCTCAAGCCCTTGGCTGCCCCTGCCTGATCTGCCCCGTTCATTTTGACTTCTTTCCCAAAAGAAAATCACATGGAACATTTGGATAATATCCAAAAGAGAAATCATCATTGGGTATCAATGTTGTCTGGTATAATCAAAAGTTGAATCGAGCTGCCTTATAAAAGAACACAAAAAATAATGTGAATAAAAAAAACTGCCAAAACAGGCGCGCAGAGAAGATCGAGAACGCAATCGAACTGGAAGGTTTAAAGGGTACCATGCGTGGACTGGAGGGTTGGATACGGCGCTGGAAAAAGCAACTACATCGGCGAGATGCAGTGGATGTCGAAGTCGACAGCAGTTCAGAATATACATGGTCTTCGGGGTATTCTTCTTCTCCCTCTGGCCTAGTAGGAGGAAGGGGAGGCGGAGAGTGGGATCATCGCAATCAAACGAGGAAGCTGGAGGATACGATCGGCGGCGATGGAAACGACGATACTGATAGGCTAATGGATGGGATTAGTGCGTGGCTGCGCGGTTGGAATGAGGTCGAGGAAGGGTTCAGGATTAGGGCTCGCTTGAGGGAGCGGAGGGTGGCTAAGAGGTTAAATGGGAGCGGCGGTTGATCGAATTCCTTGAGCGTCTGTGGCAGATGGTGCCTTTCGTTCAAGAGCAGATAGACTGGGTGGGCCACGCCTGGGATGCTTGTTCGGTTTGCCTGGTGGAGGACCAGGGGGCCGGAGTTAGCGAAGAGAAGAGGAGTTTTGGGTTTTGGGCTACGGTATGCATAGCATGGTATGGTGGTATAGGGCCACCCCGTGCTCGACAGGAGTATCTGCAATTATCGGCCGAGCTGATAATTTTTTGCAGGCTTCGAAAAAATTCCGGTTTGTTCCAGTCGTAAGGGGGGAATAAGAATAAGTGAAAGGTCCGGCACCATTCAAGAGATGATCATGCCAAAAAAGAGTATCCAGACATGATTCGTAGACGCTTTGTCATTCATAAAGGGCCCTCCCTTCCCGTTGTACATGTAGGGGAGGCATAAATATTTCTGGCAAAGCAAACGGTTGTCATCGTTGAAGATTGATGATGGCCAGCTGTGATAGAAGCAGTTAGTAAATAAAGGAATCAGACGAGAAGTTGGAGCCGAAATACAAAAAGAACAACCAATCATTCCAAACGTGGAGGAAAGGCTTTCGACGAAAAGCGTGACGACAAATGACACGAGAATGCTAAAAAAGTAACTTGCATACCTGTTTCCCAAATCCCAGGGCAAGTTTCTTCCCGTCACAATCCCACGATAACGAGCGGTAGAATGTAGAATCCTCCAAACCCTCCATCTTACTACTGCTACTATTACTATTGTTATTATTTCCCGCCCCATCCGAATGATCCCCATCGCTTTTCATCATCACATCAGTCCTTGGGGCCGTCCATTTCGCTAACGCCACGCCACCCCGCTCCACGCTCCAAATCAAAAGCTTATCATGCGTCGCGGCAGCGATGGCGTAGCCGTCCGGTGAAAATCTCGAGCATAGTGCCGGCGACGACGGGCCTAGGTATAGACGGTGCACACACTGGATCTGCTTAGATTCCACATATATATTCCAAAGCTTAACCGTATCGTCCATGGACGAGGTAGCGAATAGCAGTGATGTGCTCTTTTGCAGAAGACTAGATTGCGGCTGTGGTCGGAGCTCGAGAGCTGTTATATCCCCATGGTGGGTGTCGCTGACGCTAATGTCGTGGGTGGGAACCCAGATTTTTGTCGTTGAGCTGGAGGCGGTGACGGCCACTGACGACCCGGCTACCATGGCGCTGCCAATGAATGTCCACGGTTTCTGTCCATCCGTGGACGTAAAGGTCTTGGTAAGTTGGATATCTGTGTCCGCACGGTACTCATTCACCAATCCATCTCCACACGCATAGAGCACCTCATCACCGCACCACGATACTTCATGGACTAGCCCGTCTACTACTTGTGGTACTGGGAACTCGTCGGGCCGAACCGCTTGGTCCCATAGCGTGAATTCAGAGCGCTGCCCATCGGATAAAACGACAGCCATTCGCAGCCCTCGGGGAGCCCAGTATAGTCCAGACACCATCCTTGGTAGATCTGGTAGCAGGTCTATTGCAGTCCCATCCTGCCCATACATGGTAATGCTCCCATTTAGTGGATCCTGGTAGGTAGCTACTGCAAGCATCTTGCCCGCAGAATCCCAACCTGAGGCGGTAACGCATGTTCCATCCCCGTTAGTTTCGACCAGAGGCTCATGAGTCGGCGCACTTGATGTGCGTGGTCCTGACAGTTTCCACAGGCCACAAAATGTGTCACCTGTTGCAGTAACCGTTGTTGGATCATCTGGCCGCCATAGAGTCTGGGTTATCTGGCTATCACCGTCGATATCGAGAAGAGTAGTATCCGGGCCCAAATCGGCAGCCTTGGAAGGAGATATTTGAACGCCAGTGCTCTGACCAACTGTTAAGGTGAAAATCGGTGGGGATGGTTCCCGCTCATTTTGTCCTCGCATTCCAACATCACCATCCGCATCTACAACAGGCTCGACAGAGGGCGACGCTTTGGCTTGGAGGGCTTGTTCTTGAGGAACTTCCTGCTTGTCAATTTCCATGGGTGTTGCATCGGCATTCAAGGACACATCGCCGTCCTTAACACTCGTAGGTTTCCGCGGCTTCCCAGATGTTGGTGTCGTAGAAACGTCATTCGCATGCCCATTGACGGTTCCGGCTGTTGCTGGTTTGGGGGATGCTGCGCGGATATCGGTTTTAGTAGCAGTGCCATCTGTGGCGTCGCCATGGTCTGTTTTCTGCGCCGGAGCGGGCAAGTCGCTAGCAACCGGACCAAAGAACGATACCGGACTCAAGGAAACTGCATTCCCGGCCTATAACAAGGAAAGAAAAAAAAAGGTTAGGAGAGCTTGGCAGGTGTCAAGCGAGATAGCAACAATGCGGACAAGAAGGTGACATGCCTGGTCTAATGATTGCTCAAGATCATAGTACTGAAGCCCTTTCTGAATTAGCACTATCAGGGCGTGGGGCTTAATATATGATGCGAATGGAAAATCTTGGGGGTTGTGGTTCCAGGCGCGCTGCAGCATCAGCGCGGCATCTCCGTGGCCTATGAGCGAGCGTGAGGTGGTTCCAGCGGTTAACGACCAAACCCAAAAACAAAGAAAAAAAAATCAAATTAGTTTTATCGTTGTGAACGAACCTGATTCCTGTAAATATCTGTTTTAAGTAAAAGAATTTTCTAGTTAGCTTTGATTGTATGTATATTTTATAATCGTAATAATGGTGGCATAAATTAAGGTTGTTTTTGGTTTTTGGTTTTTTCTTTCCTTGACGGGGTGGGGACGGTGGACGGGACTCCCAAGTTGCAGAGAGCGCGCAGAACTCACCTCCAGATCAAGTAGTTGACATGATGCGATGTGAGGCCAGCATACGCCATCGTGACATGTGTAACCGCTGCGCCCAACAGCAGTGAAATACAAATACAGAGTTAATATCAGCGAAAAAATACCAGCCTCCACGGCAGGTATCCGATGTCCCCCCAGCGCAAGAGTTAAGGACGGATGTGATCCCGAAGCGCAAATGTGAAGAATAAGTCAAGGTTGAGAAATAAGTTAAGCGATACCTTCAGGTACCACCAGCAGTGGTGGTAGAGTAACCGGGGGAGGATGAACGACAGGAACCTGCAACGGGAGAATCAATCCAAAGATTAAAAATTATAGCTTGACGCGTTTGAGGATAGGATAAACGGTGGGTGGGTGGAAAGCGTGGTGATTTGACTGACGGGTTTGATGTAGAGGCGCCAAGCGGTTGTCGATCCAAAGGAGAATAAATTAAGACACAGGCGACAACGGACGGAGTTGTTGGAGGACAAGGAAACCGAAAATGATGATAAGTCAGGACCTTCCTTAGCCCAGGTAATCCGTAGTTTTAAGAGAGATCGAAGACAAGGAAGAGAAAGCCAGGCGCCACGATTTCGAGGTTTTTTCTTGGATTTGGGGTTGGGGGGGTGGAAAGAATTGAAGATTGGCACGTAAGATGGGCCTTTTCTTTTTTAGGCGTGAACGCAAACCCACCAGGGCTGGGTACTGGTGCTTGAAACAGGCGATCTCGCGCCCACAGGTGAGCAAGGGTTGCGTCCACGGGTGTCTAGGATTTGGGAGAGACTAGTAGGATGTCTAGGGGGGGAGAAGGGTTAAGAAGAATCAAGGTGGAGGGAAACGAGGGCGATGTGGAGAAAAGAAATGGATCCAGGCCTCTGGACAGAATCGTTCAAATTTGGTTTTGGCGGTTTTGGAGATGGACTGGTTGAAACGCCTCAGGAACACCAGGAACCAGAAGCACAGTTGATCGGAGAAGGGCCGTCTGGATTTTCTGCACAACGAACTCTGTCATGCAGGACTTTGATATGTCCTTTTCGCGGTCGTCGGATCCGGGGGGTTTTGCCGGTTGGGTTGTCCAGTGGGAGACGAAGAGCGCCGAACGTGATCGGATCTGGGGCGGCGGTCGATTCGTAAATCTGGACGGGGCCCGAGTTTGAGAGAGGGAGAGAAGAATAGCGATACGATACGATATGATGTGGTTGGTCGGCGCAGTTTCTTCTCTTCGTTTCCTGTGCCCTTGTTGGTGCGTTCGCCAGGTTACAAGCTGTTACTCCGTCGTCAAGGGCTCAAGATCCCCAAGATGTGTTCTTGTTCTCTTGTCTCTTGTCTCTTGTCTCTTGTCTCTTGTCTCTTGTCTGGAGTCGAAAGATGTTTTTGGCGGCGGCGAAAGAAGTCGAGCGCTGGGCTGGATGGCCCAATCGGGCTAGAGTGTGTGGCTGCCGTGACCGTATGTTACCGGGCTTGGCGCGGACTGTGGGCTTAAGTTGCGGTTGCCGGGCTGCATCAGCCTTAAAGTGGCGGTACGAGCTTGTTTTAGATTCCCAACCTCGATCACTGAGACTGATGCAACAACTACTACGTATGTAAAAAAAACATTCGGAATAAATAGATGGAGGAGAGTAGAAAATTTATATGTTGCAAGGAGGAATATTACGGTATACGCCTCGTAGATCGATGCATGCATTCAAACCAGCTGTCGACTTTCGTCTGCGCGTGTAAATTCCATATCATGGAGCTCGTCCTCAGGCGACCCAGCAGACTGCAGACTGCTCTGATATGCTTGCTCCAGGAAGTGAGCTTCATGGACACTATCCAGCATTAAAACAGGGGAAGACATAAAGATGCATGGATGGTAATATCGTACGAATGGCTGCACGCTAGACTGGTCCATTGCAACTTCGCAAGAAACGAACATAACCTTAACTAACTTAATGTAGGCTACTGGGGCAAAAGAGCTCAATCACCACCAGCGCACTGCTGGTAGAAGGGCCGATCAACCGCGGGACCCCCAACACTTAAAGCTTCAAAGATGACTAAAGTTTAACCTAAATACCTAGGTAGCTCTGTACCTACCACGGCCCGACTTTTGATGCAGAAACATGAAATCATTAATCATTGCATTCAATGCTGAGTTGCGGGACAGGGATATTGGAGGATATCTCCTAGCTCATTTGTAGACTTCAGGGTTCTTATATATATGAAGATATATGACTAATCGACCCCATCATAAGTTCGTAATTCTTAAATGAGAATGTTGTTGAATGTTGTAGTGTGATGTTGTTGTCGAATGTGTTGTTGATCCTGCAAACGCGCGCTGGCAGCGCTTGGGTGCCTGATTGGGCGAGCTTAAGCGTCAAGCGCTTGCGCGTCATGTGATTGCGGTTTGTTGCTGGAACTTACCTATCCTCAAGCTCGTTGAAGCCATCACTCCAAAAACGGCTGCAACTTCAACCTTCAGCAAAATAGACGAAATCCTGTTTACTGCGCAGTCCACGGACAGTGGATTTAAACACTGCCAGTTCAGTGGAATCTGTTGCAGGAATAACTAACTAACTATCTACTACCCCCCATCCTTGAATAGGAACACATCCAACCAGCCGCCTGTCATGGCGCCGCGAATAAACATCCCCCCAATCACAAGAGCGATTCTCAGCGCCATCTGTGCTCTATCCTTTCTAAACGGCGTTGCCAGATGGAGACAGTATGAAGGTTCACCGGGTGCACCTATCCCTTATTTATCGCTAGTTCCATCCAATATTCTCTTTTATCCGTGGACCCTGATGACGGCTACATGTGTTGAACAAAATATTTTCACCGTCATCATTACCGGAGCGACTATACTTTACGGAGGGAAATATCTGGAGCGCGCGTGGGGTTCGCGGGAGTTTGCGACGTTTATCCTTGTTGTTGCACTGGTGCCGAATATCATCGTGACTTTCCTCTACATTTTGTGGTCGAGTATTGTCTCTGATGCTGCTATTGCGTAAGTTCTTCTACTACCCGCAAAAGCCCTGCTCTCCTACCTCCTACAGAAGTGTGCGTGCTTTATGAAACCGCTACTAAAATTGCTTCCACAGTTCGAAAGGAATATCTGGCGGTATATCGATTCTGGCGGCATTTCTAGTGGCATTCAAACAACTGGTCCCCGAACACACCGTAACAATTCTTAAAGGCGTTGTCAAAATGCGAGTCAAGCATTTCCCGGCCCTCTTCCTCCTTCTAAACGCCATTGGCGGCATAATCCTCGGAACCGACGTCGCACTTAATTTGAGCTGGCTCGGTCTATTGTCGAGCTGGACTTATCTCCGCTTCTACAAACGCCAACCAGACCTCTCAGGCACCTCATCTAGCGGACTCGGCATCAAAGGCGATGCCAGCGAAACTTTCGCCTTTGCCAACTTCTT
Source organism: Blastomyces gilchristii SLH14081 (assembly GCF_000003855.2). Classification (NCBI taxonomy): domain Eukaryota; kingdom Fungi; phylum Ascomycota; class Eurotiomycetes; order Onygenales; family Ajellomycetaceae; genus Blastomyces; species Blastomyces gilchristii. Next base: position 1,966,344 of record NW_003101682.1, read on the forward strand.
CCCAGACGCCGTACAACCCCTTATCTCCTTCGTCACAGATAAGATATACTCAATCCTCATCGCCCTGCGTATCTGCACACCTTTCTCCGAAGAAGATATCGCATCAGGAAACGAACAAGCAATGGCGCGTTGCGAAGCCGGGCTCCCTAGCCTTTTAAATAACGGCAGGATGGCTGGCGGAAGAGGCTCGGGTAAGCGAGAGGAGGCAGAGCGGCGGAGAGCACTTGCGCTTAAGGCTCTCGATCAACGACTTCAGGCAGCCGCCCCGAGTACGCCGGTTCAGCCAACGCCCCCAAGTTCTGCCCCATCCCAAGCAGCGCCCGCGCGACAACCCTCGCCGCAGCCAGCAGCCCCGTCTGTTGGCCCCGGTCAAAGTATACTAGGTGAAACGAACTATACGCCCGATAAGTCGTGATGAGATAAGTAAAAATGAACTGAGATACAATGGAACGTTTGCTCCGGGTTGTGAGACCTGGTTAGCGTTATCATAACCCTGATCAACTAGTTCGTATCATCATGCATGCTACTAGACGGGTGCGAGACATCTCGGATTTTTTGAATCAGTTACTTTTTATTATATTTTATCAGGACTTTAATTGTACATTTTCTCTTTTTACTTCTATATATGTCTCCTTACGTCTCCCCCGGCTAATGACATGACCCCGGAATACTCAAACTTTTTCATAATTTGCCCATTTCGCTCTTCCTTCGTGAGTACCATAGAGCCTGTGATCTAAAAACTTCCACCCCCGCCACCCCCAGCTTACCATTCCCGTCTCCATTATCCCTCTTTTCCTTTCCACTATTATGTATCTTTTTAACACGACTTTCTAGACGAAAGGTACTCCTTTGCTTTTTCCCTGTCTACCTTTTCTACTTTTTATGTCACCTTTTTTGATATATTTTCCAGCTCCTTTGCCGTTCCAAAATACCCCCCTATTTCACATTTTCGTCGCTTATAGCGATATGATATATATGTATTAGGAACATTTGCGTTTTCACCACGGCCTCCTCGGATGGGGCCTTGTATTTTCCTCTTTCTCGCTTTCTTCTTTCTACCTTGTTTGTCTACAATTTTACTAGGGGGGATGTGGGATGATGGGAGCGCCGATGGCTAGGGACACTGGACGTTCCCAGTGATATCTTACGTATATGATAAGCGTTGGTATAAGTATATTTTGTCTAAAAAATGATTGAAAAGTTCTCGGCCTTTTTTGTAAATATCATCAGCCGCGTTTACGTCTAATTTATGAAGTATTTCGCAGCCCATTATCAGTATCCTTTGTCCACCTCGTAAAATTTCAAGTTCCGTTTGGAAGAATGAAAGATAAAAATCAAATAAAATGTACGGATGAAGATTTGGGTATTCTAGATTTGGGGTTAATAATATTTCCTTTATTGTACTATACAGACATTTGATAGGGATAAAGATCCATCTAGAGACCCACCGGTCCTTAAGGGGTAGGATCGAATATGCAACAAAAAGTAAAATAGATAAATCAAAACAGGGAGAAATTGACATACTCAAACTCCTTACCACCCAACAAAAACCAAGGAAAATGAAAACAAGAGTTGTACATAAAAATGAAATTCTAATACAAGGCGCAAGTGAAGGAAAAAGAGAAGAGACACCCAACGGACAAGAAAAATATTGTCCATCTCCACCCCGGAAAATTGAAGAGAATCCTACTCTTCGGCCCTCAGTCTCTTGACATCCTCTCTCGCCGCCTCAAGCAACTTCTCCTGATCCTTAATCATCTGCCTATTCTCGGCAACCCGCTTCCGATCCAAATCACTCAGCTCCTTCTGTCGCTGCATCTCTTCAATCTCCGCCTTATCCTCCTCTGAGAGAGGGATATCCTCCGCGCCCGTCATCTGCTTAAAATCATCCCAGATATGCCGGACAGTCTTCCTCTTTACATTGATCCGCCTCACAATCTCAGACTCCGTTGGCGGCGGCGCAAACTCATCTACGAGCTGCTCTTCTCCCCCTTCTGGTGCGGGAGGAACGGCGGCTGTCGTCGCTTGCTGGCTATTGGTAGTCGCAGCTGTAGCCTCAGCAGCCACCGCGGCTTCGTTCTTGAAATATACCGATAATATGGCGGGGCCTTCTTGTTCGGTTGTCTGTTTCACTGTTACGGCGAGCGCGGGGTTGTGGTATTTTAACCGCGGGAGGCAGACGCGCCAGAATTTCCGGGGTCCGCCGTGGCCTTCGTAGATTTTGCGCGCGTAGGTGAGGTGGACGCGGGTGACGGGCAGGAGTCCGGGGGTGGATGTGGTTGGAGGAAGAAGAGCTGCACCGAGTCCGACTCGCATATTCAGCAACTAGAAGAACGGGTGAGCAACATATGTTAGCATTGATCTACTACCGCTAGCAGCGGGTTGCGGTATCAGTTCGATGGGGATCGATATAAAGAGCCGGGTTTGCTCCGTGCATTGATGTGTAAAAAATCCCGCGGATAGATAGTAAATTGGTTTACCTTCTACAGAAAAAGAACAAAACTAAGTTAGCTATATATCTTTCATGGATTCCCGGCTTCAATCGCAGGAATCGGCCAGGGTTCAACATACAGTTTTTAGCGCTCGCATCCGCTTCACTACGGACACCATGATGGCGGTTGCTGTGCTGCGTCCACCAAAATATGGTACTGGGAGGCCGTGCCAAAGTGAATTGGGGACGGATTATATGTACCCGGGAAGACAATCGCCAGCTAACAGTGGAAAGAAATCGACAACTCCTGTATGTACTGTATCCTACACAATTCTCCGGAGTTCGAAATTTTGGAGTTGAAGTTCGGGCAAAAGAAAGTCCGACTCTCTGCACTGGGTGATTTGAATGAGTCAGCAATTTTATCCAACCGCGGATTTTTTGATGTGTCACGATGCGCCTGCGATAAAACCCCGCCATTAGAAGTTCAAATCGCGAGAAAACCTATCATCTTCCCACCACTTTGTTTGTCCTTCGACCATTCTTAGCTAGAAAATATGGCAGCTGCCGCGGCTGCAGCTGCAGCGCTGGACGCCAGCAATAGCGCCAAAAATACATTGAAGCTTGAGAATGTAAGTACGATGCTGCCCCGCACATTGAGTAGAGACAACTGTTAATAGGGGTGGTTTAGACGGACAAAAGAGATAGTCTTATTGCGATTGAAAAGAAATATCAGGCGCAATGGAAGGCGAACAAGGTCTTCGAGGTCGATGCTCCCTCTATATCGGAAATTCCTCCCGGCTCAATCTCCGCTGCCGACCTCCGGGAAAAATTCCCAAAATTCTTTGGCACCATGGCATACCCATATATGAATGGAACTTTACATGCAGGCCACAGCTTTACTGCAAGTAAGGTAGAATTCATGGCAGGGACTGCTAGAATGGAGGGAAAGCGAGCTCTGTTCCCTCTTGGTTTCCATTGCACTGGAATGCCTATTAAGGCCTGTGCGGACAAGTTGGTAGACGACATTAAAAAGTTCGGGAAACATTTTGAGAGATACACCGATGAAGACGGGGAGGCGGACGAACCGCCCGCTCCTACTCAGGAAACCAAGGAGGACCTGACTAAGTTCTCTGGGAAGAAGAGCAAGGCCGCGGCCAAAACGGTGAAGATGAAATACCAGTTCCAAATTATGTTGGCTTTGGGTATACCCCTTGAAGAAGTGCATAAGTTTGCGGACCCCGCCCACTGGCTCGAGTTCTTCCCGCCCCTGTGTGTCCGAGACCTCGATAGTATCGGAGCTAGGATCGATTGGCGGAGACAGTTCGTGACCACGGATGCCAATCCTTATTACGACGCGTTTACCCGCTGGCAGATGAATCGCCTCCACGAACAAGGAAAAATCTTGTATGGAAATCGGTATACTATCTACTCGCCCAAGGACGGACAGCCGTGCATGGATCACGACCGGACTGAGGGAGAAGGCGTTGGTCCCCAAGAATACACTGCTCTGAAGCTTAAAGTTAAGGAATGGTCGCCGACTGCCCAAGAGCTTGTTAAGGGGAAAATCGAGCCTGATGCCAATGTGTACTTTGTACCTGCTACCCTGCGCCCTGAAACAATGTATGGACAGACATGCTGTTTCCTTGGGCCTAAAATATCTTATGGGCTCTACAAGGTCAGCGATAAGGAATATTACGTCGTTACTAAACGCGCAGCCTGGAACATGGCATTCCAAGGCACTTTCTTCGGCAGCGACAATTTCCCACGGGACCAGAGTGAACTCGAACCAGTGGTGGAAGCCCCTGGCTCTACATTTGTTGGCACGCTGGTCAATGCACCTCTTTCCGTTCATACAGCAGGGGTTAGAATACTTCCTATGGACGCTGTCTCCCCAACTAAGGGAACTGGCGTCGTAACGTCGGTGCCATCAGACAGCCCAGACGACTATGCGACCGTGGTCGATCTCGCAAAGAAAGCAGATTACTACGGCATTAAGAAAGAATGGGCTGAATTGGAAATCCTTCCCATAATTGAAACCCCTACATACGGAAACCTTACGGCACCAACTTTGGTAACACAACTCAAGATCAACTCGCCAAAGGATGCCGTTCAGCTCGCCAAGGCAAAGGAGCTGGCGTACTCGGAAGGGTTTTATAAGGGTACCATGCTCCATGGAGAGTTTAAAGGCCAGCCGGTTCAGGAAGCCAAAGAAAAAGTCCGCGAGTCTCTCATCAAGAGTGGTGATGCGTTCCCGTTTGCAGACCCTGCTGGTAAGGTTGTCAGTAGAAGCAGTGACGAATGTGTTGTTGCATATCTTGGTCAATGGTTCTTAAATTATGGCGAAAACGACCCACAGTGGCAGAAAGATACTCTCGACTATGTAAAAGGGCCACTCAACACTTATTCTGAGGAAGCTCGCCATGGCTTTGAGAAGAATCTTGAGTGGCTCAACCGATGGGCATGCGCCAGAACCTACGGCTTGGGCTCTAGACTGCCATGGGATCCTCATTTCCTTGTCGAAAGTTTGAGTGACAGTACAGTTTACCAAGCATACTATACCATTGCACACCTTCTTCACTCTGATAGATATGGAAAGGAACCGGGCAGCCTCGGCATCAAGCCCGAGCAAATGACGGACGAGGTTTGGGATTATATCTTCACCAGGAGAGACCTTGGCGACGATTTAATTCAATCAACCGGTATTAGCAAGGAGGCTCTCCTCACAATGAGACGAGAGTTTGAGTACTGGTACCCCCTGGATGTTCGAGTTTCAGGAAAAGATCTTATTCAGAACCATCTCACGTTCTGCCTATATATCCACGCCGCACTTTTCCCTCGGGAATACTGGCCACGCTCCATCAGAGTCAATGGCCATTTGCTACTGAACGGCGAGAAGATGAGCAAGAGTACAGGAAATTTCTTGACATTGAAAGACGCAGTGGACAAATATGGCGCGGATGCCACGCGAATCGCCTTTGCTGATGCGGGTGACGCAATTGAGGATGCAAACTTTGATGAATCAGTCGCCAACAGCAATATCTTGCGTCTATTTACACTGAAGGAGTGGATCGAGGAGGTTGCGAAAGACAACTCTCTCCGCACTGGCCCTGCCGATGCTTTCTTCGATAAACTATTCGACAATGAACTGAATGTTTTGGCTCGTGAGGCAAGGAAGCATTATGTTGAGTAAGTTAATAACCCTTGTTTGGCCATAGATGTATATGTATATCGATAACTAATTTCAATTCCTCCACAGTACCAATTTCAAACTTGCTCTGAAGAGGGCGCTCTACGACTTTACCAGTGCAAGAGACTTCTACCGCGAATCAACCACCGCTGCCGGCATTGGTATGCATCGCGATATAATCCTTCGATACATTGAACTGCAGGCTCTCCTTTTGACTCCGATTACTCCTCACTGGTCTGAATACGTGTGGCTGGAGGTCCTCAAGAAGGTATGCTTATCCCAACATTTCCATTACTCTAGAAGCATCAATTGCGTCAAGACTAAACATTTTCCTCATTAAATAGCCGGATACCATCCAAAAAGCCCTCTTCCCTGAGGTCCCAGAGCCATCCCCCGTCCTCTCCTCTGCTCTAGTCTACGTCCGCACCACCGCCTCGAACATCACATCCTCAGAAGCCACCTTTGCTCGCAAACTCTCTAAGGGCAAAACCGTCAGTTTCGACCCTCGCAAACCAAAGAAGTTGACCATCTTCGCCGCCAAGAAATTCCCCAGCTGGCAGGAGAAGTATATTGATTTGGTCCGCGAGGCCTTCGACGCTGTCTCCCTCTCCATCAACGATAAAGAGCTAAATGGCAAAGTAAGCAAACTTGGCGAGATGAAGAAGGCCATGCCGTTTGTCCAGGGATTGAAGAAGAGATTGATCACGGCAAAGGAGCAGCCGGAGACCGTCTTTAACCGAGAACTGGGCTTCGATGAGCTACAGGTTCTTGGCGATATGGTTGCGGGTCTGATCAGAACGACTGGATGTAAGGTTGTGGAGGTCATTGCCGTTGAGGAGGGCGGTAAGGCGGGTACTACCCTGGATGGCGAGCGGAGGGAAGGGCTACCAATCATTGCGGAGAATGCGGTTCCCGGGCAACCTACGTTCCATTTCGAGAATATCCCTGAAGTTGATGGGTCGTGATCTGCGTTGTTATGATTTATTTCCTTTCCTTCTTTCTTGAAACTGTTTCCATGTTATTTTCGGTCTTTTAGGGCATCATGCCGTGCATTATTCATTGCCCATTATTATTCTCTGCGCATCCATAGTAAGGGAATAGGGAGAAAAAGAAAAGGTACTAGAGGTCTAGAGCGGTTAATATTTACCGTCAGGGGCATAGCCTAAAACCGATAAACCTCGATAGATATTTGACATAAATCTCATGCCTTACTTACGTTTTCGGGTCATTTGGTTATATATTGTATTTGTATTTAGATTCATTTATCTATGCATTTGACTCTATCCGGGAAACGAATGTATGACGCTGTGCCCAACCGGGATCGCAATGCTATCTATAATAAAAGCCCGACCAAACGTAAGTTGAAAAAATCTTTCTACTCGTCATATCATACAGTTTGTTCTTATATATATTACATGTTGATAAAACGAAACCGGACAAATCGGCCGAGGGGGTTTGAATGAGATCTAAATAATACAACTTTCTCAAAAATCCATCATATTGATGGCACACATAGCATGTAATATCAGCCCAAATCTAGCTGCCTCCTTTGGCCCTCCTTACACTTCTCATCGGCCTCTTCGCCCGTTTCCTCGCAGCGTTCTGGTGCTTCTCAAGCAAAAACGAATATGCGCACATCGGCTTCCGACTCGCAACAAACTTCCCTGTAGGGGTAAACACCTCGACCTTGGGCATAACCCCGGCCTCTAGATCCTTGGTGCGCACCTGCACAGCGAGTTCTACCCATCCACACCCTTCGATCACAATATCCGTCGACAGGACTCGATACGGCAGCGTGCTCAGCCTCTTCTTCTGTTTCCTGTCCAGCGGCAATGAGGTCGGCTTGCCGTACGTCTTGGTAACGTCCCCGTCAATCTCAAATACACCGGCGAATTGTATCGACTCAGCGATACCTTCCTTTGTAATTCTGGGTACGTTGGACATCTCGCGCTGCTCTGCCTGCATGAGAATAGCCTTCTCCGTCGAGGTTACGTGTGGCTGTATGGGGACGAATGGGGCGGCGAGGACGACTATATTGTCTGCGTCAACTGGTGTGATGCGGATGAGTCCCCCGCCGAGGACGAGGGATTGTTTGGGCCTGATCGTCAGCCGTTCAGGCTTTAAGCGTTTCTTCATGATTAAGTCTGCTTTGTGGTCGTCTTTAACAAATTCCTGTAGACCGCCGCGGGAAAGCCCGGGGAGATCTATCACTTCGCCCCTTTTTTTGCCGAAGGGGATGCGGATAGGGGATGCGGTGGTTCCTGGGAGGGAAGACACAATAGGGAAAATTGGATATTGCGTCACTTTTTGGGCCGGGGGGAGGAGAACATCGACTTCTTCATTGACCTCCTTGTTCTGCTTCGGGTCAGGATCTTTAAGTTCTCCTGGGAGCGGTAGGTCACTGTGATCCACGCTGGGATCGGTAGAGCTCCAAATCCGGCGGTTGGGCTGTAAGCTGTCCTCGAATTTGCCGCTGGCACGTAGCTTGGAAGGGGGTAGGGTTTTCGGGGATTTTGGAAAAACAACCTGGAGTAGACTGCTTTTGCCTACGTTCGTTTTCCCAACCATCCAAACACCCCCGCCTTCCTCCCAAATCTTATCCTTGATTTCTTTCGTCCACCAACCCCTGTGCGCACTAACCATGTGCACATTTCCTAAACGTACATTTTCACCCTTCGAACCTAGTGATTCGCGCATTACGTTTAAGACATAGGTCATTAGATGGTCCACGAATTCCTTTTGTGAACCTAGGAGATCAGAACGGGTGATAATGAAGCTTAGAACGGGTTTCCGGCCTCCACCCCCGTACTGTATATTTTTCGCTCTTCGATTTTGTGTACGCAGTTTTGCCAAATCTAGTATTCGGCTGATATTAGGGATTAGGGACATGGGGAAGTCCGCAGCATCTATAATGTGGTAAACATGGTTGTGTTTGTATGGCGATTCGGCAATGATATCTTCGATGTATGATATTGGAGGATAGGGAATAGGAGACGCGATTCCATGATTTATAAGGCCATGACATCTGTCACAGAATGGAACTTTTATATCATTCGGCGGTGTCGTATCTATAGAAATTATCCTTAGCTCAAGGTTCACCCTAACTCGCGCATCTTCAACAACACGTACCTTCATGCGGTTGCGCAGACGGAACAGCCGACTTTCCTTCGGCGGGCGCATCATCTACAATCTCGACAATGTTGCTCCCATTCTGAATATTTTCAGCTGCAGAGGCACCCTCTTCGGAATCGGGAGAAAAACGGCGAATATACTCTTTCACAGCTTTCCTATTGATCGAGTAGTAACCAGCTTCGTCGGGGCTGACCCATTGCGTAAATGCGCCGCAGCCGGGACATGAAAACGGTAGCAACGTAGGATCAAGGTTCGGCGGGATGCTCTCGGGTATTTCTAGTGGTGGGGTGTTTGAACTATCAAGGGTATCTGGAGAAGTGTGAAGAAGTCGTCGCGGAGGGTATAATGTATGCTCTAGACAGTCTTTGCGGCATGCGGCCGGTCTCCATTTCGAGAGAGCAGAATATGATAGTCGCGGAGCGGGTGAAGGTAAGTATCCGAATTTGATAAGTCTCCGCAATGCAGACCTTGGATTTAGGGACATTATATTAATTAATTAATTAAAATACCAACCGGTGCGCCAAACTATAGAGAAATACTATACCGATATTGAAGGTTTGCCTGCGGAAGAAAATTAAGACTGCTTATGTGGTTTGTCAGGGCAACCGTAGAAACGATATCAGATTGATAAACCACCACAGTTGCACATGTATGTAGTCGCCAGCAAAAGAAGCCAAAATCGAGATAGATTTACGATGCTAGACAATCAAAGGAATGAGAGTGATAATAATAGTAGTAGTAGAAAAAAATATAGTGCTCATGGATTTTCATCGAAGAAAGGAATAAGCAATCATCCTAGTGCCTATCCTATGTATAAGCTAAAGCAGCATTCAGCTTAACCAGACCCAAAATTACCCCAATGATGATAGTTAACTCCTGGCGCCTTGCATAGTAGAAAAAAATAGGTAAAAGCGGACACAATTTGAAATTAAGCCTTCCCCTTCCCCTTTCCCTCAAGTTCTTTTCCGTCAGGTATATCCGCCTCTCCCTCTTCGTCCTCTTCATCACTCATTAATTCATCGTCATCCTCGTCGTCAAAACCAAAATATCGCCTCGCGGGAACCGTAGATTTGGCTGGTTGTGGTAGTGTCGTCGCACTCGTGCTTGTCTCAGCAACATCCTCCATATCGCTTCCATCGCTCGGACTCGCTGAAGACCTGCTATCTTCACTGCTATTGCTGGCGCTGGCGCTGGATCCATCCAAAAACTCAGCTCCAGCCAAGTTATCTTTCCAGTTGCCTTCTTTCATTGCGCGCAAAACAGCTTCTCTCGCTTTCTCACCCACTTCCTCCTTATCCTCCATCCAAACGCCATCAACCTTTCCCTTGCCCTCCCCGTTTCGAATCTCCGCTTCCCGTCTCTCAGCTGCCTCGACCACAGCTTCCCATCGCTTTCTTCTAGCTTCCTTTGCCTTCTTGTCCATATCAGGTTTGAGCGCAAGGTATTCGGCCAGCGCTTTGGCTTCCTTCACGGTGCGTAGTCGACGGCCGTCGAGGTTACGGTTAGAGCCGTTGTTCTCTTCCTGGTTTCCTTTGCGGCGACTAGACATACGGCCTCCAGCAGCACGAAGCTGTGAGCCGAAACCACCTTTCCCACCGCATAATCTGGCGCTAAGTCGAAGAGGGATAAATGTGGATTGTGAGATGGTTTGCGCGCCATCAAGGAGGGTGGCGATAGATTCTGATGAATAGGGGAGAAGTTGTCTATTGCCAGTAGTTGTGAGAAGAAGACGATCGGATACATTCCTTAGGGACGGTGGTAGACGTGAGGATATGTTGTCCGCAACATCGGCGATGATTGCAGTGGATGGCAGAGCGAACGAGAGGGTGGGTGGCAATGGCAACCCAGGGAAGGAGGAGAGGAGGAAATTAATCGTTTGAGGTGCCATATTGGCAACACAATATAACTGTTTTTTGATATCTTCAGTAGCCTCAGATGGATGTTCTTCTGCGCCTCGATGCCTTGTCGCGAAGGTGATTTGTCGGTTGATAGGTGATTGAAAGATGCACCGAGACAAAATCGAACGTCGTTTTGGGGAATGAAATCACATGATCCTATCAGCCACTTAGTCAGCTGCACCAGCCACGAATTTCTTCTCCGACTTCCCCATTCGTCGTTTAGGGCAAACCCTAGTCACGCTTTCCGCTCACACTTATCGGCCAAAGAAAGAAAAGCATCGACGCCAAAAGCGCTGCAACACACCAGTTCAACAACCCGCTATACCTCCGCTTCGACCTCATCACCGCCCGAATACCCCATTGTCAAAGCGATTCCCCGAATTGCGCCAGGAACTCGCGACAATGTAAGTTGATGACCTTCATGTTAGTTGTGTGCTGAATATTGATTATACTGACAAAACTCTCCAGGCTGATCCCCAAAGCTGACCGCAAGAAGATCCACGAGTACATCTTCCGTGGTATGTTGACCAAGCGCAATATTTCGCCCACCTAGATGTCATTTTTTATCACATATTATGTTCGCATATGGGATGGATATATCGATTCTAATTATTCTCACAAAAATTAATAGAGGGTGTACTCGTGGCTAAGAAGGACTTCAACCTTCCCAAGCATGGTGACATTGACACCAAGAACCTCTACGTAAGTCACCCCGAAAATTTGAAGTACGTATATTAAAGAAAGAGAACCACTTAAATAACACCCATATGCGGAAACAACAGGTGATCAAGGCCTGCCAATCCCTTACCTCGCGCGGCTACCTCAAGACCCGCTTCTCGTGGCAATACTACTACTATACCCTCACTCCCGAAGGTCTCGATTACCTCCGCGAATGGCTCCATCTGCCCGCTGAGATCGTCCCCGCTACCCACATCAAGCAGCAGCGTTCGCACGCTCCCCCCCGCGGCATGATGGGCGGTGAAGAGCGCGAGAGACGCCCCGGCGGTCGTGGTGGTCCCCGTGGAGATGGTGGCTACAGACGCCGTGAGCAGGGTGAGGGTAAAGAAGGCGGTGCCCCCGGCGACTTTGCTCCTTCGTTCCGTGGCGGCTTCGGTCGCGGACGTGGTGCTCCCGCTCCATCTTCTTAAATGAAGATTATGACGATGATGGAGGGACTAGCGATGTTTTTGTCCTGTGTTGGAAAGGGAGGGGAAGGGATTATTATCCCCGGGTATCGTGTGGGTGGATCCAAATGATGGGGGAATTAAATAATGCAATATTTAACCTCAAATGGAGAAGAATACTTTACGTTAAAGACGATTGCTCTTTCCACATATGTTTTTATCTTAGAATCTGTCAACATGAGCCTTACACCGGCTGATTTATTTTGGCCACGCCAGATATCATAGGCGGTATCTTCAACGACCTCGAATCGACTCTTACCCTATCTGAAATCCTGATATTGAATATTTATTTTCATTTCATTTGCAAACATTGAGAGCTCAATAACCCAGCTGACCTTATCATAGACTCTTCAATTTAGGGGAAAACACTCATAACGCGGACTAACTCTGGAACCTCATTCGATCGTACCTCACCACGGCCTGCAGAATAACCGTCGCCCCCGTAACGCAATCCTCCGCTGACGAAAACTCCTCTGGATGATGGCTTACTCCATCCTTACACGGCACAAATACCATACTCGTCGGTACCCTCTTCGACGTAAAGACACTATCATGCCCCGCCCCACTCATAATCGTCCGATACAACGACTCAGGATTCGGCTGATCCTTCACAACAGCTTTAACGGACTTCATCACACACCCAATGCAATCCTCATGGAAATTAACAGCCGGACTATCCAGATCCAACACCCACTCAACCCGACACGGCTTCCCAATCCCCTTCCCTTCCTCTGCCGCAATCGCCGCAAACTCCGCCCGCAACTCCGCATCGCACCGCTCCACAATCGGCGTGTCCGCCGCGCGGAAATCGAGACTGAAACTGACAAAGCCTGGGATCGTATTGACGCTGCCCGGTTTGATATCGACGATCCCCACACTCGCGAGACCGCCGTGTTTCTGCGCGATCTCGCGCGCACGCACCATCATTTTCGCAGCGGCGTAGAGCGCGTCTGCGCGGTGCTCGAAGGCTGTCGTCCCCGTGTGCGTGTCGCGGCCGGTGACATTGATGCGGTACCAGCGGTATGCCTGGACGGCGGTGACGACGCCCACGCGCTGACCTGAGGTGATGAGGTAGGGGCCCTGCTCGATGTGGAGTTCGAAATGGGCGGCGATGGGGTATGCGGTGTGCGAGCATGGGGTGGTGCCTAGGTAACCGATCTTTTCCAGAGCGGACTTCATGGTTTCTGGGGCGGAGGAGGCTATGGGGAGGGAAGCGACGGTGGGGACTTCGCGGAGGTTATGGGCTTTTTCGAGAGGGATTTTGCCCGCCCAGACTCCGGAGGAGACCATGCTTATGGGGAAGCGAGCACCTTCTTCGCTATACTTTTTTGGTTAATGGCTATATTTTCCCCGTTTATCAAGGTGTTTAGAGGGGGAATGAAGGAAGGGCGGACCCCTGTGTCCTAACTTACTTCGTCCAATTGACAACACCAACTCCCCCCTCCGTTTCAATCCCCTTTTCCTCTAGGACCTTAAGCATCTCGATGCCTGCACAGACCCCTAGGATACCATCGTATCTACCACCAGTGGGTTGTGTATCGAGATGGCTCCCAATGAAAGTAGCCGGGACATACTTTCTTCGCCCAGGGCGGACAGCAAAGATATTACCCATCTCATCGACGGTGACATTGCAGCCCAGCGCCTTTGTGGTTTCGATAAACCAGTTTCGTACCTGTTTGTCTTCTTGCGAGAGGGCTAGGCGACCCATTCCTGTGTCTGTTGGGTTACTGTAAGGTGGAGATGAGACGTCAGCATGAAAGTTCACCACTACCTCTGATTTGGTCTAAACGCCCCTTATCCCCCCCTGCCCCCTATATATCAACATCTACTAGTTGCCCAGCTCATAGTGTAACCAGTTGCAAGGAGTTATGATTAGAGGGCAAATAAACAATTAAAAATAAATAAATAAATAAAGAACGTACTCTCCCCATCTAATGCCAGAGCCCCATTGGCAACTATGATGAATATAATCCCACAGCCTCTGCTTATTTGCCTGTAGTCCCGAAACATCGGCCTCCGAAAGCTGGGTGGTCAGCATGGCTTTTCTCCATGAAAGCTGCGAGAATAGGAACAGCTGATATTGAATTGCGCTGTGTATGGGTTGATAAGTCCTTGAAGAAGATGCCTTGGATAATGCGCGGTGGTGAGTTGAGGGTAGTGGTAATACGTCGGCAGATGGAAGTACTCATGAGGGGTTCAGACAAGGCAGGTAAATATACTAGTTGCAAATCAGGTATCAGCCGGTGAAGCAATTATTATCAATTGGAATCGCAGGTATATATATAGTATGCTTGCTCATAACCGATGCCCCTCAGCCCTGTCAATGTTTTGCCGGAAGCGGGGATGTTTACTTGTCAGCTCCACAACCCGGGCAGCGTTTTCGGGATATTGACCTGAATCGGGATGTAAGGTAAAGTTTTTAATGCCGTACATACTACATCCCTTCAGCTTCAAGCACAATTCGCCCACTATCCATTGCATTGGGTTATAAAAAAGGATGGAATATCCTAGGGCGGGGAGAACTTGCGGGGTGAAGATGTATTATTCACACGGCCGATCCCAAATTCCACGCACCCAACCTGAGCTTCATTGTTCATCCCACCCGGTAGGAGAGAGAAAAGTACTGAAAAGTAGTTGGACTCAAGGTGTTAGAGTAGTCTCGGGAAGTGAGAGAAAAAAATAGCATAAAATTATCGACCGACTGTTGCCGATGAGCAGTTTCCAAAGATTGGTGTATAGGAGTATTTTGGACAGAGCCACGGCCATCTCTGGTAAAAGGCAAGAAATGGATTCTGAGCTAGCCTGTTCCACTCCTCCTAGTTATGGACCTAAATTGATTTATATCCTGCCTTTATTATGTAAGCTAGCTATGGACATGGGTTCGAATCCGGGACGGTGCGATTTGGGGGCGGGGTGGCGATTTGATTCCTTGCTCATGCATTATCTTTTTCTTGACTTTTTCTTGACTTTCTTCATATAGCTTGTGTGCATTGCTTATATATTCTTGACCTATAACTATCATGTCATCTTTAGTCACCAGTGCATTGCGGGGGCGCAGGGCGTCATGTTTCCCTCCGGCGACCGGCAGCTGAACCGCTGACCCCTCGCCTAATCAGGACAGCGGAATATCAACATCAGCAACAAGAAGCCGCCATCATCTCTCAACAAAAGTCGAACGTTCTTCTTCCTCACATTTATTATTTACCTCAATTGACTTTCTATTTTCCAAGTTTAATCTCATACCAAATACCTTCACCATGTCTGCTGCTTCCGCTGCTTGTCTCTTCTGTAGGATCGTGAAGGGTATGTACAGTACCTATACTCCCGGGGAGCTGACATCATACAACCCCTCCTCCTATAAACATGTATACTAACCTATGTCAACAAGGCGAGATCCCTAGCTTCAAGCTCTATGAGAGCGAACGAGTCCTAGCCTTTCTTGACATAATGCCACTGAGCAGGGGCCACGCGGTGAGTTTATGCACACCCCGTTCTATCTCTCTACATTGGTGGCCAATTGGCGGTTCATATATCCAGGCCCCTCCCAAAGCTGCCATTGGCATTGGTCTCAATGGCTGAGCGGAAAACGAACCAATTGTGCTCCTCATCCAAATCTTCAATGAAAGAAACCAAGCTCAACATCATGGAAACGGCGCTGGAAATCGATAAACTAACTACTCGCCAAATTCTACCTCGACGCAGCTCGTCATCCCCAAATTCCACGGTGTCAAACTGACTGATATTCCCGATCAAGACCTTGCTGAGCTTCTGGTATGTAGAGCACACATTCGTCCATAATATCTCTGTGATTTCCACTCTTGTCCTTCTACCGCCATTTCTCGCCCGATTCCCCAAGCAAAATGCCGCAGTTTGTGAAAGAAGAACCAAAACGAAAAAGGCATGGAAGAAGCATAGTGCATCTCTGAGAGTTTAGCAGTGTCACAGTTCATCATTTTTGCTACATATAGATCACCAAGCTACGATTTTAAGCTCTGGCCTGGCGTTCTTTCTATTGTGTCGAAAACTCCTTGGCAAACTGCTGCATATTTTTCTCATCAAAACCTCGAGACAAGTATCTGGAGAATTAGCCAACTAACCAAAACAAATCAAACACACAGCCCGTTGCCAAAAAGTTAGCAATTGCCTCGGGCGCCGTGGATTTCAATATCCTCCAGAATAACGGAAGACCAGCCCACCAATTTGTTGATCATGTATGTTTTAACGCACATATCCCTACCCCTTCTCATTCTAACCTCTCTTTCCCTTTGCTGACGTATTCCAACGCAGGTTCACATTCACATGGTACGTTTTCCATTTTCTTTTCAATTCCCCTCATCCGTCCATTTTTATCCATCCTATCAAAGATTCTTTTATCCCCACCCCAACCCAAGGCCGGGAGAGTTGTTTAGGTTGAAAGTCTACAGAAAAGATGTAAAGCAACAGAAAAAAACTCCGAGTGTACCTCTGCAACATAATCCAAATGCGCAAAAAAAAGAAAAAAAAAAAAAATTTATACGAAAGCCACTTGTGAGAAATCAAGGCATACATGCTAACATTTGAACGCCTCCCCCCTCCACCCCCCGGGAGGGGCCCGCCATCGAAAAAATTTAGATACCAAAACCAAACGAGAAAGAGGGGCTCACTGTTGGTTGGCCCAACGCAGAGGCAGACAAGGAGGAGCTCAAGGCGCTTTGCGAAGAGATGAAGGCGAAGATGTAAACTAGGAGTTAATGATATTGAATCGCTCCGATGCAAGAAAGAGGGGAAGAGAGGGGGAGGCTGAGTGCGTTTGTTGGAAATAATGTGAACAAGAGGGCTATGCGACACTTATTTTTTTTATTTTTTTTATTTTTTTTCTCCTCTTTGTGGCCCCTCTCGTTGGTAACTATTTAGCACAGCTACATGTGTGGATATATGGAGGAAGGGAGGGAAGAGAAGAACAAAAAGGCAACGTTGAGGTGGGTTCGGGAATTCCATGAAAGGCGGACCGACCAGAAGAAACTTGATGAACACCCGATTCCACGGGGTTGCATTGCAGTTGTTAATATGTCGTGACTAACATAGGTGCTGAATGAGAATAATGACTTCCTATACTCA
Organism: Blastomyces gilchristii SLH14081; assembly: GCF_000003855.2. Classification (NCBI taxonomy): domain Eukaryota; kingdom Fungi; phylum Ascomycota; class Eurotiomycetes; order Onygenales; family Ajellomycetaceae; genus Blastomyces; species Blastomyces gilchristii. The sequence continues at coordinate 1,983,273 of NW_003101682.1, forward strand.
CTTCACTATTATTATTATGTATTACCTTTCCATCAAATCATCCCATATGCCCTAGCTCACCTCCCGCGCAACCAATCCATTCCCCGCGTTAACTCTTTTCCCTCCCCCCCCTTTCCCCCAACATAGGGGGGGCGGGGAGAAAGGGTACATGTACATGTACATGTACCTGTACATCACGTTCTGCGCCGTCGCACAGACACCTGAGGTACCCTAGGCATTATTATTATTGGTAAATAATAATAAATAAATAGGTGGTTTCACAGTTGTCTGATATGTAGCACTCGGTTTATAAGTGGGCAAAAAATGGGTTAAAATGGGTGGGATTAGCCGTAACTGTATTATTTGAGATGGCCTGGTTGCTTGAAAACTGATGTGTATATGCATTTTCTTTTTCTTCTTTTATTTATCGGTTGCTGCATTCATTCATAAAAACGTACATAAGATTTGCGTATGCGAGCCCGTGAGAGCGCGCCAATCCACTGTGTTATTTTAGCAGTTGCTTTTTGATATCCACATGGAGAAGATAAATAAAAACAGGCGGAAAACAGTAAGGATACAAAAGAGTTGGCCATAAAAAATAATGAGGCATGACTCCCATCGAACATCAGATAGACGTGGCAAAAGGGGTTTCTAAGAGAATAATAAAGAATAACTAAGATCTAGAAAGTGGATGAAAAATCCGGGGCAAAACGAAGGTAGAATGAACATGAAGACGTATCAGGAAAAGCCTTGGAGAACTGAACTTTAAAAAAAAGGACAAAGAGAAGGGGGGAAAAAAGCAAAAAGAAGCAATTCTAGCTAGCAGCAGCCGCAGCCACAGCCGTGGTTTCCACCACCTGGCTCTGCGGTTTCGGATCGCCCGTAGCACCCTTTTCTGACAGTGCACCTTGATCCTTCACTGTGACCTCTTCAGGTTTCGGGATCGTAATTGCGGTGGATGTAGCGATAGCTTCCTCAGCATCTCTGATACGGTCGTAAATGGAGCGCGCTCGGATGTATGGATCAAGCTTCCAGTAGAATTCACTTAGCCGCGAGGCGATATCTTGTCTCTGCTTGTTAATCTCCTCGCCCTTATCCGCAGCGGTAGAGGCGGTGTCTATCCATTCTCGCGTCGCCTTTTGATACTCATCAATCATCTTAAGTTTTTCTTCCTTGAGTGTCGCGGCTTTAATGGTGTCTTTCATTAGGTCATTTTCCCCTGCCTTGGGCTCTATGTACTCGTACGCGTAGTCGTCACTGCCCCCAAGCCCTACGGGAATAGCTTCCTTGGCGATGAAATTTTCTAGTTCTTGATAGTTCGACGTGAAGTGGACTTTCGAAGCTACTACGGGATCCAGCCAGCCCTTGATGATTGTCCAGAAGCCTGTGGAATGTGTTAGAGGCAGCGGTTCGAACAAAACAGGGGTGAGCGATATGAGCTTACCAGAGAATATCCATGGTGCTTTGTGAACAAGAATCGCACCAAGACTTTCAGGGTAGTTGGCTTCGAAACATTTAATGATGAATTTAACAGGTATATAGTCCTATAATACTGTGTAAGCTCGTATGTAATAGGCGGATCCAAGGTGAAGGGGAGATGCTTACCATATTCGCCAGCCCAAAGTCGGTCATATCGAAAACAATAACCTTAACAGTTTAGTTAGCATCCGATATCGATTGATGACAGGCCATGACAGTGACAACAATTACTCACAGCAGTGTCTATTCTAGAGTCCAACATTAAGCGAGAAGTCTCGATCTGAAAGATGATGTTTTTCTCGATAGCGGATTGGCAGTAAGCGCCGATACGGTGCAGCCGGACATTGATATAGCAAATCGGCCTGCCTAGCTTATCCTTGCCACGGCAATAGGCCTCACCAATTCGAAGCATATGGAGCAGATCCTCGCCCTCCTTCTTCTTGGTAGGGTCGTCACTCTTGCTATTCTCATGGAAAGCAGCCTCGCCCTTAAACACGATCTCATCGTCCACCTTCCACTCCTGGGACCTCCATTTTAGAGTAGATACCAACATCACCAGGGCCTTGTGAACATCCCACTTCCTGGCCCGCAGGAATCGAAGCAAGAGCGAATCCGGGTTATCATGTTTAATCACATTCCAGAACGCCATCCGTAGCTCCTCAGGCGATTGGCTGGATAAAGCAGTCAAGAACTCCTTGTTTAGTCCATATTTATCGTCATCATCCGACAGCTTCATCTGACTAGCTACAGCGTGGCCATTGGCAGTCGAATTTTCTTCTTTCTCTTCCACAGTCTCATTATACTTGCTGAAGAAGCCAAATCGTTTCCTTGTGGTTGTCTTCTTCTTTGACGTCACGGAGGCGGCATCTGTCGTGTTCGCAGTTGTACTTTGAGTTTTCTGGAGCGATGATAAACTATCCGCCAACTCAGTTCCCTCAGCCTGGCCAATTTTGAATATCTTGAACAGGAGCGCCCAAAGCTCCCGGAGTTTCGCCTCCTCCTGCTCTGTAAGGTGGCCAAGCCGCCCGCTGAGCGCTGGATCTGTTGCCATTTCGTATTTTTCTGCCCCTGCTGCTTCTTTGTCCTCAGAGTTGAAATGCCCTGGAACCGGTGAGATCCTAGTCGTGATGCTGGCTTTGTCGGGCGCCCAATAAATATGTCGCAAGCCTAAACCGCCGAATACAACAACAGCGGAAACAGCGAATGTCCAGAACGACGAAGCGTATTTCGTACAGGAAGATGGATATTGATCAGGGAATCCGGAGCAGTTATGTCTGGTTGGGGGGGGATCGCGTGGTGACGACCACCCTCGAAATCCGGAATGCGCACGTTGTTCAGTCAACCGTACAGAGACGAAGTTGAGAGATGAGGGTGAAACGCGGCGGTGGAAGGCCGCCCACATATATATATTATTGTGGCAGTATTATTATTGTAAAGGGGGCAGCAGCAGATCGAAGACAGCGAAGCTTATATTTTGGTCTGCTGGGCGAAAAGTTCAGCGAGCGACAAGCACCTGCCACAGGCTCGTCCGTCCCCTTGCCTGGCACTTCAGTCCCTCGCCCTCGGTTGCGCCGGATACAGATCCCAGCTAGAGAGGGCTTCGGCGCAGATGGCAGCACAACACGGAGAGTAGCGCGATGCGGGGCAGATGGCGATGAAAATCCGGGGAGGTTTCAAGGAGCGTGTTGAAAACTAGATCCTACCTAGCCAATGGAACTATATTGGAAGTTCGTTTGTTCGTCGGCCTCAAGGCCATGTCGTGTCGGCTAGTGCTTATGTCATTGCACGTGAAGGCCAAGATTGCGGAGTTTTGATATCGGCATCACAACAAAATACCAAAATAGTTCAACAATAATAATCAAACGAGCAGCAATACTAGTTAAACTACCATCCAAGCTGTCTTACCCCCCAGCCTAATAATAATAATAATAATAACAATAACAATATTCCTCTGTAGTGCGCATACAGGGACCGACCTCCGATTTACCCTTTACCCACATCCCCCGCCATTTTCCTGGCCATGGACTCCGGCGGGGTACACCGATCAACCTCCCGTCCTCGCCCTTCATCCCGACCTACAACCCCGCTTCGACCAGGCTCACGGACCTCGATTCGAGATTCGCACGCGTTCGGAGGAAGCTGGAATCAAGATGGTGTCTCCCAACCGGCTGTGAACGCCCTGGAGCCTCAGTTTGCAGAGTTGGCAGATTCCATGGCAGATCTCGAGGCCAATTTCATGCATCTCCAGCTGATGCATGAGAGCTTGTCGCGGTTTAATGAGAGCTTCGCGAGCTTCCTGTATGGATTAAATATGAATGCTTTTTGTGTTGATTTCCCTGAGGTATGCCTGTTTTTGATGTCTCTTTTTCGCACTCATTTTCGCTTTTTATGTTAGGTTCTTTATAGAGACACGCGTTGACATGTTTTTCGTTTTAGGCGCCCATTCCAGATTCCTTCAAGAGAGCGAAGCAAGCAGAAGGTAATCCAGAGCCGGACACTATCAGAACTGATCACGGCAGCCATTCGACGGCGCTGACATTTCTATGACTAGACTCAGTGACCGTGAACGAACCATTGACAGCAACAGAACATGACGGTGAAACAACCTTCATGTAAGAATACGAGGTCTGCTCTGTGGTCGACAACAATTGGCTTATTCAATTCTATTTAGGACCACTGACACCTCGTTTGTCGATAACCCTCCTATATCAACTAAAACGAGTTCAAAATACTCAACACCCGCTCCCTCAGCCCGCGGTACTAGCCAATCTAGCCGTGGTTCAACCGGAGGCCGCTATTCGACTAGAGGTTCAACGCGCGGTCGAACCAGCGGGCTTGTAAGGCCACGAGCTCGCGGAATTCGGTAGTGAACAAAGATTCCTGACACTTCATTGTCTGGGAACGCTCATATACCCAAAGACTTTCTACCTTCCAACCGAAATCTATTCTCTTCGTGCAAGCAAGGGAGCTGTTCAACGCTCCCACTAGGATGTGCAAAAGCCGTACGCCCGTTTTCCGCTAGTTGGCTATCCTTACAGCTCATGTAGCGCTTGCAGATTGAGCGAAAGGAAGGCTACACGGCCGGCGTCGATATGGCAGCAGAGAGATCGAAACTTGACTACCAAACCCAATGATTCCCGGCTACATGTCCATGCGCTCACGATATGCTAATTCAAGCTAAGAGCTGCTTGATTAGATTACTCTCCCCGTTGGATAAGCTTTTTGGAAATTTACGGCGAATCCATTAATAGATAATCGTGGCTATTGATGGTTCACGCCATGCACAAGCCCCAAGGAAGTGCAATAGCCGCCACTGTTTCCAGTTTCCTATTTTCTGAATTTCCCATTCCATATACGCTAAGCAGCGGGTTTTGTGGGTTTAGCTAGACTTGAGAAGTAGCTGGCAGATCTAATTACTGCAGGTACCAAAGTTTATTATAAGACTCATGTGTATTTAGAAAACTCATAATATGACACCAATTGTATGGATGTAAATGACCAACTCAGTAGAAATGTGACACCCATGAATAAACTAAAACATAAGCTTCCAAAGTAATAGTTGGGTGAAACTATGTATCACTCTGATCAGTGGTTGGGCAACCGTCATTATCCCAAAAAACTAAATAGTTATCGAAGTAAAGTTGTTGGTTTCGTTTCGCTCGGCAAAAAAAAGCAAAACGCCGCCAATCATGCTAAAAATCTCCGAACTTCAACATATCCTTCTTCTTGTGATATTCTATTCATCTGACTTTTTTCCTTATTGTTTACTTTCAGCGATTCTCCTTTTATTATTTAGTTATCTCCCTCTGCGTATGCTGAGATTGATACCTCGACCAACCAGAAGTTCTCAAGGGCTGTGCCCAAATTTCCGACTAATTCTTACACCTACCTTGTCGTGACCACTTACCTCCGACGGTTTCTAATTCACAAAATTCATATGACGAATCTCTTGCCCAAGAAGCCACAGCGAGGGGATTTGTGCAAGTCATCGATCATTGACATTCGTTTGAGCTTGCCTGAGCGTTGGCTTTGGCAGTATTTCGTTGGTTTGTCGAATCAAACGTTTGATACGGATCGCCGCTCATCAAGAGCTCTACCTACCCATCAGACGAGAACTCATTATTCGAACTCCTGTAACTATATCGGCAACTATCTAAACACGTAGCGTTTTTGATTCTCATAATCAATACCTCGGGGAGCTCGACAAAGCTTTTGCTCTCCTGAATCTTCCTATTGAACGAGTTGTGGGACCCGCTGAAATATTTGAGTCCCGCTTCCACACAGTCTATCTCAGATCCCCGTGTCGCCCTCCTTGGACCTAAGGTTTTATTCTTAAGAGCTGTTAGGAGAGAAGGACCTGGCTACTGGTTATCTTCAACTTTTGACTCAACTTTCCAATCATCCCCAGCATCAGCGGATCTTACGCCGAGAATTGCGCACAGTGGACTGCTACGGAAAGCCTGGTCTGATAGACCGCGCGAAACTCTTCTCCTCGGCGGTTCAAACGAAATTACGTATTGTCAGGCTTCAGTCGAAGTTTTGATACTCCATCCGGAGCTTCCTATTAAGCGTATTGCTAGGGGACATCCTCTGCCACCTTGTTGATATCCATTTTATCAGCCTGTCCGGAAGGCTACTAAGCGGAAGGACATAAGAATTATCATCATGTCAGATGCCGAATTTGGATGCGGTACTGTCACTCTCCCAGCGATAGATCGGTCAAAAGAAGAAAAAAATCGGAGTACTAACACGTTTTTCAGAACACCTCAGGGACGTTCTAGAAAAAGATGAGAAAACTGCTAGCCAGTTCCATCATGCCCTCCTCCAGGTACATCGGAGACCGCCTCCCAAGCCTGCGGAAATAAAGTCATTGAGGCCCTTTTACCCCTGTCTGGAGTGCTCTGCAGTCTGCACAACGGTAGACCGGTACACTCATTACCAGAATTCAGGCCACAAATTTTGTAAGTCTTATATTCATTTCCTACCTTCTTCAGGTTTTTGAATCAAATTGCTAATTTACAAATTCAAGTCACGGATTCCCGAACGGGCACTATATTCTGCCAAGGATGCAATGATTATGTTTATGATGCGGAGTTAGAAAACTTCCTCTTCGACCCTTCAGGTTTGTTTAAATAAAATACACCGAAATCACTGGGGCAAGACTCCCTCCAAGGCCTCTCTCCCTAACGTATTTAAAATAGGATTTAGAAAACGTAAACTGGGTGGTGACTCTGAGAACGATGGCGACCAAGCTTATGTTGCGGCTAATGCGAACAAGAGAATATGTGGAAAGGAAGGCGTTAGGGGTTTATTTAACTTAGGCCAAACTTGCTATATGAATGTCATATTGCAAACTTTGCTTCACGATCCCCTTCTGACCACATACTTTCTCGGCAATAACCACCATACGTACGATTGTACAGTCCAGAACTGCATCAGCTGTGCTGTCTCTGAAACTTTTGCCGAATTTAATAACGACGATAAGACGGAAGGATTTGGTGCGCTTAATTTACTATTGGCGTCGTGGAGATCTAGTCCTGTAAGTTTGTTCCGAATGTCTTATTATTGTCCAATCTTTTAATTTTGGAAACTTACACATCACCATCGTCACAAATAGATCCTCTCCGGTTATCAACAGCAGGATGCGCATGAGTTCTACCAATTTTTGGTAGACAAGCTACATGCGGGCACTCATGACCACGTTGAAGACCACAATAAAACATGCCGCTGCTTTTTCCATAACGCCTTCTACGGAAAGTTGCGAAGCAGCGTGACTTGTGATAGGTGTGGGAATGTCACCCAGACGGAGGATCAAATGATAGATCTCAGTTTGGACGTTCAAGTCCAGAAGAAAAAACGAGCCCTTGGCGGGGGTGAATTAACCACAACCCCGACACTTGACGGCTGCTTGCAGAGTTTCACCTCCCCGGAGAAGCTCATGGCAGATGCATACAACTGTAGCGGCTGCGGAGGCACCCCGCAGAAAGCTACGAAGCAACTTCGGATAAGGAAACTGCCTGTGATATTGTGCATGCAGCTGAAGGTCAGTGTTCGGCTCTGCTCCTAACCAGTATTGGTTGTTCCATTACCATACCTGTAATAGCTTAGCTGACGCAAAAATGTCCGATAGCGATTCGAGCATACACTTTCCGTCTCGGAAAAGGTTGAAGGAAAAGTTGACTTTCCACTCTCGATCAACATGCTCCCGTATACGACGCACCAGCACTCCAAGAGCAAAGGTAGAAATTCGAATTTTATGTACGACCTCTCCAGTGCTGTTGTCCACAAGGGCAAGCTTGACGCAGGGCACTATTATGTTTATTGCCGGCAGGGCGAGCAGTGGTTCCTTTTCAACGATGACCAAGTGACCGTGGTCAATGAAGCAGAGGTGCTGGGCGCCGACGCGTACCTACTCTTCTACACCCTTCATGCCCTGTCTGGGGCTAGCTAGTGTTGATGATATTGGGCATGAAGGTTTGCTGTCTTATTTATATTCCTTTTTCACTTTCATCTTCACAGCATTTCTATATTTTCTTCCCTGTCTAGTTATTATGTTGGGGGGCTTAATGTGATCATTGGACGGACTCCATTTACGGATGTATATGCACACGTGAACGATATATGCTTCTCGAAGCAGTTTTATCTTATCTTACTGATTTACTTATGCCAATTACCTTCACAGTCTAGTTTCTGTGGGGGTTTCTGGGTTGTTCCTCTACTGTTTCCCCTTGCTCCCTTTCTGTCGTCTTCATGGGGTTGCCCCAAAGATTACTTCCTTGTCGTTGACCAATTATCTTTCCTCCTGTTTGAGTCTATCCATCTGCTTGCAACTCCTACATTTTCCATTGCGTGATTCGCCTTACTGTTGATCTCCAGGGCTGCCAAGCATGTCCACGGGGGAGTGGGCGCAATCATATGACCACCAAAAAGTCCGCGGGTTCGTCAACTTTCCCGCCCGTTATATCCTGGGCCGGATTTCGCTGCGAATCGAACTCCGTTCATATGTGAAGGCCAATGTTTTCGATGAATAGCCAGCTCGATACGGCAACCGCGGTTGGACTACAAGCGCCTACTACAAATTGCATCACCATGGACATGTCTAAAAAGACCTTCCCATGCCAAGCGAGCACTTTGCAAGGCAAGACGTAAATTGGACGGGCAAGCGAAGGGGCTGTTGTTACGCTTCCTTTTATAATTCTAGGTGGCTGCCCATTCCTGGTCATGGCGCCAATTTACGACTAAGTGGACGAGCCGAAAGGAAACCGGGAGACTCCATTACCTATCAGGATCACGAGCCTCGTTCAACGCAGGCCTGCGCATCTTTTAGTTCTGGCGGTTTGATGATGCTGGGCAAAGAAATGGTAGGCGATGTTTTTAAACAGCTTAACTTCGATTGTGTGGCTATCATCTTCAGAAATTTGTCCCCCATCGACATTACACGATGCTGTTAGGCTAGGCGCACTCTAAGAGAGTGGTCGCTCTGGTTCATGAGCTCTGACGGGCTTCGACGTCGTCACTTTCCCTATTTCACGGATGAAGACTGTTTGGGTAACGACACTCTTTCGCCAGTGAAACGGTATACTCGATTTAGTACGTCAAGATACCATGTTTCCCCCGGCCGCCGATAACAAGAATAGTTTCTTTCTAACCCAAATCGGCCCAGATTAAGCGCTCTTTTAGGGAGTGAAAACCTTCATCTGTTGTTAAATTCGTTGTTGTTAAAGCATTGAAAACGCGGGGCAACTATTCTACTTGGATCTTTGGCTCATGGGTCTGTTACTACCAGCTTCGAAACAGGCCGGGCGACAAATTTTGTTGCCAGATTCAACCACTCAGGAAATTTCCGCTGCCTGTCCTTCCTCCCTCTCGGAGAGACGTCCCTTACACGCCACATTTCATTGATGTGAATGCTAAGCGATACTTTTTTGTTCGGGTCGGGATCCAGGAATGGTGCTCGAGGAGAATCAAGTTCACTCCGTACGTCTTGGCCCTGAAGCCTTAAAAACACTGCTCCTTGGGGGTATATCAATACTAATAAAGGAAATAGCGATATGATCTTCTCATTTCAACAAACGAAACTATTATGGCACCATGATCGTGCCTTGGATGGGCTGCCCGAGCTGCAGCCGCTACACATTGGGAGAGAACGGGTTTATTATATCACTATGTTTTCCAGACCCGAGCTGATCGCGTATGACATCCGAACAGGCCGACAGCTCTCTCGGTCGACCTTGCCTGAAAAAGTTAACAATAAAAGTCATTTATCCTCAATACTATCTCATTTTTGACATGGACAACGAGTTTCTAGCCTATGTCTCGCGGGACCTCTCACTTTCATCTCCATTCATTTGCGTCGTACTAGTTAATGGCACTGACGGCCGCGTATCCCAAGGGATTGAAGTTTCAGACGTTTCTTGGACCGTGGAGTTTAAGGAGCAACCCAACGTTATAGCCTTCGCACTAGAAAGAAGAAAACAAAACATCCTTAATGCCAAATATCATTTAATAATACTATTCGAGACGTATGCACTCCAGCCAGATGGACTGTTCGCCATGACGTCGAGAGTTTCATTTCTCCTGAATAGTAGCGCATCACCCGACGGAATTTTTATATATGTGGATCCTTTCAGGCTTCTGGCATTTGCTATGATTGATACGACCAGCGATTTTACGATTCCTCGTGTACTGGAGCCCAGAAAAGTATCTGACACTAATATTCTCAGCGAGGTTGAAGCGGCTCTAGGACCCAGGAGAGGAGGGACTGGAGGGGAGGATTGACAACTGGTTCACCCTGTCTGTGTCAAGCTATATTACCCTACCGCCAAAAGCTGCAGGATCAAAAAGGAGGCGCCCATTGAAAGTTCGAGGCATCAATACCCACTTGGCGTCCAAAGTCAGTTTTTGGGGAGAGCGAGGATTTCTGTTCCAAGACCTCAGAATTCGGATGCAACATATGCTTTGGACTTCACACTTGAAACCTAACAACACAAGGCCTGGAGTATATGAATCGTGAGAAATGGCGTAACCGTCTCTATTCCTTTCTTTTCCTTTCTTTTTCCTTTGTTTATTTATTTACACAATTTTTTTTTTTTTTTTTTTTAATCCTGAACACGCAGGAGAATATGGATGAAAGAGTTGAGAGCTCATAAGCAAAATCAGACACGAGCAAAAATAACATATATGATGGTTAAGATGGTGTATGATATTGAAAAAAAGAAAATATAAGAGTCATTTCAAATGACATTCATTGGTCTCTGATCTCTTCAGTTGATTTAAGGGATTTAGAGAGGAAACATTTCATTTGAAGTTGCCAATCAATGGATGTGAGTGCATGTTTCTAACAAAGCATCATTTAGCTATATACAACGTAATTCATTGATCTGGTGAGGCATTTTTTGCAACCATCCCAGGCCCTGCCATTAAGATCTCTCTGTCTGACTCTCATATCAATACCATACCCTCATCCCTCATCACCGTCATCATCACCATCATCACCATCATCTCCATCACCATCACCATCTTCCCTTACCTCCCCCGGCTCACCCGGATCCGCCAAACGTCTCCAAGACATGTGGTTGAAAGAAGCACGCCCGCTAGTTCCACAGCCAAGATCAACCAGGATCATCCAGACTGCGTACGCGCTCTCTTTCTCTCCCTCCCCGTTGTAATTCCTCGTCGACAACGGCAACGGCGTTTGTCATTTCCCGGTCTTTTTGAACACCGAAGTCCGACCGAAAAACTGGTGGGGAAACACAGCATTATTAATTAATATTAATAATTTATGTCGATTGATTGGGCCTGTGTCGCAGTACAGTACAGTACAGTAACTACAGTACAGCGCTGGAACAATCGGCCGTTAGAAGGAATGTGTCAGGAAAAAGAGGTTATACACTACTGAACGCCACCAACATTGTATTACTACAATATTTCTCATCATCATCATCAGCTTACTACAATGCTCATCTAATACTCGCTTATGCTAGCTCTCTTGGCTCGCACATATATTTTACTATAAATAGCTCTATCTTTTGTATGAAATAGATATATTAGATAGTGTACAGATAATATAACAAGCAGATCTTGATACACATAAGATTCATATATCTTCAACATATTCATCCATGACACTCAATCTGACAGTTATGAGCCTGGTAAGCAGCATCTGAAGAGAAGCATGATACATCACTGATCTCAATCCTCATTCAAATTTGACAACAATCATTTGAACTGAGATGATTGATCCTCATTTGTATATAATCTGAAATACTTGACTGTTATACCATACCTGATTCACAATCTCAATTCTCATTCAAACTGATAACTATCATTTGAACTGAGAAGATGGATTCTCACTGTATATGTTCTGATATACTTAACTGATATACACTCTGAATTCTGATCATATCTATTCTCAAATACTTGAACTGATTCCTCAATTCATTCAATATAATCAATATGATAGATAAGACAATGTCTAGTGCAACTGTACACCTTAGTATTTCTGAAGATTGAAAACTTTGATACAAGCATATGCTAGAATATACAAAGAACAAGAAGATATCAGACTTCATCAATCTTGATAAATCTGATATTTTCTCTGAACTAGAAGAATCTCTGAAACCTGAGTGTTCAGAAGAAGTCACTGCAGAGGTCAAGATAGCATATAATATCAAGATCACTATGTGAAAAATCAAATATATGAAATATGAGAAATTGAATGAAGATATGACAAAGATATGAGATATTATATAAAGAACAGTGAATATCACAGAGCTATAACATATACACAGTGAGAATAATGATGTAAAAGACATTATCTGATTATTAAGAGATTGTCTCTTCTTCATAACTGTAGACTATCAAGATAATGTGAGAATCTGATATCATAATCTCTGCAAAGCACTGAAAAACAGAGGTATAGAGAAGTAATTAAATAACTGATTACTTATTGAAGATGATATCAAAGAGATAGATATAGCTGAACAGTTCAACTTGAAGAAAGACTTCTTAAATGTGAATCTAGCTATTGATGCAGAATATATACAAGCATGAATAAAGAATATCTGATATAATAAAGATATTATATCTTTGATAGAGTTAGTTAAGAACTTCAAGAAAAGATATAGAGAAATGAGTATTCTTAAAGAAGATAAATCTATGAACTTTACTACTCTTAATAAAAGATCTCAGTAATCATTATCAGTAACATTTGAAAACTGCATCTGTGAAGCCTGTCACTGATACACTCAGTGCTACTATCTCAATCTATCAAGAAAGTCATCTGAATGAAAGGAAAATGAGAAGAAGAGAACTCAGATTGATCAAGCTCTTAAAAATCAAGAATTGAAGAGATACATTGATTGTGTGATATCTAAAGATTCATTCATGAATATGAATATGATAGATGTTAATGAAGCAGTTCTAGAAGAAATGATTCTGAAGTAATGAGTTTCTAAATCTATTAATCATCAATCTATTGATTAACAGATTCAGAAAATATCAATGAACTCTTTAAATTCATACTTCTATCTCTGAAACTTCTGAATCTTTGATACTGATGCAGAACAGTATATATGCAATAATTGAATATGTTTTCTATTCTTTATCTCTGTGAATGAGAATGTGGAAGTCTATACAGACAATTTCAGCACTAAAGTTGAAGATTATGAAACTGTTAGAACTATTATGATAAATGAAGCAGAAAAGCAGTTCAATGTCAATCTCATTAACACAGCTTATATTCTGAATTTTCATACAAATATTATCACATGAAAACTGTATTTTCATATAGAAGGCATCTATTATGATGAAAAGAACTTCAGATTATAAAAATACACAGATAATATAATCTTTGCATATATTAAAGTATTTGAGAAGTTGCTAGTTACAGAATATAGTGAAATAGCTGTTTTCTCAACTATCTCAGAAAAATTCACTACTGAAGCTGATGCAGCTATCACATCACACACATCTAACATCACTATATCTGAAAAAACAATATCTTCAAATTCTTCAACTTCTTCAAATTCATTCAATCTATTAATACACACTAAATCTTCTCAAAAACCTAAGATCTCTATAACTAGACTGGCCGGCGGGACCATGAATTTCACATTTGATCTCATTTGATCTGATTCTATACATTTCTTAGCGTGAGTCCCATCAGGACCAAGCCTCAAAAAAATCTGAAAATGGACCATTTCTGAGAGAAATGGCATGAAAAATGACCAGATTTAATTCAAGAACAGTGAAATGAAAGTAATTTCTCAGAATAAACTATGAAAGATGATCATTCTTTCAAAATCAGAATGAGACTGAGACTGAAGATCAAAATCAGTCTCATTTGATTCATTCAGTGATTGCTTATATAATCAGAATTTAGTAATGATTATTGATAACACTCATGAAACAACTAAATACATTCTTGTATAAGTTTATTCTTCACTTTCTCATGAAAACTACACTTCTCTGATATACTATGATCAGAGATATTAAACTGTCTGATAATTTCATGTTTTACAATCATGAGTTTCTTGATTATTTCTTCTTGTAATTGTTCTCAGTGATAGTAATAAATATTTTAACTTGAGTTGAACTTTCACTTCATTTTCATCTCTGTCAATGAAATTGTCAGAATATTATATATCATCAGTGTAATAGTTGAATATATACTCTTAACAATTTTTCATAACTCTAGAATTGATTTGATGTGTAAATTTGTCAGATTATCTTGAAGATAGTGATCAAATTCAGTTTTACAAGTATGTAGTTTTGCCTGATTTTCAGTTGCAATCAATGTATATAAGTTCTGTTTCAAAGTTAGTATTATAGTTCTATGAGATATGAAGTATTATCAAAGATTGTTACTTACTAGAGAATTGTATTTCACTGTCTTCACATCTTGAATATCTGCTTATTCAAATCTCTGATAGTTGACATTGTAGTAGTCTCAGGCTAATTTAATATATAAGTCTCATTTCTTCTCTGTTTAATCTTGAGAAGTGTAGATATTAACTTGATAAGAGAGATCTAGTAGAGCTGCTATAGCATAGTACTCTGTAAAAGATTGTTCAGTTTTGCTGTAGTAATATACCAGTTTATTTCTTACAGTAATAATAGCCTGTGCTATAGCATCATTTCAGACTGAATTTCTTTTTAAGTGATTCAACTGCTTCTCAAGATAAGTAAATAAACTGTTATACACTCATCAGACTGACTGCAGCATTGATGTATAAGTGATTGAGACTGTCTTTATTATCTTATAAAACTGAAACAGTAAATCAATCACATATTTCAACTGAGTTTACTTCATATCAGAAAGTTTCAATATCTGAATCTTTTTCTAATCAGAGTGTTATACTCAATAATCAATTATCTGATGCAATTGAAGAGTCTGAACAGTTATCTTATATATTGAACTTCACTGTATTCTAACATTCTGTATCATATTCAGTGATGTGACTGATTTGTTTATTTATTAAATATCATGAAATTATTGTTATTGTTTAGAGAAGATATAAATCACATTAACAATGTTTCAAATCTGTGATATTTAAATTATTAGTCAATCTATTCAAAATTAACAGTAGTGTTATTAAAAAGCATTATTAAAAAGTAATATTAAAAAGTGTTATCAAAAAACATTATCTTTTGTAAAGTGAATGTAAAAGTTACTTGAGTAATCACTTTCATCTCATTCTCATTTCAAGAATCAATTATCTCATTATTCTTCACTTTAATGTTAAGATTCTTTATCAGTGTTTGTATCACAAGTTGAATCACATGAGCAATGCAGAGAATATAACCTTATTTATTATTTCAGAAATACAAAGTCAATTTTTACTTCAAGCTGTTCATTATAATGTAGTTATTCACAGTATTATCAGTTATAATTGTAAGAAGACTGAGACTAATATCTTAATAGTTATTTTTAATCACAGTTATTAATATCTCTGTTATATAATCTTCAGTATGACTACTGATCAATGATTCAAATTCAATTAATGTCTCTTAATAAGTTCAGTTCTTATCAATGTAATAACATATAACTCTTATAAATGCAAGATTGTTTGTACTAGTTCATGCATTTACTGTGAGAGACACTCTTCAATGATTCTTCAACTCTGATTCTAGATATTATATATTGATTTTATAGTGTGTCTCAAGGTTGAACTGAAGACAGAATTGATGTGAAATATGAAGATTTAAATTAAGCATTTGAAGAAGTGTTCATAATTCAGAGTTTTCAATTAATTGAAGAGAAAGATTCAGAGATATACATATATAAAGTAATTATTCATGAAAGTTATCAGATAAGAGTTGTGAAATCAGAGTACTGATATATAATTGTTTTCACATGATTTTCTTTAAATTAGAAAGTTAGTGTTTGTCACGCTCCCGGCCGCGCCAAGGCCCCGTTGCGGTTCCACACGGCCCATCGCTTTCATGCAGATGATTTCATTCTGTCTGAACTGGTTTTCAACTGCTCTATGACATCATTCGGATATATCATAGAAAGATCTGATTGATGAATATAAGAACCTCACTTCTATACAAGGTCAGCAGATTACTTTTCCTTGACAGTGAGACACTGCTGAGGTATCACTCCAGCTATTCTCACTTATGAAATGAGAGAAGATATTCACTTATTGTCTATATAGAATAGCTAGATACTGGCTTCTTATGAAAGAAGTCAGTGATTCATTTCTTTTACTATGAAAGAAATATACACAAGAGTTACTATGTATCTCATACAATCTTCTTAGTATACTAAGTACTATATCTGTGATATTCTCACAATAACCCTGTAGCCTATGAGCTCACTATTTAAGCAAGATAGTCAAGCTCACTTATACAGCTTCTTAAACAACTATTTCTACATGATACTGCTGACTAGTCACTGCTTCAGTTTCATTATATTATAATTCAAATCACTGAATCTGATTACATGTTTGAATCAGTCAAGCTCTAACAGACTGATATGACCTCATACACCTGTACTGGGACTGATCTGACCTCACTCTCTGAGAGAAACACTACATTATTTTCTAGAGTGTGTACATCTCTACTCTGACAGAAATCCAAGATTTCTGAACTCACTGTGCATTTTGACATGAGCTCTTCAACTGCCCTGTCACTGCCGCGGCCTCTACACACCTATATCTATTATAGAGATAGAGAGATTAAGATCAGAGATTCACTGAAATATAAGAAAAACATCTTGTCTGAATTCCACAGCTTTATCTGTACTCTTGAACAGAAATTCTGCCTTAATTCAAGCCAGTATAATACTCACAAGGTATGAGTAATATACACTGTCAACCTTCTTGAAGACATCTCTGTGACTACTTGAGTCATCAAGAAGAGAGAGCTTGAGTGTATCAATACTGCTATAACTTGAGAAGAATTTAAGAACTTTCTACTGAATCAAATTAAAGATCACTGCAACTGCAGCTTCACAGCAGTGCAGTGATTCAACTCATTATATTAATAAGATGATGAAAATCCTTTCAATTTCAATATAAGATTTGAAGAATATTAAGAGAAATTAACTGATGATTTGAATTAATTAAAAACACAGCTTTATCTTATAAAGCTGACTCACAAGATATGAATAATAATATTATAATATCAGAGTTCATTAACTAATCACACTGAGCTTGTCAACCTGGCTTTTCAGATCTATTTGAATAATCAATTCTCTGAGAAAAAGGCTAACAAGACCTCTTCTAAGTAATCAATAACAGAATCTAAACAGCATCATGACAGCTTCAGTGCAGAGAAAGTAAAGAAGAATTTCAAGTATTCTGATTCTTCACTCACTGTAAAGAAATGTTAAAAAAGATTTGACAAAGATCTCTGTTTCAACTGCAGAGCTGATGATCACTATGTCAGTGATTATAAGAAGCTGAAGAAGAGAAGAAACTGAGAAGATATCTTCTCAAAGTCAACTCCTCTTCTGACAAACATATTCACAGAAGATAAAGAAGAGAAAGAAAAGAATTAACAATTCTCATATCTTCAAGTTCATGTTACAATCACAATGTATACTCTGAATGAGAAGATATCAGTGAGATATCTACTCAACTTCAGAGTGAATATTAACTTCATATTCTATTTCTTTTCTTTGATGAAGAGTTGAAAGAAGATAGATCTGTCAGATCATGTGAAATTTACAGATAAAATAAAATGCTATCATTTTAACATAATTTAAGTAAAGTGTGTGATCACAGACTCAGAAGAAATCTTCAAGAAAAGCAGTCTGCTTCTTCATACAGTCAATATCATAGATAAGAACATTATTTTAGATCTCTTATAATTGAGAGAAAACAATTCTCTCATTGACTGAGTTACTCAGATATGATAATATTATCTCATTAATGAAGAGACAGTAATAGAGAAATCTGAAGAGTTTCATCAGAAGAATCTTGAGAAAAAGATTGAGTCAATATACTGTGTAGCAGGTGATTGAGACTTGAAAATAGATGAAGAAATCATCATTCTCACTGCAAGATTAGCAGCAGTATCTGTTATTGAAGATGAATGTACACAACATCTCTTTACAGATTTTAAGAATGTCTTTTTGAAAAGAGAAGCAGTGAAGTTTCCTGATATCAAGATATGATATAAGATTTATCTTGAAGATGATATAACAGTGTTATACAGGCCTCTTTACAACTTGTCTGTAAAGAAGTTAAATGTTCTGCATAAATATCTTGAAGAAGTGCAATCAAAGAACTGAATATATTTATTAAAGAGTCTGACAGAGACATCTATACTCTTTATACTCAAGAAGAATGATAGACTACATCTATGTATAGACTACAGAGACCTCAATAAGATGACAGTTAAGAATCACTATTTATTACTGTTAATTAACAAAATGATTAATCAATTATCTGAAGCAAAGATGTTCTTAAAGATTGATATACAGAATATCTATCATAGAATCAGAGTTAATGAAGACAATATTTGAAAAACAGCTTTTTATACTAAGTACAGCAATTTTGAATATCTTGTTTTATCTTTTAATCTTTGTAACACTTCAGCCATCTTCTAGATTTATATAAATGAGATACTATGAGGCCTTGTTAATATCTCCTGCATAGTATATCTGGACAACATTTTAATCTTCTTAAAATCAGAGAAAGAACATGATACTCATGTTTGAGAAGTATTGAGTCACTTGAGACAGTATTAACTCTATGTAAACACTGAAAAATGCTCATTCTACATGCAGAAGATTGATTTCTTAGATTATATTGTTAAGATGAATGGCATTTCAATGAACAGGAGCTGAGTCTCTGTTATTAAGAACTGGCCAGCACTGTGAATGTACTGCAAGATGCAGATGTTTCTAGAATTTGTAAATTTCTACAGATAATTCATCTATACATATTCACAGATTACTGTCTCTCTTACAGATCTGTTGAAGAAAAGTATGAAAGACAGAAAAACAGAACTGTTTATTCTCATTCAAGATATCATGCAGGTGTTTGCAGAATTGAAACAAGCTTTCACAGATGTTATAATACTGAATCATTTTAACCCTGACTTACTCAGTCAGTGTGAGACTGATACATTCAGAAATGAGATCTGTAAAATCTTTTCACAGTTGACATTGAAGACCTTTCAATATTGAAAGGATCAGAGAATAATCATTTCTGAAGAAACAGGCAATGAATTGTCTGTAAGAGAAGGCTTTTTCATAAAGTCTATAAGATACTGTGAATAGAGATCAGTGACCTTCTTCTCTAAGAAGTTATTACTTACACAGAGAAGATATGATACTCATGATCAGAAGATGTTAGTAATTGTCAAATTCTTTAAGATCTGATGACATTATCTTCAGAATAGTAAGTACTCAGTGTAAGTTCTCACTGATTATATAAATCTGTGTTACTTCTTGACAACAAAGAGCTTGACAGAACATTAAGTCAGATGAGCAGAGCTGCTTTCAGAGTATGATTTCTATATCTGATACTGTTCAGATCAGCTTAATCTTATTAACACACTATCTAGATAATCTGATTATAATATTGTTGATGCAGAGAAGAATTCTATAAAAGAACCTCTGTTATCACTGTAGAAGAAGCTGGCTGCAGAGGGTTGAGATTCTCTAAAGCTCAGAAACAGTGCTGAAGAGGCAGCTGCATGACTCAGTATAGAAGATGAAAGAGAACTCAGGTCTCTGTGAGAGACTGACACTGAAGATCATGAGCTTCTCATGTCACATCTTGCAATTATTGAATTGATAAAGAATGAAACAGTCTACAACCTTTCAACCTAACTACTTTTAAAATTCATTGATAAGTTACAGAAGAGGGACATCTCTACTGCAGCTCAAATTCAGAAGTTGAAGAAGAAAGAGTTCAGTTTGAACTTGAAAGAGACAGGCTCTGAGTGAAGTGATGCTGCTAAGAAATCAAGTCACTGATAACTAGAAGAATGTGAACTTCTACTACTGAATAATTCAGTCTTCATCCCTCATAACAGAGCAGTGTGCTAGAAGTTATTAAGAATTTATCATGATGATTCTTATACAGGGCACTTCAGGTTAGAGAAGATTAAGAAGCTTCTAAAATATAAATACACTTAAGATAAGCTTCAGACAGATGTTAAAGAGTATATTAAAACTTATAATATCTGTTAAAGAATAAAGATTCTGCAGTATAAGTAATACAGTAAGTTGATATCACTGTCTATTTCAAAGAGCTTATGATAGAATCTATCAATGAATTTCATAGTTGACCTGCTGAAGTCAATAAGAGTCAAAGAATATGACTCAATTTTGATCATTGTTGATCACTTCACAAAGATGATCAGATATATCTCTACTTATAAAAAGATTAAAGTCTCTGAATTGACTGACCTGTTTTTAGATATCATCATTCATGATCACAGTGCTCTGAAATTGTTGATAACAGATCAAGAATCCCTCTTCATCAGTAAATACTGATTGGCTTTTTACTATTATCTTATAATAAGACATCTTCTCAGTACTGTATTTCATCTGCAGACTGATGATCAGACTGAACATCAGAATCAGACACTAGAACAGCATCTTCAAGTGTTCTATTCATATTATCAGAATAATTGACTCAAACATCTTCTGATCACTGAATTTGTATATAATAATGTAAAGAATACAATCTTAAAGATATCTTCTTTTCATACTTATTATAAATATAATTCTTCATTACTCAGTGACATTGCAGACAACATTTCAAAGAGAGGAATAGATAGTCAGAATGTCAGACAGATACAGAGAATGAAGTATTTCTCAGTACTAGAAGTAAAAGCAAGATTGAAACTTTTGAATAAAATTCATGAGAAGATAGTGAAAAGCATTCATTATGTTCAGAAGTAGCAGATAGAATACTATAATTGAAAACATCTTTCAATGAAGTTCTTGATAGAGAATCAAGTACTACTTTTAGCAAAGAATATCAAGATAATGAGATTATATAAGAAGCTCAGTGAGTGGTGACTAGAATCTTTCCTGGTAACAAGAGTAGTAAGTAAGCAGATATATAAGTTGAAATTACTCACAGAATTGAAATCAATTCATTCTGTTTTTCACATTTTCTATTTAAAGCTCTATAAGCAACATCTCAGAGCAGAGCTATCTCAGTCAGATAACATTGAGATTAAGAGTGATACTGAATATCTTATACAGAAAATATTGAACAAGT
Organism: Blastomyces gilchristii SLH14081; assembly: GCF_000003855.2. Classification (NCBI taxonomy): domain Eukaryota; kingdom Fungi; phylum Ascomycota; class Eurotiomycetes; order Onygenales; family Ajellomycetaceae; genus Blastomyces; species Blastomyces gilchristii. The sequence goes on from NW_003101682.1 coordinate 2,004,425, forward strand.
AAACATATTACAGTAAGCTTTAATATCTTATTAAATAGAAAAATTATTCATTATCAGAGAATTCATGAGAACTGCTTGAGTATTTGAAAAATGCTGAGAAAGAGATTATAATCTATAAGACAGCTAGTAAAGACTGTCTCATTACATATCAGAGACATTGAATAAGAAACACTACTTGAGACTTCTCATTTTTTTCAAAGAGTTTTTTAGAGATAATCTCACAGTAATGAGTCAGTGTCTTGTAGACTCTATAGCACTCTTCTTCTATTTTCTCTCAAAGGGTTTTTAGAAGTTTAATGAGACTACACAAGTATAAAATTCCTGAAGCAGTTAATAAGAAAAGAAAGAAATATTTGAAATTAATAAAAAGATTAATATTATCAATCTGCAGGCTGCTGCTATTCTAATGAGGTCACAGCTCACTGAAAAAGTAAAAAGAGAGATTAGAGTCTACTTATTAATAATTATATTCTTATTAAACTCATTCTTCACTGTTGAAGTCTTCAGCATCAGTATCTTTGTCTGCTGAGAAGTTAGCACTGTGATACTGCAGAGAAGCATGCTACAGAAGAGCATGAGAGATACTGAAAGTATTAACTTATTAACTTATAAAGTATCTCAGTTATCTGTTTTAACTGAAGTAAGATTCTCTTCAATCAGTGATTGATCTTCACAGTGCTTTTAATAGCAGTATCAGCTGACTTCTTCTTGAGATCAGTCATTCTGAGATGTTTTTTCATCTCAGAGATTCATGCTTTCATCTTCTTTTACAGATGAGCAAGAAGAACCTTCTCAGTCTTGATAGAATCTGTCAATACTTGAAGCTTCAAGACTCTCACTCTATACTGCTTGAGCATCTAGACTTCTTATCAGAACTGACATGACATCTTTCTATGAGATAATACTTACAGAGAGACAGAAGTTGTTGTTACAGATACAATGAAAATAATGAAAGTAAGAGAAGAGATGAATGTATAAAATTCTCCCCTTCTTCAGCTACTTAGTACAGTATAGACAAGTAGTGATACTGATCAGAGGCTGCACTGAAGCCTTCTCATAGAGAGAAGATGAAGGAATCATGAGACTCTGCAGACTCAACTCAGCAGTATTCTGAGCAGGGCTCAGACATGCTGCAGAAGAGGAACTACAGATTGAGCTTCTCAGAGTCACTGTCTTCAGAATCAAGCTCTTTCTGAGTTCCTCTCTGAATGACCACATGGGGTCATATATCACTATATTGGCTGAGGGAGGGAGCAGCGTTGCAATAACAGTGAGAGGGGTGAGAAACAGATCAGATATGAATGAACTAATCAGCAGAAGGGATAACACCTCACTGCAAGGCACAGTGACTACTGCTGCAGCTGTAAAAGAAGCAGAAGAAGAAGAAGATATGACAATGAGAGTGATGCTTCTGTGACTCATTGATGCCACTGTCTCTGCCTTCAATCTGGCTTTCTTGACAGTCATGAAGGCCGTCACCACATCATGAAGACATTTACTCACTAGAAAATATCAGAATAAGTTCTTGATTGTTCTTCAAGAATGATACTCTCATGCACTCACTATTATGATTGAGAGAGAGGAAGAAAAATGTTTCACAGAGAGAGAGAATCTTTTTGAAAAATCCTGTCACTACTGTTAGCTTTGTCTCTAAAAATACATCACTTTTGCAGAGAATTCTATACATAGAATGAAATATATTAAGAGATCTGCAAGTCACTTGTTAACTACATTTTTCATATTTTAAATTAATATATAAGGAACTCACTTATCACATATTTAATTTGAATAAAGATGAGAAAAGAAAGATCTACACAGTCAGTAGAAAAACTCATCTATTTCTTTATATCACACACAGCACATGCACTGTCAATTGATTGATAATTATTGCTATATAACAAAGATAATTCCTAATCTGATAATCTTGAGAGCATAGAGACTATGCTCTTAAAGAGAAGAGTATTATCATACTTTCAGCTGTGTCAAGGCCTTATTGCAGTTTCACACAGCTCATCACTTTCATGTGAATAATTTCATTCTATTTGAACTAGTTTTCAACTGCTCTATAACATTATTCAGATATATTATAGAAAGATTCAATTGATAAATATAAGAACTCTGCTTCTATACAAGATCAGCAGATTACTTTTTCTTGATAGTGAGATACTGCTGAGGTATCACTTCAGCTATTCTCACTTATGAAATGAGAGAAGATATTCACTCATTGTCTATATAGAATAGCTAAATGCTGACTTCTTATGAAAGAAGTCAGTGATTCATTTCTTTTACTATGAAAGAAATATATATAAGAGTTACTGTATATCTTATACAATCTTCTTAGTATACTAAGTATTATATCTATGATATTCTCACAATAACTCTGTAGCCTATGAGCTTGCTATTTAAGCAAGATAGTTAAGCTTACTTATACAGCTTCTTAAACAACTATCTTTACATGATGCTGCTGACTAGCCACCGCTTCAGTTCCGTCATGTTACAGTGTTATTAAAAATTATTATCTGATAGAGTAACTTATCAGCTCAGTAGTAATTTTCTGATTATTTTTCTTTTATTGTCTGCATTCTGATGACTTCAGATGTCAGAAAATTTCTTCAGAGTTATGACTAGTTCATGATAAATGTTTCTGAATAAAGTTACAGTGATTATAGCAGAGAGATAACTCTTCAGTAATCTGCAATGCAATCTGTTAATAATTATTTCATAGTTCATCTCAGTGTTTGTATTGAGTTTTTCATAAATTTCATGACCTGAAATCAGATATGAAGAATGAAGTGATTATTTACTATGATTGAAAGAGAGTATTCTGTGTTAAATTATAAATAACATAGACTTTGTAATTCACAGTAATTTCTTGAAGAGTTTGTGAATCTTTAATAGAAGTAAAAGAAGTAAAAGAAGTGAATTCAGAAGACATGATAATAATTTAAGAAAGATGATAATTTATTTTCAATAACTGATCACTGATGTGTGTAAGAAGAATTAATATAAGAGAAAATAATCTTCTTTCTTAGCTTAGTTATAATTTTAGTACTAACTTAGATTGAATATCATCAATGTATAAAAGTAAACAAATAATCTTGATTAATCTCTATCATATTTCTTGAAATATATTAATATTATGAAAGAGAGTGTTATTAAATTGTATTATTAGATAATATCATTAAAAATATATTAATATTATAAATATCAATATTGAAAAAATGTTGATACTTATACATTATAATGACATGATAGTTGAATATATATATATATATTATTCCTGACATTGATAATTGATTACAACTTGTACAATAATTTTTGAAAACTCAAAATTAATTTCAATTATTAACTAATAGTTACAAACTTATAACTAATTAATATAAAAAGAAAAAAACTTTTTCTACTTATTATCTTTCTTCTCTTTCTCATTCTTCTTATTATTCTTCATAATTCACTTCTCATTCTTATTCTCCTTCTTCTTCTCCTTATCTGAGATAATAATCATCTTAAAATCTCTCTCTGCTGCCTTCTCAGAAGAGAGTTTCTACTGCTCTCTCTCAGCCAGGTCAATCTGTGCCTCAAAATCCCGCATTTCCTGGTCTGCTGCCTCAGGTTTCATCTCAGCAGTAAGCAGATTGACATGCTCAGAGAGTAGAACTATCTTCTCAATGTTCTGAATCATGAAGTGCATTTAAGATCTGAACAAGGTCTCAATTCTCTTCTCTATTAGCTTCTGCTAATTAATTAGAGAACAGAAGTGTTATCAAAAATCATTATCTCTTAATAAAAAACTTATCAGTTTTGACTTCTTTATCTTCTACTTTAATACCTTCTCAATCTTCTTCTGCTATTACTTATTTACAGTAACACTCTTCTTCTCTCTCTCTCTCTTTATCTTGATCTTAAATCATTCTCAGAACTTCTCCTGATCTCATCACTACTGTATGAGACTCTTCACTATCTTCTTTTTCAATCTCTTATAAGTGATGTCATTCACATTATTTCTATACTTAGTTTAGTCTAAATCTATTAGAAGTATTACTTAAAATTGTTATTATTCTACTCTCTTACAGAGCCTCTTCAAGGCATTATAATGTATCTTACAATCTATCTCTTCATGCTTGAATGCCTTCTTCTTCTCTCTCTTCAATCTGTGATAATGCTCATGTGTCTTGATGATCCGCAGGACTGCAGAATATTTAAAGAAGAATAACATAATTGATTTTAATAAGTGTTGAAAGAGAGGTGAAGACAGGCAATGATATGATAATAATGATGATAGTGATAATGATGATGATGATAATGATAGTGATAATGATAATGATAATAATAATAATGATAAAAGAGAGAGTGCATTGAAATATATTATTAACTTATCAAATATAAATAGATAAAGAAACTATTAACAGCTTTCAGAGATGTACAGAAACAGCTACAGTATTGCATAGCAACATTATCTTTATTTAATACATGCACTATTGATATTCTTTGTATGTATTTATTATATAAGAAATACATGCAGAAAACAGATCTTTGTTGCTAGAAAGAATAATTGCAGCAATTCTCTATTTTCATATTATAAAGATAAGTTATTCTCATTTCTTTCTTCTCTCTTTTCTCTTCTTCTTCAACCCATCACTAAGTTCAAGCTGATATGAAAACTATTAAAACACTCATAGAAACTCTTAAATTGAAGAGTATAGACTAATCAAATTTTAAATGCAGATAAATTAAATTAATTCAATAATACTAATTATTCATTCTCTCTTCAATAAAACAATAGTTGTGTCTTTCTCTCCCTTCTCTCAAACAAAACATGACTTGTGAAAAGTGAGTATTATATCAGATCATAATAATCAACACAGTCTCAGCATGCAGAGCTGTATATATACAGCACATGCTGGACTGAGAGACTGTGTGAGTTGCAAACTGACAGCAGTATCTCAGAAAGAGCTGTGCAGTGTGAAAAAGCTACAACTCTCAGTCATGTATACAGAGAATGAATTATCACAGTAAGTGTATATACATTGCATGAAAGTAATGCTTTTTAATAACACTCAGTCTCTGATATCATGAAAATAGAGTCTCTTCATGAGATCTGTTTTTATCAGAAGTCAGAGAATCTTATATTTCTCAAGATCATCTTCATATGCCTTGTCTGTGAAATTGATGAGAGAAATCATTGATTTCAGTATTCTGTTCTTGATGTCATTCAAGTAACAGCAGAGTTCACTCTGATCATACTTTTTAAGTGTATATTTTCTAATCATTCACATTTATACAGATATATACTGATTATTTATTAAGTGATATTAAGATAATAATTCATCACAGCTGTGTTACTCTCACTATGAGAAATATATAATTGATAATAAACATTGTAAAGACTCTGAGAAGTAAGTATTTTGAGAATGCTGCAGCTCTGTGATCTTGATTTTTTTTTGTTTTTATTTTTTATTTTTTTCTTTTTCTTTTCTTTTTTTTTTTTTTTTATTGTGATTTTTTCTTGTGTTTGTTTTGTTTTTTGTTTTTTATTTTTTTTTATATTTTATGTTTTTTTCATAATTAAAATTATATGAATTATGATCTGTGTTCAGAAAAGTAATGATATTTAATAACACTCTCTGTTGAATTTTCAACAAATGAGTACTATGTTATGATATTATGTAAGTAAGAAATGATTTTATAATCTTATTTAATACCATTCTCAATAATGAAATCAGAATGAAAATGTGACTAAGAATTCAAATATATTCTTTATCTGAGACTAGATTTTTATTTGAAAAGTGAATCTGAGACCTTTAATATCTGAAATAATGTGATTTGAGATCAATGTGATGAATACAAACCATGATCAGAAGTAATACTTTTAGACAATGTGATAACTGTAAAGTTTGATTCTGGTCTCAGACACGGTCACATGATCAGTCTATCTATAACTACTCAGTTAACATAGTATAAGAGATTAAAACATTCATTAAAAATCATCATTCAAAAGCTTGTAAATGATGTAAATGATGTTCAAATCACTAATCTAGAAGATACTGCAGCTGAGCTTATCACTGAGCTTTGTAAACTCTGTTATCTATCTAATACAAAAAATCAAATATCTAGACATCTTTATATTAGATCTCAAATACCATTTGAATGTCTATACATGAATATCACACATGACTCTACACAGTGCTATAATAGTGAGTGTTATCTCATACATTTCATATGTGATTATCTACATTTTCATATAGCTATAACAGCTATCTGAAAATCAGAAATCTGAAAAGCTCTTAGATAAGCTATTAATTGAATTAAACATCAATTTAACTGTACTATAAAGATTATTTATATTAATAATAATACTGTAATCAAGAAAGCAGATAATTTCATAAATTAAGTGAATAATGAAGATCTAGAGATGAAGTAGTCTTTAGAGTATATTTATAAGTAAAATGATACAGCAGAGCAAGTAGAAGCAATATTAATAATAAAGATAAAAACTCTACAGATAGAATCTCTTCTATCATAATCACTTTTCTCTGAGATTGCACTTACTGTTATCTATCTAGTGAATTGAATCTCTACTAGAATTCTAGATTGAAAGTTATCTCTATAAGTATTGAAAGAATTTCTACAAATCAAATCTCACTTCTATACTTATCTTTGAATCTACAGATATCACATCTATACAAAGATACTGAATGAAGTTCTTAATAGAAATCACTTACAGAAGCTAGATTTCTGTGCATATATTGAATATCTAGTTGAATATGATTCTACAAACATCTATTGAATTTGAATTTCACACTTAGAACAGATGATAAGAGTAAGAGATGTAATATTTAATGAGAATAGAAAATTCAACTCTGAAGACCTCTATATTAAAAGACAACTAAGAGATTGAGTATCTAAAGAGATGAAGCTTCTATATATAAAAGTTCAAGAATCATCAATGACTTCTATCAATCAATTGAAAGAGATTATAGATGCAGATATTAATGTTTTTCACTCTGAAGAAAATACTCAAAGCTCTGAAAAAATAGAGGAGAAGAATAATAAGTATAAATATTATAATATTTCAATTCTTTCTAATGTTTTAATTCTTTCTACACTAGGTTTAATATCAGAGTCAACAGATTCTGATGTTGATATTAATACTTATTCAGCTGTGATAGATAATTAAACACAGAACATTATATCTAGAGCTTATAATATCAGTGCTGATTTTAATGAAGCTAATATCATTGAAGATTACAGAATATGAAAACACAGAGCTGTTCATCTTATGACAGTTGAAAATGTCAAAGACAATTCTTATTAAATGATTAATAATATATTCTCTCATTCAAATTCTCACACAGACTTTAACAAGTCTCAAAATTTATTTTCTAATACTGTTTTCATAGTTATTAATAATACAGCTACATCAACAGCATTTATATCAACTTTGAGAATTCATAGATCTCAACTATCAGATTCACTGAATCACTGAACAGATATTAAAAAACACTTATATTATAAAGAATTTGAGAATGCTGTTAAGTAAGAATAAGATAATATATCTTTACAGAATATATATGAAATTACTAGCAGATTATAGAGAGATATCTCAATTATTTCTCTATAATAAGTATTTATCTATAAATTTGATAATGAAGATTTTCTTTTAAAATACAAAGCTTATATCTGTATATACAGAGATCTTCAATCAATTACAGATCTTACTATAAAAGCTTATATACTAGCTATCAGAGATCTCTGAATCTTATTAGCTTTAACAGCAGTATTTAATCTAGATATAGAATAGTTAGATGAAATTAATATCTTTATTAATAGTAATATTGATGAGCTAGTATATATGAAACTATCTGATAAATAATGAAAGTTGAAGAAGATGTAAAATTTAAAGTATATAAATTATGTATTAAAACTTCTATAAGTACTATATGAATTATACAGATTACTTCTTCTCTGATTAAATGAACTATCTTCAATATTGAGAACACTAGGCTTTATCTCTATATTAGAGAATTGATGTCTCTTCTCTAATAATTAATTAATTATCTTCTTCTATATGAATAATATCATCATTCTATTATAATGAGAAGATTTAAAAGAAAGAGATTAACTAATCAAAGATCTTAAAAACATCTATAAGATCTGATAGATAAGAGATTTGAAATGATTTCTTAACATGTGAATAATATACAATTATCTCAACTTGAAGCTCTGACTATATCAGAATGTCTATATTAATAAGATAGTTGATATATATTATCTTACACATATCTGCAAGGTATATATCTCACTAACTAATACTCTGTTAGAGCCTTTTAATAAGTCAGTTATATCTGCAAAAATTCATCATTATTAATAATATATTGACTTCTATATTTACTCAGCAGTGATGACTTACTCTGATATTATATATACAGTGAATAAACTAGCTATATTCATGATAAATTCATTAGAATATCACTCATCAGAGATGAATAGAATAATATCTTATTTACATAATATGAAGAATCTTGCTATTTAATATAATAATAACATTGACAGATCTCTACAACTTAATCTCAAACCTGATATTATTGAAGCTATCAGTGATGTCTCTTTTACAGATAATTCAGATTATCACTCTATATAAGAATATATCTTCAAACTATTCAGTGAGACTGTTGATTGAAAATTAAATAGATAGATAATTATAACTATATCTATCACAGAAGCTGAGCTTATTACTATCTCATAAGCTGATAAGAAGTCTATCTGATGAGATAGATTCTTTTAACATATTCAATTTAAATCTGATCACAAGATTTATATTCAATGTGATAACTATCAAACTGTTAATATTCTTATGAAGAAAGATCTCTCTATAATCACAAAGCTCTGTCATGTTGATATATATGAAAGCTGGCTCTGAGAACATGTTCAATTCAGTGATATTACAGTTGATTGAGTGCCTACAGCTCAGATGCTAGTGAATGGCCTCACTAAGACTCTGCCATGCCAGAAATATACAGAATTTGTCAAGATACTAGGCCTAGTTGATATATCAGATATCATCAAGATATAAGCAGAATGATGATATAAATAATCTATCTTGATATAATCTCTACAGATTCATCTACACTCTTTTTATTGCAGCTTCATTTACACTTTCATTTATATGTTACATTCACTGAAGAGGGTGTATCAGGAAAAAGAGATTATATACTACTGAACATCATCAACATTGTATTACTACAATATTTCTCATCATCATCATCAGCTTACTACAATGCTCATTTAATACTCACTTATACTAGCTCTCTTGGCTCGCACATATATTTTACTATAAATAGCTCTATCTTTTGTATGAAATAGATATATTAGATAGTGTACAGATAATATAACAAGCAGATCTTGATACACATAAGATTCATATGTCTCCAACATATTCATCCGTGACACCCAATCCGACAGAATGGTCCGAACCGCCAGCCAGATAGATTTAATTATTATTCCTTAAAACGCCGGTAATTCCGATTTTCAACAGGTCTTCTCATTTCCAGCTTTTGTCTTGAACCAATAATTCCCAATTGCAAGAAAAAATAATAGCTACATTACATGTAAGTTTCCTCAGGCAGTTGGAAATATATTACAGATTACTCTGCCAGTCTCTTGAAACCTCAGTATGACATACAACCCTGCCAATAATAATAATAATAATAATGATAATGATAATTATAGGGACCTAGAACGTATCCGGTAGTTAACTGGTAATAATAATAATAAGGAATAATAATGCGCATAACGTTTCACGTACTGACTGGGGTGCCAATTATGCCGCGTATTAATTTTTATTATTACTTCGACTCGAAGAATAATTATTATTATTTAATAATAATAATAAACTGGCAACCTCTGCCATACCATGCTTCTGGGAATAAATGTACACTTGGAGCTAAATAAGTTAAAAGAGAGATAAGCATTTGTTTCGGCCCAGCGCACTCCATGAATATTATCCTGTGTCTGCCCAACCCGTTCATCGATATCTTCATACTATATACGCAATACTGCGCACATCAATCCTCTCCCTCAAGCATTACAATGCGGCACAATTAGAAACCAAGAGGCCATGCTGAGAATTCCGTGCCAGGACCAGAACTTCAAACAGAATATCCAGCAGCAGACCTGGCATCAATTCTCTCCAGATCAAAGACAAGGCGCGCTCTGGTCTTCCTGTGCATGCATGCTAGGGTGACTTCCACATGTACATGTTACAAGTTTTGCAAAAGATAAAATGTCGCAGGTATCTATCGCAAACCCTTCCGCTGTCCACCGTCGTAGGAGCTGTCGTCGCTTGGCCCTATCGTCTTGAACCACCTCGAACCACGTCCATCGCACTGACACCCGATAAAAACGGATTTTCCACGGTGGCAGATCTACGATCCACACCACCCTGCCTATCCCAGCACGGCCATGGGAAATCTCCTGCACGTCAAAATTGAGAGTGACGATACGGATGAATGGCGGCGGCACCGTTTTCGAAACAGTCATGTTATTAATAATAAGGAGGGCGAAAGACATGTCTCCGCTGCTACATGAAGTCATCCAAGAGCCTGAGAGTGAAAGCTGATTGATGGGGTGTTATGTTATTACAGTGCCTTCAGGCTCCCACCACGTTTGGATGTTTCATCTCATGGCCAGTAGTGAGTTGTGGTGAGGGGAAGGGGTTTGTTTGTTGGATACATGTCCTCCGAGGTAGTTTCCTGCTGAAGCATTTGTCACAGGGGGATCTGATGGTGGTTTCTGTTCTTTTTCTGCAGAGTCACCAGGTCATTGACCAAATTGACCACCCATGAAGAATGCACGCGGCGTTCCCGCTGATCACCGAAGGGGTAGGTTTTTTTTTTTTCCATCGCGGGCCGAGGCAACAGACAAACAGACAGACAAAATCTAGTTCAACATTCACAAGTATCTTGTATAGTCTATAGATAGAGATAGAGATAGCAAGAAACTTAAATCATCTTCACTTCATAGTAACAGAGATATAAATATTCTCCGATAATGAAATATTGCTTTCAGCTCCTGTCCAAGTCAGCTCAAGCAAATGAATGAAGTTACTGCTGATTAAATGTGAAATCTTAGGCTGTTTCATGACATGGCAGTGGTTGCAGGTGGGGTGGTGATAAAAGCTCCTCAGAATAGCTTAAATATTAGCTCAGGTCTGTGTATGATGTTGAACAACAGTACTCTATTCACAGAAAAGATTGCTGCTCTTATCCCTTGATCAATTTGCATTTGATTGACTTCTCATTAACAAGCTAAATTCAAATAAGCTGCATAGCAAACCCAACTCTATCTAATTAATATTTCTGCATTATCAGAAGTAATAGAGAAATCAATAATTTTTAATAAAACCAATTTTTATTTTCATATTTCTACTATTTAACTATAGTTATATGAAGTATCAGATCAAGACAGATACAAGTAGAATGAAATATGATCATGTACAGTAGTACTACATTTAAGTTTCTACACAGCACCAGCACAAACCACTCATACCGAACAACCGAGCAAAAAAAAAAAGCTCTCTATTTTTCTCAAATCAAGCCTTGAAAAACCCTCGCGCCACCGGCCCTTGGGAAAAACGTCAGATGATCCCGCTCCCCGCCCCATATGTAACGGCTGCCATTGGCCCGTCCGTTGTTAGCTGGATTATTATTGCTTGCTTATTAGTCTCTAACTAGCCTCTAGTTAGCCCTGCTGTGACGATGATGATGGCTGGGCGGAAGTGCCGGATAGCTCTTCTCGCTCAGGAGTCAGCCAGCACAGATAGATCAGAGATCATCGAGAGGGGGGGATGAGGACGCTGTTACTAGGGCAGAGAGAGGCACTAGACCCCCCCCGAATACGGGGTACGCGGATATGATTCATACATACGGAGTACGATGCGTAGATAGCTCGTGGCTGGCTTTGAAATGAAATTTCACAGTTCAGTTGTGTAGAAAGTTGTTCATACGTAGCTTATTTTATAATTTAGTTCAGTTGTTCATTTACAATTTTTAAATCGTTTCTTACCATTTTATATTATAGGTTTGTCGATTTCTCCGCTTGGGAAACTACATAACTTTTCATAATCACAACCCTTGAAGAAAAAAGACGAAGATCCCGTCAACTGTCGCATCGGCCATGCCATCATAATTATTTATTCATAGCCAGCCCTAAACTTTAATAAAGGACAGAAAAGAAAAAAGAAATCCACAGTGGAGACTTTTCGGCATCGGGAAGAAGGGTATGTAAAAAGGCAAAAAAAAAAAAAAAAAAAAAAGCGGGGACAATGGCGCCCCAGTTATTATTATTAAGAATGATTCCCTTGCTATAGACTAGACACGATGATGATAGCTGATAACTACAAAGTGACGAAGTTGCCGGATCCAGCCCCATGCTGCTGGCTCTTCAGGTCTCACGACGGTGGTTTTTTAACCATTTATGTCCTAGAGACATCGTCGTCATGAGGAGAGAGAGGAGGGGAGGGGGGGGGGGATTCAGAGAGGCATTTTATTATTATTATTACCTATGATTATGATTATGATTTGTACTGTACATACATAACATAGTTCCCAGAGATACCCGAAGGCCGAAGGGGTCCGCCGTGAGGTCCAAAAAACAAAAAAACAAAAAAGATGAGATGGATGACATGTCAAAGTCATTTTTTTATTTGTTGTGTACAGCGTAGCCTAACTACTGACTGCACTTACTACTACTACAGTCCTACTATGCACAACGCATCGGTATATCATGTGTAGAACCATCATAGCACACCACTATAGCATGGCAAGTATGTAGAAATAATGACGGGAGAAATGCTGCAGAATTTCTATGAGGCATGAGTCCTACTACTCAATGTACATGTACATGTACATTAACTTACATACTCTGTACAAAAAAAAGTAGTGAGTTAGCTGCAGGGAACTGAGGGAGGCAAGGTTTTTTGTTGGTTCAACCTAGCAAGAAGCCTGGACCGCCCAAATAGTAACTAACTAGTTAGTAGTGTAGGGAGTAACTTTAACTAGTTAGTAGTGTAGGGAGTAACTTTAACTAGTTACATAGAAAAGAAAAAAGAAACCTAGCGAGCTGTTTGCCGGGCTAGCTAGTCTAGTCGCAAAACGCTAAATGGGGCATGGGCATCATAGTTGAATAATTATTAATCCGGCGCTTCTACATAGATTATTGTGAGAGAAGGGGAAGAGACGCCTTCTGACCCGATCAGATGAAAAGAAGAAGAGAGAGAGAGAGAGAGAGAGAGAAAGAGAATAAGGAAAGGGAAATCAGCTTCCGATTCCGAGATATTTTATTCAGTGCAAACATTTCTTTTCTTTTTCATTTTCGTTTTTTCATTTGTTATTTTTCAAAATTGCTTCCCCTCTTCTTATCTTCTTATTAATCTTCCTCTTCGCCCTTTCACCTAGCTATAATCATCTAAAAAGCATTTTTGAGAAACGCATGCATCCCCCCCTCCCCTTCCCTTCTGCCTAACCTAATACCTAATAACACCTGTGCCCCCGTGTCTGATCAGCTATCACTCACCACCCTGCAAGCTGATTCACAGGGCCCTTACATTCACCAACTATCCAACCCCCCTCCCCCCTCCCCTTTTCCCCGGCCCAACTTCCCGAGTGTCTCTTGCAGGTTTCCCACGTTGTGTCTTCCCAAACCCACAAGCCTATATATACTGCCATCGCGCACAAGATTCCGGTTACATACTTCTTATCTACTGTGGTCGATAACAGCATATAACTCTCTTCCGCATCCCAGTGGGCGGCCATGCTGCGGACAGCGCCCTTCGCCGCTCCCAAGGGAGGAGCTCTCTGGCTACTCTTGTTCCTGGCAGTCGCCGTTCTCGCACATGGTGACAATGATGCCGCGCATGGCAATACGGATATGGGCATGGGCCATGGTCATGGTGATGGTGGTGGTGGTGGACCGCACAGCTCTAACGGACATAGTAATAGCACGCCGTCATCGTCACCATCATCCAACAGCTCTAGCCCCATGAGCTACTTCGCGTATCAGAAACATGCAGGCTCCATAATAGCCCATGTCGTCCTGATGGTTATCGCGTGGTTCTTCATACTGCCAATTGGTACGCATATAATAAGCTATTCTCAAATGCACACATATTTTGCGAAAGACAGATTGAAAAATGGAAAAAACAAAAAACAAATGGACTTGTCAAAATACAACCAGGAAAAAAAAAAAAGTTTATACATTTTGCTAACCATTGTGCGCCGTTACGCTTGGCTCTTTTTTTTCCTTCTGTAGGTGTCATGTTAAGCGTCGCCCGATCGCGACTTGCCTTACCTGCGCAATTCGTTTTCCTCATCGTAAACGCCTTAGGGTTACTACTAGCAGCGGTGTATAACAGTCAAGTACCTAATCTATACGAAAACAACGTACATAACAAGATCGGCTGGATCGCGACCTGGGTTATGGTCGCGGAGGTTGTCATGGGCCTTTTGTTTGCGTATTCCGGCGGTCGTCAGGGCGCCGACACGTACACTGGCCCGTCCTACGAACGAGTTGCTTTCCTCCCCGTGCCAACTGCGGAGGATGCGCAGAACGAGACTTACCCTGCCGGCCCTTACCATCAGTACCGCTGGTCTGGCGACAGCGGTCAAGGCACTGAACGCAACTCCTCCTCCCTGCGGAGCCGCAGCTGCTCTCCAGAACGTGGCCGACGAATGTCTCGACCAGGCGATCATGATGAGTTTGATGAGAAACCTGAGGATGAAACCAATGATGGCGAAATGCCTATGGTGCCAGGAGCCAACCGGTTCTTCTGGAGTGGTTTTGTGGATAAATTCCTCTCGAGACGGGTCCCTGGAATGCTCTCTAGGCGCGCGCTTAACATCATGAATGTTTTCTATGTCGTCATCGAGAGAACCATTCTAATTCTTGGTTTCATCGCGATAGCGACTGGAGCTGTGGTTTATGGTGGTATCTTCGTAAGTGGATTGGATTGCCGTTCCCTCTCTTATGGTCCATAGCATGGGGGAGGAAGTCAACTATTGTCTTATCTTGTAATAAAATGGATGTCGTGCTAATAATTTCATGCAGCGGGATAATGACATCTTCAACGGTCTTGCCCATTTTATCAAGGGAGGGATCTTCTTCTGGTATGGGTTGCTCACGCTTGGTCGCTGGATGGGATGTTTTGCAGATTTTGGCTGGGCTTGGAACATCAAGCCGTCACGTGCCATGGTGGGGAGATTGCGGGCCTGCATCCCGTCAGGGGAATTTACAGAATCCTTTGTTATCTTCTTATACGGCGCAAGCAACGTCTTTCTCGAACATCTGGCAGCATGGGGCAAATCATGGACTGCGCAGGATTTGGAACATGTGTCGATCTCTGTCATGTTCTTTGGCGGCGGTTTGGTAAGTTCCTTTTTCTTAGTAACTATTATTATTAAACGGTTGAATAGTTAACCCCACTGACGATATAAACAACAGTGTGGTATGCTGGTTGAATCGAAACGAGTTCGAGACTGGATGAATGCTGCTATTTATTCCCCTACTGCTCCTACAGAAGGCTTGCCGTCAGAATCTGTCGAAGTGCCAAAGACTCAACGGGTGCCCCTCAACCCTATCCCTGCACTAATCATCCTGCTCCTTGGCTTGATGATGAGCTCACACCACCAGTCGAGTATGGTGTCCACCATGGTGCACTCTCAGTGGGGAATGCTCCTGGTTGGATTCTCTATTGCTCGAGGTGTGACATACGTCATTCTCTGCCTTAAACCACCGACTTCGCTGCTGCCCTATCGACCACCTTCGGAACTTATTGCTTCCTTCTGCCTCATTTCCGGAGGTCTCATTTTCATGCTGAGTGTAAGTGTTGGTTGATATGAAAAAAAAAAACACATTTGCCCTACCTATTCAGTTGTGTGTTCTTAGAAGCCCATGCCACTTCTCAATTTTTATCTTTTGCTAACGAAACTTCCCTTTTGCTCAGACAAGGAACGTTGTTGAGGCAATGGAACATTACGACCTTCACTCCATGTTCGTATTCACAGTTGCCATGGGTTTCACAGCTTTCATAATGGCGTGGGAAATCTTGTGTATCTCACTCAAGGCATGGGTTACTAAGAAACCAGCGCTCGCCGTCCCACCCCCAGCTGACACGTACCGGTTCCCTGCTTAGAGAAGCAGGAGAAGGAAAAGAAGACAGAAAAAAAAAATGATGAAAAGCAACGTCCCAATTTCATTCCCCGTTCCCGCGTTTTTACTCTGCGTGCATCTGGCGACGGCGGTATCTCCCATTGCCCTCCTGATTTTAGCGATCTGACACGACAATTTTTGTCCCTCAGAAAAGTTGCAGGGCCTTCCCTGTTAATAATACCCTCATATGTTTGAACAGGAGAGAGAGTCGCTCCCCCTCTCTTTACGTTATGCCCCCTTTTTTATTTTATTTTATATTTTATTTTTTTTATTGACCATTTATGTTTTGAAATGTTAGCACCCATGATGGAAGAAGAGATGAAGGACGAATCAAAGATTTTTAAAACAGGAAATATGAAGAACAAAGATAACCTCCCCCCACATTTCCCCGTCTCCAGACTATCTCTATCTCCCCTTCCCCCCCCGCCCCTCTCCTCTCACTCAAATTTCATCATTAGAGAAGTGAAGACTCCAAGTGTGTGCAGCAGCATCTATATGTGTGATGTATTTTCCTTTCGTGTCTATTTCTTTTTTTTCTTATGATACCAAACTGATTTCACTTTCTCCGTCTTCCTTTCTTTCTCCCTTAAATCGATCTAGGGATAGAGCTAGGTACACCTGCCCGGTCCCGGTGACGTTTATGATTATCATTAATCTTTCCGCATTATGCTTTATAGCCCGCCCACCTGCAAACTGTATACCCCCTTCCCCCTTAAATAGAACGATATACCCCTGATAGTCTATGTTGTCTACGGAGTACACCCTGGACAGCTCCCAGTTGATAGTGATAGTTTTTTTTTTTTTTTTTTTTTTTTTTTTGGATATCTTTGCCTCATTTTTTCCCGCTCCCGAGGTCTTCACGTATTTAATCACCCCTTTCGATTCTTCTTATGGCTTTCTTTAAGCTATGTAGCTCCGTTTCCCAGTGTCGGGCCATCATGTTGATGCGGAGGACTAGGACTAGAGATGGAAAGATTGACCACCATTATATGTATGTACAGCCATGTTTCATTTGTGTCAGCTAGGCGCGGAAAACATGTCGTAGGGTAACTGGTTTATCTGAAGCTAGGTATTGTTATTGGCCCCACCCACTCTCCGCTTTTCAATGGTAGTATATTTATACATATACATAGCCGCGCGCCATATATCCGCCACTTAGCAATATGCAACAACCCAAGACAACACAGCTACAACGAGGAATGAGGTGGGGAGTAAGTAGCTAATAATAATTTTTTGACTGGGTGCGCGGATAGACATGCATGGTCCACGGGGTGTATGTATGTATGTATGTATGTATGTATGTACCCCGCTACGGAAGCCGGCGCTGTCAACTTCAGACCTGTGGAGGATACTCTTCTCTGCCTGAGCGAGAGGTAGTCCAATAACTACAAATAAGAGTAATTCATGTGTTTTTTTAATTCTTCTTCCTAGGCTGTTGTGATGGTTTTTTTTTTTTTTTTTTTTTTTTTGCAAAAGAGCAAAGTATAGATTCACGACTATGATTCCTTTTGTGTGTATATTTTGCAAATCTTCCTTAACGTCCTGGCTGGTTCTCTATATAGTTAATGTCCGGGCTGGATCAGGATGTGTCCTTGGCAGATAGCCGCAAATGGCTTCGGCAATCCGAACCTTGTTGCCTGAAGGAGTTGCTTTCATTGTACATGTACTGTACATCATGTTATCATTTTTATAGTAACGATAGAAGTTGTCCATTCGCATAAAGATCCGGTGAATACCCTTTCTTCGTGCGTATTCCGCAATGGTGCAAAAGAGGAGGTCTGATATAAAATATAAAATATAAAAATAGAATGATATTGAACAGAGTAGGGAATGCTACCAGAGAAACCCAACTTTCCAATCAAAGCTGGAGCCTTGCTGGTGATCAAGAATGCCAAGATAATTTATATAACTATAACAAGAGGATCTTATTTCTCGTAGAAACGAATAACCCAGCCAGGCCTGTTGGTGCATAGCCAATCTTGAAACATACAATCAATCAATGAAGATGCCATTGCGGATGACGGGACCGGTACCATCCTGGGCCCATGTCACACTCAAGAAGGGGGCGCAGGAGACGACGGCACTTTTCTCTCAACAGACAAAGCCTCTCTATTCTATCCCGAGCCTTGCGGCCTTTCATCATTTCGTATTCGGAATAAATCAAGTGTCACTCGCTAGCGGCTTGCACGGCAAGGTAAATAAACTTGAAGCACAACCGACCAGAAGGCTTCATGTCGCACGATTGGGGCGGAATGGTCCAGAATTGGGAACCAAAATCGCTCAGATTGAGAATTCCAAACGGTAGGGATATCAACTGACGATACTGCAGTCTTCCCCCGCCTTCATACCGTTAGGGCGTTCTCCAATCCTGGGAAGAATGTGGAATAAGTAAGGGACACGGGAGTGTCTGTTGCTCTCCTTATACGCTAAATCTGTAATTAATTCCTTGGTGAGACTGAGACTTCCCACTGTAAACCTCACCGCTGTCGCGTGTGTTAGAGACGACAGGAATGGAACTGGTCCGAGTCTTTGGCATTGGTATCTCTTAACCTATGCGGTGCGGATGTTGTAAGAACGTCGGCCTAAGTGGCTTGACTGTTTAGGCTTAGCGTCCGCTCCAGCCCGCGGAACTCCCTCCAAGGCTTCAATTTTCAGCTTCGATCAGCTACGACGTATTATTATTATTCTTCTTCTCCACCCAATGCCTGGTCTCCAGCCAAATATCAATCCCTCCTGAGCTTTGCCTTTCTTTCTCCTATAGTTACACGTTTTAACTGAAGGAGACCAGGACTACAGGACAGACTCTGCTCTTTACTTTATTGTGAACTGTCCTTCCACCGATAAACTTGCGCATTTCGCTACCCCATGAGCGACGAGGCTACATTTGCGGCGCATCATAAACCGGCGAACACATTCGCTGCGCTATTCCATCCAAATATTTCCTGACTGACACTAGAGAAAGGACATATACATCGTCTTCTCAAGCCTGTGCTCTGGCCCTTCTCGCTGTTACAAGCCCGCGTTTGCACTCGTGCGCCAAAGGAACCCAAATCGAGCGTATTATTTATATATATATTGTTCTATTCCTTCGGCCAAATCCTTCGCAGCATACCGAGCGCGAATTATTTTGAGCCTAATTCAATTTAGAGAGACCAATACATCCTAGCTTACCTCCAGCAGGTTAACGACTATAAATTTTAAGAGACATTCCGATACATCACGATATAGAATGACGAGCCCGTTCCCACCCCTCCCATTTAGCCTGGGCAGATTACGTTCATATATACTTCGTTTACCCCTATTCACACGCGTCGTCACCTTACTCATTGCGGTATTTGGGGTCTTGGGGATTCAGTCGTTATGGGATGTGGTACAATGGGGTGCCTTGATACCCAGCGAGATAGGATTAGCATCGCGTGCGTATACACGTATTTCGTATATTATATATTGCGGCTAATCAGGAAAATCCTCTGTCGGGGAAGTCGGGGGTATTTTTGCATTTGGATTTCCGACGATATTTACTAACGCTTTGTTCTGATTTTTTCAGTGTACCGACTTAACACATATCCGATTATTCATAATGGGTTGTTCCACACGTTCTGGAATATCGTAGCCCTTACACCGCTCTTGGAGAGGTTTGAGGCGGAACACGGCACCCTTACATCTGTAGCATTATTTGTTGGACGTATGTGTTTTTTTGATTGAACACATCCTAGCGCGGGTTTCCTTTCGAATGAGACTAACCGCTATCACTATTCTAGCACTTTCAACCTTGCCAGCAGGCCTATACTTGCTCTTCGAAAAAGTCATTTTAAGGGGCAATACTGCGGTGCTAGGTTCGAGGTAAGTCCTCATATACAGATGCTATGTTAACGAAGCACAAGTAACTTTGCATCTCTATAGTGTCTGGATATTTTTGCTTCTAGGAATTGAAGCAATAAAAACATTCCAAACAAACCCACACTTTGTGTTAGTTTCCCCATTCTTCGCTCTTTTGCCTTGACCATTTGGTTGTCTGCTAGCTACTGACATCTTGCGGACAGTATTGGAACATATAGAATCCCAACGTGGACAACGCCATTGCTCTTAGTAATTTTGGTGTTTGCGCTCGTCCCCAATACCAGCCTCTTGGGCCACTTATCCGGTCTCGCTGTTGGCTATGTTTGTAAGTTCTGTTCTTGCCTCCCCCCGTCCCGGCAATCTCTGCTGTTTGGTTATCATGGAGGCTGACAGATATGAAAAATGAAGTTGGGCTGGGATACCTGAAATTCCTCGTTCCGCCAGAGAAAATCCTTCGCTGGATCGAAGGAAAACTAAACCTTCTCGCAATATTGCCTCACTATGTCTCCGTTGATCAGAAAACGTATGGAAGGTACGGAATCTTGCCCACCAGAAGCTTTGGGTCGAACGAAGAAACTGGGGCAATAAGCCTTCCACTGGGCTCTACCCAACGACTAGGCCCATAAGAATATTTAGCGAAATTGATACGCATGGATTACTTTCTTGTTGTATATATTTATCTTTAGAGTCTCTTGGTTTTATTCTAGGAGACTAGCATATATAATAATGACTGTTGAATAGAGAAAATCAGGAGGTTTGGCTTTAATAATAACGTAAGCGGTCATTGCGGCATGCCGTAGTCTAACTATCTCCAACTCCGCAACTTCGGAGGTCAATCCACCTCGCGCATAGCCATCCGACCTATACAATTAGCTTATGGCCTCGTTGGGATATAATTCCCGGAGGTCTCACCTTCAATGGCATTAATATGTAAGAAATAAATGTCTCCCAGTTCCTCACTCCCCTTCCCAGACAAAGTCCTCTCCCTCATATTTCCCTGGCCACGTTGTTCCTAACGCATCGGATATCATGAAACAGCCAATTTAGTCCTCAGGCTGCGCCGCGATCCACGCCTGTTGTATAAATTCCCCCCATACCTATCCGCCATTCTCGTCGTTGTCGGTGTTGTCTGGCTCCTTCTCCTCCCGCTTAACGAGTACTCCCGCCAAACATACATCTCCGAAAACGCGCTTTTACCAGGCCAGGTACACACGTACTTCGCGGGGAGTGAACAGAATGTCTTTCGCGGATATAGACGGGAAATTGATCTTGTGAGGGATGCGGAATATGAAGTGTACGTGACTTTAGTTTCATTCCGTTTTAACTGGGTCCTGGGACTGCTCTTACGAGCTTGGAGGAGATGGAATACGTTGAATAGTACAAAGTGTCTGGTTGAGATATCCCTTTGATTTTGGTCCTTGTTTGCCCCGTTATCCCAGGGAGAGACAGTCGGCTAACCCTCCGCCTCGTGCTGCTATTGACATAGAATATCTGAAAAAATCCAGTCGATATTCAGAGAATCCGGCTTGAAAGTTGCAACCCAGGATTACGAGTATAGGTCAGCCGGAAACAGACATTCTGGACAGAATGTTTACGGTGTCATTCATGCTCCACGGGGAGACGGGACAGAAGCTATTGTTTTGGTAGCCTCTTGGAAAACCATCGACGGCGAACCAAACCTCAATGGTGTGACTTTGGCCTTGACTCTGGCTAGATATTTCAAGCGTTCGTCTCTCTGAAATAAAGCTAATAACGAGATAGATAAAAAATACTAATACTATGTTGAAAACAGGATGGTCCCTATGGTCCAAAGATATCATATTCCTAATTACGCCGGACAGCAAATCCGGTACACAGGCATGGGTCGACGCCTATCATGATATGCACCCGCCATCCGTTCAACCCCTTCCGCTAAAAAGCGGTGCGTTACAGGGCGCTTTAGTATTCGAATACCCTTTCGATCACAGGTTCGAATCTATCCATATCGTATACGATGGTGTCAATGGACAACTGCCAAACCTAGATTTATTCAATATTGCCGTTTCAGTATCCAGTGGACAGATGGGCATCCCGGCGACCTTGCAGAAAATGTTTCGTCACAACGATAGCTATGAAATGCGTCTGCGAACAATGCTTCGAGGGATGGTTAACCAGGGACTGGGTAACGCCGCTGGCGCCCATAGCAGCTTTATACCTTACCACATTGATGCGATTACGATCCAGACTATCGGCAACGGATGGCAGGACGAAATGGCGCTTGGCAGGACCGTGGAAAGCCTTGTTCGCAGTTTGAATAATCTCCTAGAACACTTCCATCAGAGCTTCTTTTTCTATATTCTAATGCAGACGAACCGATTCGTTAGCATTGGGACGTATCTTCCCAGCGCAATGCTGATTGCAGGGAGCTTCACCATCATGGCTATTGCTCTATGGATGAAAAGTGGAGTCCGTGCTTCCACAGACACAAGCGCATTCGCAATCGCGGAGCAGTATGGTTCCGAGAAAGAAGAATCAAATGAAGGGGTAAATACCATCGCCCCTGAGCAGGAAAGCAATGGCATTCTGGAACGACATATGGCATTGCCGCTGGCGCTGGTATTTGGACTGCACCTCCTAGGTGTTGTCCCGCTCTATGCGTTTAACAATATGACCCATCAGGTGAATTTTGGATTCCGCATCGCAAACCTATCCCATGAGAAATAAGGCCTTGACTCTAACCCATTCTTACGCACACAGTACTTCGAACAAGCAGTCTACCTACTTGCCTTCATAAACACCATACTGCCAATAATTCTCGCCGCAATCCTAGCCCGCTGCTCCCGCCCATCACTACAGCAATACATGCTCATAAAATCCTTCTCCCTCCTCCTCCTCGGCCTTTTCCTCTCCGCTCTCGCAACCCTAAACTTCTCCTTATCCCTAATGATCGGCCTCCTATGCACACCCCTGTCCTACATCGCGCATATCCCAAAACAACCTACCCAAAACATCGCAACCGCAGCTTCTCAATCAGCATCTACGGACAAGGCCAGGAAAAGGGAAACACAGCCAGCGTCAGGGCCAACGTCAGTGACGACTATCCTCCTAGCAGCGTCAGGCCTCATCTTCATGAATCTACTTTCCCCAACCGCGGTCCTGTTGGCTGTGTGCCACTATTGGCAGATTCCGGTAACGACGTTGCTGACTGAGGCTGCTTTCGGGTGGGACGTATGGGGAGTTTGGACTCAGGTGGTCGTCTGGTGTATATGGTGGCCTGCTTGGCAGTGTGGGTGCTTATTACTTGCTTCGTCGCTTTTCTGAAGTAGAATGGCATAGTGGCTGTGTTCTGTTTATATTTGATATGAAACTGAAAGTGGTAGTAGGCCCTTGAGTATTTTATTTTTGATATTTTATTTGTACAACATGCTATCGATATACTCTATAGTAGGAGGTATGTCAGTTCTAGTGGAAGTAACGGCAAGACCCATTGTTCTAAATTTCGCAATTTTCCTGTCCGTCGCCGTGCCTAATTCCGGGGCAGATACATATATACGTCCCTTTTGTTACGCGCATACGCATCTATCCTCTTCGGGGTTCTCGCAAGAATTGATACCATCTATCACTAGTCATAACGCAGAAGCTCTCACAATAAGGATTTATCAGACAGATTTTTATAATCGTACACGGGGCGGCTAGGTAAATAAAATTCCCCGGCGAACGTGTAGCACTATGATCTCTGAATAAATAAATAAAAGAACCGTGGGAAGAATGGTCATGAAGAGGGGGAAAGAAAAATGGGATATCTATGTAGCCCAAACATCCTTCCCAACCCCTTCAATCCAATGACCCAGCTGATTAACCCCAGAATCCCAGTCGCGCAGCCGATTCCTCATCCCTTCGATCTGCCCCATGTCCAGAACCTTGGGCTGCACCCAACTAATACGTGCGATCTGCGCAACCTGGTCGATGGTCCCCTTGAGCAGACCAAGGCTAAGCGCCTTCATAATAAGATGCTCGATCTCATTAGGCTGCACTTTAGTCTCTTCCGAAATCGCAGTGAATGTCATTGTGCGGTCATGCGGGGGTCGTCGGAACACAGTCTCCGTCAGTGCGGCCAGCGAGATCTTCTGGTACAGGAAAATCTTGTGTTGCTCCAGGAGCTGATTTTTGCTGATGTTCCCTGCGAGGACATCATAGGCGGCTAGGTCGCCGCGGTTAAATGCGAAAAGCAGGTCGCGGAGCCAGGCATGTTGTGTGTCTTTGAGAGAGTCGAGGACGGGGTGGAGGAGGAGTTCGCCAAAGTTGTAGATGGAGTCGGAGACGAGGGCGGCTATGCTCAGATCGTATGCTCTGGCGGCGCAGTCTTCTTGCGTCAGGTCTTTGACGTCCACACATGCAAGGTAGAGGAGGGCGTTTTTATAGTAGGAAGCGAATTCTAGTTTGGCCTGACATAATGGGGGAGGTTAGAAATAGTTTGAGGTATATGTGGATATATTTATGTGGCGGAACTTACATGGTAGTAATCCGCATTTACTTTGTAGAATGCGGCATGGACAACTGTCTCGACAGAGTCAAAAGAATCTAACACCCGCTCAGAGGCGTCCAAATCCTTCCGCGCTCCCTCAAAATCCTTTAGTCGCAGCTTCACACTGGCCACATCCGCCATAGCGTAAACATATGCATCTTGTGCTGCAGGTTTGTTAACCCTCTCGGCAAGTGATGTGAGGAATGTGAGGCGTTCTCGGTCGTCTATATCCGCGACTGTTAGCTGCTTCGAATTCCCCCATATCCGCAATTTCCCTTCTAGAAATAAAGAGATAAAAATGCGTAGACGAACCTTCACATTGTGTCGATGCCATCAACCCCAGTGTGACAAACTTCAGCTGGTTGATCTTGTCTGCAAAACTGAGGATGAAGTTCTTGAAGATGGCTAATCTCTGCGGAGCGCTTTCCGGGAGACAGAAGAATTCTATCAGGGCATTCGTGAGCTGGTGCCATAGTTTCCGCTCCCAGAAGTCTTCGAATGCTAGAAAGGATTCATGGGATTCGCTGAGAGCTTCTTCCCGCTGCTCTGCGAGGAAGTCGGGGATCTTGTCGGCCTGCATGGCAGGCAGAAGGGCGGGGGAGACTGGTGCTGTTTAAAGTTGGAGAGCACGTAAAATACAGTGTAGAAGATCCGAAGCGGAATAGGGATTTCTCTGCTTGTTTGTATTTTGCTTTTAGGGCGGGAATGTTGTTTGCGAAGGGTTCTCTTGTTGGAGTCGTTGCGGAGGATGATGCTGGACGATGTTGGAAGATGGACCTTAGAAGCTCAAAGTGGCTATTTGGTCCACCGTAGCCGGCGTTGATAAGGTTTGCATGCTGGTTCTTGGCATACCATTTCCTCCTTATTCAGCTTAGTTCATATCAACGTTTACTCTCTACGTATTCCTCCATATTCTCGGCTGATTTTATGTTTTTAAAAAAAGCATCTTACTGATCTGATTGAGCTGGTCGCCATTTCACCGACAATTAATGAGGAAACTTCACATTCAACAAAGCGGAAGTTGAGGACGATACACGTGACTAATCCTGACATAATCGTCATGGAGCCATCCCCATCCATACAAGCAGGGCGATTGGTTTAGTGGTATAATACCCCCTTAGCATCAGCTGGTCCAATAAGAACAGTTAGACAGCGCGACTGGGGGTGGTCCAGGGTTCGATTCCCTGATCGTCCAACTTTTTTAATTTTTTCCATGTGTTTTTCGTATTTCTTTGGGGGTGATTCCGGCATTACGAAATCTCATATTCGTAACCACATAAAATATCACTCTGAGAATGCTGGCTCTTTTTATTTGCGCCAAGTGGGAAAAATCCGTAGCTCTCCCTGCGCTTTTGAGTAACATCATCGGCTACGGCAACACCACGAACCTGGGCTACTTTGCCTATGCAAGTAGGATGGCACTACTTTGGTATTGGAAGGTACATTGTAATGTACATTGTACATACATCGGACATTTCAGGATGGATCCCCATATTGAAGTAGGAGACTCTGTTCTCTATCCGTACGGCATCTATGGTCTGGTGCTTCCCCCCAGTTCTTTGGTTGATATAGTTGACGGCTAGTATAGAAACTTAATAGTACGGCCTGTATTCTCCCCATTGCTACTGACATATCTAATAGCAAAGCAAGCGTTATCCTGGTAGGTATGGGCGCCCGGTGCCAGGCAAAAGAGGATTCTCTAGAGTCTCTAGTGGCTTGCATCGAGCAATTGATTGACCTGTTCCTTAATATGGATGAGCCTTTAAGGTCCTCTAGGTACCGAAACGTTGTGCTCTCGCTTCCGGGGTCTGTAGGTTTCGCATAGTGAAAGGGAAAACATCGGGTTCGCCGGATTTTGTGATGGCATATTGACTCTGGTCTCGCTTGCAGTGCGTGCTGTGCTCAGTCAACATGCACGACCTCCCGTAACATAGCAGGAAGCGACAACGCGGAGGGAACATAGCGATTTTAACCAGGATGGCTCGAAACGCCTAGCTGGGGGGAAGATTACGTATGTTGGAATTAAACTAAAGAAGTGAAGAAGAAACGGATGGAGAGGACTGTTTTGTTACTTTTATAGTTCACTGAGCGCAGTTCGGAGAGGCTTGGCACGACGGAGAGCCTCTCGAGAACTTGTTACATAAGCAGACCGGACTATTCCCCTTTGGGACGGGCTTGGTTTACCCATCGTTTCCGCCCGAACAGACAGCGGCAGACAATCCAAGTTGACCAGCTTCGGATTACACACAACGCCGCAGGAGCGCTACTTGACTGCCGCCATTGCGCCCCTGGCGTTTTTCTCACAGACTCCATTTTTCGAATTATCGTCATACACATGGTCAATTGATCAGATTTGCAATGCAGAAGTGCCGCGCCATCCAGGGCGCCTGGAGCTCGCGGGCAGCCATCACCACCCCACTGCCATCAGCTAGAGCTCAACCTCACATCCAGCGCCGAAATTTACAAGATGTCTACATCACTCGAACCGGGACGCCAATTCTTAAGGTTCAGGGTGGACGGTATGGAACCAATGGCTTCATTTCGGATGTAACATGTGTGCTAACTAAATCGGTTTCAATTCGTACAGCTCGTCCCTCGGAGGTATTCTAGTTCTCTCGCAGCTGCTCTCGCGCGGGCTTCATTTTACTGAGTAGTCTTTTTCTTCTTTTAGGACATACCGCAACGGTCTTCGGTGCTACGGGTTTCTTGGGTCGTTATATTGTGAACAGACTTGGTACGGCATATCAACCCCTTGGCGACCACTTGTCGAAACGGACTGTAAAAACTAACGGAGAATACGGTATATAGCGAGCCAAGGATGTACTGTGATCGTCCCTTACCGAGAGGAAATGGCAAAGCGCCACTTGAAGGTTACCGGCGATTTAGGAAGAGTTGTCTTCATGGTGAGATTTAGTCGGGGAATGCCATCATATTTATTAGATCCCACCTGCTCATCCCGCCTGCGTTGTATAGGAGTACGATCTTCGAAACACGGTATCAATTGAGGAGAGCGTGCGCCATTCGGATGTCGTTTATAACCTTGTGGGCAGAAAATATCCGACAAAGTATGTGGTGGTTCTGTAGATATCTTCCATGAATAATTTGCATTTATACTGAGCATCCTTCCATAGGAACTTCTCCTACGAGGATGTCCACGTCGACGGCTTAGCCAGGATTGCGGAAGCTACTGCCAAATATGACGTTGACCGTTTCATCCACGTTTCTTCCTACAATGCCGATGTGTCTTCTCCTTCTGAGTTCTTCCGAACTAAGGTACGTTATCGGGAGAAGAGCAGTCAAACGTTTATCTACTAACTCCTCCATTAGGCTCACGGCGAGAGGATAGCTAGAGACATATTCCCGGAAACAACCATCGTCAGACCGGCGCCGATGTTTGGGTTCGAGGATAACTTGCTTCACAAGCTAGCCGGCATAACCAACTTGTTTACTTCTAATCATATGCAGGAGAGATATTGGCCAGTCCATGTAGGTGCTCAACTCCGTACATTTCCTGAAGATTCACTGGAACTAATGTATCTCTCCCCTTAACAGGCTATTGACGTTGGCTATGCTCTTGAGAAAATGCTGTTCACCGATGCATCCGTGGCGCAGACATACGAGTTGTACGGACCAAAGAACTACTCGACCGCCGAGATTGCCGAGCTTGTCGACCGTGAAATCATCAAGAAGCGCAGACATCTCAACGTACCCAAACGCATCATGAAACCAGCGGCCTACTGGGCCAACAAACTCATCTGGTGGCCGACAATATCCGCAGATGAGGTTGAGATGGAGTTCATCGACCAGAAGATCGACCCATCTGCCCTAACTTTCAAAGATCTGGGCATTGAACCTGCTGAAATCAGTAATCTGACCTTCCATTACTTGGTATGTAAAATTTCCACTCAGGATGTTCGCTTTCTAACCCTAATACTTACGTTTTACTCTCTTTCAACAGCGAGGTTACCGAAGTTCCCAGTACGCCGATCTCCCTCCAGCTACAGAGCGAGAGAGAATGGAAGACAAGAAATATGTGCACGTCCTCGATGACCAGTAGACAGCTAGTATTTTTCCTAGAACATGTATATACTCGTACTTCACTAGACGCAAATCAATTTCAGTTTTCCTTTGTTTCATTTAGTTTAGTTTCATGTGATCAGGTAGACGTTCAGAGTCTCAAGATTTACTCAGCACAGAATCGTTCGAAGTGTAAGTTAAAATTAAACACCGAAACGTCCATAATAAGAATAATAAACATGTTTATTCTATCTAATCTCCCTATGTAATTTGCTGGATATCATTTTTGCAATTCATTTAAAAATGATGTTGCAAGGCCAGGGAAGGAAAATCACCAATGACGTGCTATCTGAACGTTGATATCAAACTCCTCCACACCAACATAACTAATTCCTGCCTTGTTCAATCCATCAGCCCTCCAGCAACAAATTAACTTGAGGCCCTCTCTCCATTGATTTTTCTAATGCTACCACAACCATCATGAAAAGTCCTTCCCCAACCACTCGGTCCAAAACCCCCATCTTCCTCCTGAAGACCAAATCGACCCCTCAGGACGGATACGAAGAGTATTTCTCCGCATCGGGTTGCTATGACCCCATATTCGTCCCCGTCCTCGAACATAAGTTTCGCAACGCAAGTCTGCGGAGGGTGAGGGACCTGTTCGTTTCTGGGAAGATAAGGGAGCAATATGGCGGGCTGATATTTACGAGTCAGAGAGCTGTGGAGGGGTTTGCGAGGATCATTATGGATGAGGTAGGGGGTATGCTTTTTTCCCCACCACCCCTCCTCTCTATGGAATACAATTAAAATACAATTAAAACAACACACCTGTTGTTTATATTCCACCGGAGAAGTATATTTGTTAACACATGAGATGATTCACGGATATGAACAGAAACCGCATCTACAAAGGCCTCTGAATCCCTCCTCCTCTACAGCGTCGGACCAGCCACCTACCGCTCCCTGAATATATTGCGCGAATCGCATCTCCCCCACTCCCAACTCATGGGCCACGATGCGGGTACGGGCGAGATACTCGCACACATCATCCTCGACCACTATAATGCCAATCACAGCAGTAGAAGAAGGAGCCATGCTGACAGAGAAAGAAGAGCGGCTGATGAAGATGCTGATGGCTGCGAAAAAACGACAGCGAAAAGGACCAAACTACCCCTTTTATTCCTCATTGGCGAGCAACACCGAGATATCATCCCCAAAACACTCATGGCAGACACACTTCCCCCAGAGACGCGGATAGAGGTTGAAGAGTTGATCGTGTATGAGACGGGGGTTATGGAGTCATTTGAGGATATGTTTGCGGCTGCGCTGGGGGATGCGCGAGCGAGGAGAAGGTTAGAGAGTGGTAGCAGTGGTGGTGCGGATGGTGGTGAGAATGTTAACTCTAGTGAACGACCTATGTGGGTTGTTGTTTTCTCGCCTACGGGTTGTGAGGCTATGCTTCGAACGCTTGGTGTGCTTCCAGGCGGCGAAGGGGGGGAGGAGGAGAAGGAGAAGAAGGCAAGGAGAATTGAGAGGGCCCTGCGAGATTGCTATATCGCAACGATTGGGCCGACGACGAGGGATCATCTACGTGAGCGGTATGGGGTGGAGCCGGATGTCTGTGCGGAAATCCCTAACCCTGAAGGGGTTGGGAAGGGGATTGAGAAGTTTTTGTTGGAGAAAAGGGGGAGATAAGGATAGGGGCGCCTGGACGGAATGTAGAAGTCCAATGTGGTTTGGATTTGTATACTTCAATATATCGTGTATAGTAATGCAAATGTATATTTCATGTATAAGGTTGGCCGTATATAAATACTAGAATAACCCTCGTCTCCGCCCTATATGGTATGCACCTCTAACCACAGATTTACATCGGTGTGCGGCGATGCTCCTTATCCGGCTCACATTATTCCCATACCAAGGATGAAGAAATGCAAGAAGAAAGGTCTATATCCAACGGTTAACAAGACCATCTCCTCTTCTCAGCCTATCCTTCTCCCTAACGGCGAATGTGAGTCGGCATCGTCTTGCCACAATATTTCAAAACAAACCGACCCTTGCTAGCCTCCGTCTTTGGTGGCCATGGCCATACCGACCGGTATGCCCACTCCACCCCAAACCTCCCCTTTTATCCCAATCAATCAACGAACAGGCAATCTATCCCTAGGCAGGAGGAATCTGGGCCGACTCCCAACCCTCATCCAAAAAATGAACAGATTCCCCACAGGCCTCGCACAGTATCCAAATCTCTCTACTCCACCGGATGCACCCTAGTGCCAGAGTTGTCGCGGGTCATTCATAAACTGCACACTATTCCTCGCCAAATCTTCATAAGCCATCCCGATACGTCCTCGTGTCGATGTAGATATCGATCCCGGCGATGACAGCGACGTCAAGAGTGTCGTATTGTGGGCTGCAGCGTTTTGAGGATGTCCTTCCTGACTAGCAATCGAACATATTCATCATCATTATTATCATTGTTGTTATCACCATTATTGGCGTGAACGTTGTCATTGTCACTGCCACCACTTCTTGCCCCTGGTAGCATGGCTTCCAGCTTCACCAGGGACGCCGCAACGGGATACATTAAGGGCCATGCTGGCACAGTGACCTGCTCATCCCTTAGGGGAAACTCCCAAAGGGAAAGCAGACAGATGCGTCCATCCGAACGGGGCGGATCCTTTCCAGATATCTTCCAGAAGAGCAATGGGTTCATCTAAGCGGTTTGATTTTGCCTGTTCCTGGCCCTGCTGCTTCTGTTTTTGCAGCAGTCCTTCTTCCCTCGGTACTTGAACAGTAGCAGCACTAGCAGCAGTAGTAGCAGCAGTAGCAGTAGCATTAGAAGCAGAAGTAGAAGCAGAAGTAGAAGCAGTAGTAGTAGCAGAAGTAATCGACCATGCCAGCGCCATCCCAACCGGGATCAACATCTCCTCAATCTCCCTCTCCCTAAACTGCCCCTAGCACTCGTCAAACGCAACTTGCGCTCACGCCTTGGGCACAGCAGCGTAGCGCACGATGTCAAACAAGTCGCGCAGCACGCTGCCATACTTGCGCGTTTCCAGCGCAGCGCATTTTCGCTGCAGAATGGAGCGCAGGATGGAGAGGCCGTTGGCGCCTGTGCTGAAGGTAGCATGGCAGAAGCGGGTGGATTGGATTGGGGAAAATAGGCTGGTGAAATCGGAGAGCGAGGTGGATTAGATAGGCGATTTCGGGCGGGAGGGAGGCTAGGTTTGTTGCTGGTGGTGGCATGGTTTGATCTAAGACTAGTGGGGGGGCTGGGGATGGGAGAGGAGAGGCACTGGGTTTGTATTTATCCCCTGCGGAGATTTATTCTTAATTAATTACAATTTATATTAATTGCGAATGAGCGATGTCCAGTTTAACAATAGCTACCCGCTCGGAATTGGAACAAGGAGTAGTTATGTTAAGAATGAGTATCAACGACTTTCGAACTCGGGGTCAAGGGTGATTAGGGGCGACCACAATGTCACAATTAAGTGCTTAAGATTTTCGTCCTCTTGAAGCCCGTCAACTAGTTACGCTTATTATTACCTGGTCAAGTTTTACCAGATGCTCTGCTAGCTGGCCCAGCCTTGAATTATTCCTATGCTAGACTGCAAAACCCGCAACTGTATAAAACGGATAGAACAAATGGAAAGGAACATGCAACAAAGGGGAAACAGAGAAGAGAAGGGAGAAAAGAAAAAAAGACAGAAAAGAAAAAGAAAAGAAAAAGAAAAGAAAAGAAAAAGAAAAGAAAAGAAAAAAGAAAGAAATACGGACCGGGATACAAGGTCATAGGGAAAATAACGAAAAATCGATTAGAAAAAATTGTACACCAAACAGGCATAACTAAAATAATTAACCATGCAAGAATAAAAGAAAATTTAATAAAAAAAGGAAAAACCAGCCATTTGGTTCCATCAAAATCGGATCTTTTAGAGCCATGATATATTCATGTACTTCTTTCAAATGATCTGTATCTGTCTGCCATGTCTGCCCGCAGCCCGCACTCACTCAAAAAACGCCGTTTGCTAGACTCAATGTGTGACGACGTGGGGTTGTGAGAAAATGGGAAGGGCCGGAAGGAGGAGGGGTGGTAGCTTTGTGTCTTCTTCATTTTTCTTCTTCGTGTTTTATTTTCTTGCGTACATGTGAAAGACAAAAAAAAAAGAACAAAGAACACTGTGTCACCGCCTACCGCATGATCTCCTCGTAGATAAGAACTATTAATGAGACGATGCCCGGTTAGTTAACACTGATCATCAACGAACAACAGACGACACGAAATAGAAGCCCCCAAAAAAAAAATCAACGGAGAAGGGTAGTGAGAAAACTTTCTTACCTTTTAGCTGCTCCTTGCTCAGAGAGTCTTTATTTTTATCGAAATCGAAGAATTCTTCTGGGATCGGTTCAGCGGTTGGTTCATCCTCTGGATCGTGATAGGGTTCCAAGTAAGGATGGCGCAAAGCATCTTCGACACTGATACGTTTTACTGGGTTGAATGCAAGGAGTTTCTCGAGCAGGTCCAAAGCTAGGTCGGAGGTCTTGGGGAATAGGGCTTTCAGGGGTATCTTTTTCTTGAAGGGGAGGGATCTGATGTATTCCCGAGCACGACGTGACTTGATGCCGTAATAATCTTCCATGGTTGGTGTTCCCAGGACATCCAGGATGAGAGTAAGTTGGTGGTGATCTGGTTGGCTCAACGGGTCAGTTTTCTATATTTTCTTTTTTCAAAGTGTGACAGGGAAACAAATAGATCATCTCATGGAACTGTGGGTGGGCAAGTCTTACAATCCTTGCCGGGGAACAACGGCTTTCCGCTCAACATTTCCGCCAATATGCAACCAACACTCCAAACGTCAATGGCTTTTGTGTATTCCTTGAAGGTCAACATAATTTCCGGTGCACGGTACCAACGGGTGGCCACATATTCTGTCATAAATCCAGAGTTGTCGTCTGTGGAAGCCGCAGAGCGGGCTAGACCGAAGTCACAAACTTTCAAGTCGCAATTTGCGTTCAGGAGTAAGTTGGAGGGCTTCAGATCACGATGAAGAACATTTGCAGAGTGCATAGCCTTCAGGGCTCGCAGGGTCTGATAGATAAAATATTGGCAATGGTCATCGGAGAGGTCCTGGGTACGAATCACGCGATGCATATCTGTCTCCATGAGTTCCTGGAAAAAAAATGAATTATATAATTAGCTGTGCGCATGGAGACAAAGCTCGGGAGTTTCGCGCGGTCGTACCTGAATGAGGTACACCTCAGTGAAGGTCTCGTAGCTGCGGGGCTTCTGGATGTCCAGGATCGAGATGATGTTCTCATGATTGAAGTATCGAAGGAGTTTCATCTCACGCAGCGTGCGTAGGCAAAACATAGAGTGATCAAACGGCGTGATCTTCTTTATGGCGACTTTCTGACCTGAGGGTTTATGAAGTGCGGAGCTAGCATTTGTTTTCTTGTCAGGGCTACAGACTCCCCAAGGCGACAGTATGCTAAACTAACCAGACAACTCCATACGCGCCCTCCCCAATCACATCCTGAATATCGTACTGATCGGAAACATTGAACGATATCTTCCTCGACCCTCCTTGAGAACTTGGTGGCTGGACCATCCTGATGGTGCTAGATCCTGATGACTAAACCCAGTAGGTTAGCAGTCGGAATTGTGACGAAAGTGGGACATTAACGAAGGAGAGATCAAGGTCGGGCAGCCGTAGGCAAAAAGCCGATTTAAAATAAGCAGATCGAGCGCAGTTGTTAAATCAAGAAGTTCATAGTGACAAATCACGGGGTAAAATTGAACAATGGTAGCAGAGCTTAACGTGAGTGGGAATATCTGCGAAGCCTGAAACCGAAGGTAAAGAAAGACAATTAGAGCGAGTCTATGCAGAGGACAATGGGAACTTGCCCCAAATACAGTCTTCAAACGCGTCACAAGGCATTTGGTATATTTGTTTAGCCACTGCGGGACCCACAAGCTTCGCTGTAGCTGATTCATACTGCGAAATAGCTGTGTGCAGAGGCACAAACTGGGGAGGAGGGGGGGGAATAGAAGGCTCAAAGAACAAAAGACATGACAGGCAAAGCAAAAAGAAATATCAAAGAAAAAAGAAAGATAACTGAAAGAATTCTGGCATGAACAATGAACTCTTTCAAACATGAGTGCACAGATCAAGGAGTAATTTGAAGGTGAATAGCAAGTTGAGAGAACTGTCTTACACTTTCTCACGCAGAGTCAACGCTGCAACTCTGCTGATCCTCAGTTCCTTCTAGAGATATAATTGTGATTTCCTGTTTGCAACACTGCCTGAATTGATATTAAGTTCAACAGGCCAGTTGTTTGTTGTCTTTTCTTATATGTGAATAGAATAGGGTATTTAGGAGGAGAAGTCCCTGGGAGGATGTGAGATAGTTAGAAGCGGCAAGATATCACCAGGACTGAGACCTTGTTTTACTATGATATATAACGCAGATCGGACGAATGCGACTGGATATATGGATGTATGGATGTATGGATCGAGTTTGGGGATATACCGTAGGGGAAAAAGCCGTGGAATTCGAGTGTCAAGGAAGACCCGCGAACGAGGGGGGTAATCGAGAGAGGGGAAACTGCTGATGGTGAATATGGCCTGGAGAACTACCTCTAGTTAGTTATTGTGGCCGTGAATGGATGGCAGCAATCTACCGTGACAGGATGGCGGGGAGAAAGGACAGAGAGGAAATGTTTCATGGTCATACCTGACTGTGTTGCTCGGTCTGCGTTGATATTGTGAGAGGAATAAATATTTACTCGATTGGGCGAGTCGTGGAGGGGGACGACGATAGGCTCGACTAGCGCTGGATACGATACCGAGATGGCCAAATAATACCCAAATTGACACAGTTGCCAGTCGTGAGGTGTGATATCTTGCCTTATCACAAGTATTCTGGAGGGTTTTCAACTATTGCACGGGGTTGATGGCGCCGATGCGGTCTGGAAGAGGTCGCATAAATAAACATGTAGTCCAAAGTCCAACAAGGGGCATGAAATAGTTGTTAGTTACCCGCCCACACACGCTGTTCCCAAAAGGCCGCAGCAGAAAAAAAATAATTAGCTAACCGTCTAGATACTTAAACGGGTGTCCAGCTAATAATATGAATAACATCAAACAGCAACAGGAGAACGAGCAACATGCGGCGGGCGCGGGCGGTTATTCAGAGCGTGGTGGGGCAGACATCTCACACCAAAAACCATACCATACCACCGCACACTACACACCACACTACAACACCACACCACACCACACCACACTCCACACACCGCACCAGCCCCAATGCAGTCCTCAATAGAACAACGCCGTTGTATCTAACAAAGGCACAGCAGAACAACACTTGCTGCCAGCACGCGAATAATCGCCCCCAAACGACACGCTTCCTAGCAAGCCCAGACGGAACCCCAGGCCCATACTCCATCTTACCCAAACCATGCCCTGATCCTGATCACACCTGTTGGCTTTTGGACCCCTACTCCCCTACACTAGTTACTCTACTCCCGCCCAATCTGCTCCGTGTCCGAGAAGTTAAAGACCAGCAGAAAATCATGATAATAATGGGGGCGGATGTTCCGCGATGCCATTCGACCTGTGGATTCAGCCGGCAAGCTAGCATTTGGCCCAATCGCGGGTCCGAAAACACACCACTTGGGACGCTGGGAGCGGGGGAAAACCGTCAATCATCGACATCGGATGGACAAATTTTTATATGACTTGCGACAATTAAGTACCTAACAGTTCCTTAAAATATTAAGATGCTCCGCTCCCGGGAAAACTTGAACTTTTTTACGGAGTTATCCTGTACTAGCTCTCGCCCCTTGGACTATGTTCGAGAAAACCTATTTATATCCTGAAACTCCCAACCCCTCCTCCATTCGCAACAGGGACTAGCCAGGAGAATAATGAACAGGAATTCTGAATTAAGCAGCTGGTTTTGAACAGCTCTGTCGATCGATACACTTACGTGTTTGTGTCCCTTTTTCTTCTATCTCTCCAAACACCGGCGTGCGTCTTCGCTAGAGGCAATGCAAAATCGGGAAAAAAATGTGTCCACGCATCCAGCGATATTCTCCTATTTTGGACCTGAAGTTTTCGTAGCTGATGAAAGCCAGAGCATTCAGAGGATAAATAGATGAAACAGCGCGGTGCCTCCCCCATACAAAAGGATAATGAATGCGTTCCAGACACTCAAGTTTACTTTTTGGACCCAAGGAAGAACACACTGAACAAAAATATTAGCAGGGCAAATCTTGTTACTAGTAAAACGGTCTTGTGGTCTAGTGGTATGATTCTCGCTTCGGGTTTGCCCGATTAAGTGCACTTAATCTGATATGCGAGAGGCCCCGCGTTCGAGTCGCGGCAAGACCCTGTTGATCTGTTTTTTTCTAACTCTTTTTTTTTTACTGTTCTTCATTGTTATGATTCTTTTTCTTTGTCTTTTTTTTCTTTCTTTTTAAATTCATTTTTGGTTTGTTTATAACTTTCCGCTCCTTTACTTCTTTCCTCTTGTTTTAATGTAAATACAAAAAATGTTCTTTCAAGACGGGTTTGTGAGTACTTTTGAGGACAAAATATACGTTCATTGCATGAGGGGTTAATCTTGTTTCACTTGGGAAAAGTTATTATATCCCTTCGAAGGTTAGAACTGGGTTATATATAACTTGGTGAAAAGGAAAGAAATTAACATTGGAACAGGAATGTATTTTTTCATCTTCGAATGCGGAATATGATTTTGATTAATTAGCCTGGAGGATTATGACGACGAGACGGAGGGAATTGCCCCCTCCCCCCCTCTCTCTCACACACATAAAACATGATGTATGATTATCAACTCTCGTCCCTTTACTGCATAATCTGTAAATTCCGAAAAAAAAGTCACAAGTTAGTTAGCTCAACATGGAAGCTATGAAAGGGAAGAAAATAAACGAAGAACAAGAGTAAAGAACAATGACAACAGAGAAGATGCATGATAGGGTAGGACCAAGAAAATCAAGGTCATACCTTCTCCCGCAACGATCCCATCCATTGCGGCAAACTGACTCCCTGGTCAGCCCGATCCTCAACCAACATAGTCTGCGCCCATAGGCGCAATCCAGGCTCCCCATCCTCCTTCACAACATAAAGGTGGGGAACAACAATGCTACCAACGCCACGAGATTGCTTATCGCGACTCTTTTGCACGACGGCGCGCACCCGCTCGTTGAAATCGTTCTCCAGTTCAGGTAAGAATTGCTTTCCGACCATCACATGTGTCCTATCGGCGATGCCAAAGACATCCAAGAGCAACTGTGGAACAGCGTCGCGGCCGACCCAGAGGAATTGCGTCTGCCCATCGTCGATGAGGTAGAGGCCATATGGCACGAGGCGCTCGGATGATAGGTTACAAGGGGGTGGTAGGGTGATTTCACCGGTCTTCTCATCGGGTACGCCAGCATTGTCGGGCATATCGTGAAGCGAGTATAGTTTCGGGTAGATATACTGGATCAGAAGAGGGAGTGGTAGCGTGGAAAGGAGGCAAAGGGCCGCCGATCGCATATCCGTTGGGATCTGAGTAGATTTTCGAAGGCCGATCTATTGACGTTTGGTTAGTTCGTGACTTGTGGTTATAGGGCTAAGGACATATGTGTTCTTACATTTTTCATTAGTGCCAGGAATAGAACCGGCAATCCTCGTAGATTAGCGGGGAACTGCAACCCTCCACCTCCAACACTTCCGCCCGCCAACTCCTTTCTATATGTTGACAATAGCTCTACAATTTTGGACTGAAGTGCGTCACGTGCTTGATCAAGACCGCTACCAAGAGTACGTTCGACAGCCTTATGGCTGAAGTAGGTCGCGATCGCCGATTGGTCTGCTGAAGCATAGACATCCGCGAGAGACTGCGTAGTGGGTAGGGCCAATGTAATGACTCTAATCCTTCGTTCTCCATTGCAGGTTGTATGAAGGACAGCCGCCTGCAAGCAAATTACCGGTTTCGTGACGGTTTCATCGATGGCCACCTCCACAACATATGCTTGGTCACGGGGAAAAGCGGGGAACGCGCAGAGATCTGAGCTTCTGTTGAAGAAATTGCCGTAGAAAGTGCTCATTCTTAAACCGGTCGTGGCGCGCACACGCAACACAGCTTCCAGGCCGATTTCTGCTGAAAGATAGTCCGAGAACTCCTTGGCGAACTTGATTGCATCTTCGCTTCGGGCAGCATTCCAGCCAGGGTAGAAGTATGTTTGGCCGCCGGTGTATCTGGGGAGGTTGCTAAGCGATGCTACATCCTGGTACTGCGAAGAAAACAGGAACATATCCACGGAAATCTGTTGCTTCGAACACTCGACGGCAAAGCTTTTGTAAAAGCTGTTACCTGTCTGTAGCAAAGTGTTCTCCTTGCTAGTTCCAAGCGCTTTCTTGTCCTCTCTCACTTCAAGACTTCCGAAACCCACATTGGGAAGCGACGCTGTCAATACCGTTATCTTTCCGCCAACAGGGGCGATAAGTTTGTGGCCGGCTCGAAGGGCCGAACCCATACATGAACCATTGTTCTGCGTATTTTGGAACATTTCTTGCAGTTTATCCAGGAACAGTTCAATGTTTTCGCGACAATCTGTGAGTGTGACTAATAGATCTCCAGGAATTGGGAGGAAAGGTTCGTCCAAATCGCTAACAACCAACATGCCCGGGTCCGAATTCTCCGAGCCATCTCTTGGTATAGTGAAGTAATGGAGACTAGAATCCACAGCAACAAAACCAAGCCTGGTTCGACGATCTGCGTTGGGTATTCTATCAAGGCTTTCGCGGATGCAGCGTGCGCTGGTGGCCAAAAGCCCGCTGGTGACAGATGCGAAACTGACATCGATCAAAAACAGGTAAACGAGGGGCTGTGGTGGTCGGACCATATATTCCTGAGGCGCCACAAACTCCACAACAGAATGGTTTAGCTCTGGTCTTTGCCATCTATCAAGGGCCTTTTGCGAGGCTGCGTCCCAATCAAATGCTTGAGGAACGTCATTGGTAAGGCTGCACATGTTGCAGCGCCAGCGATGACCGTGGTCAAGAAACGTGACGAAAGGGTTGATATAGGAACGACATCGTCGGCATCGAGAAATTACTTGATCAGACACAATGGGAATCGGGTCTTCAGTGTCGTGGAGGGATGCGTAAGGTTGGATAACCAAGGCAAATGGTAGACGAGACTTTTTTAAAAGAGAATGAGTGGTCGGCACAGCATTTAGAGTAGAGCGCACATATTTTGGAGGGCAATTCGCATCTGGAGAAGGGGTGACGCTGGTCTGGAACTGGTTAGCCCGGAAAATGGACGAGGTACAGAGGATGTCCACTCACATTGGGAGGCAAAACAATGGGCGGAGGAGGGTAGTCTAGTTCAGCAACATTGAACGGTTGTGTAAGAAGGTCGGTGGGATATAACGTATTGAGCGGGACACCTCTTTGCACCGGCATCTGCGCTGCAGGCTGACCACCCATGCTCATCTGTCCCATCTGCTGGGTTACTTGACCCATACTGGCAGGCTGGGAAGGATAGGAGTCGACTGGAGCTTGATATCCCCCAACTGCCACTGGTTCCGGCTGGCCAACCATTTGAGAAGTCATTTGGGCTGGCTCTGCCCCATAAGCACCTTGCGGATAACCCTGGGGTTGTTGCGACGCGGGATATCCGCCGTGCGCTCCACCACCTTGTAACTGTCCACCCAAGGCAGCATTAGGACCTACCCCAAACTCATAAGCCTGGCCAGCATATGCTCGTTTCTTTTTACCGCCGTGGGAATGTGGCCCGTGGCCTGGCGCATCGGCGTGAGCCGGAGAGCCTGTGGCTCCGCGCTGTTCGTCAACGTAAGGTTGTTGCTGGCCATATTCATCTTGGGGGTGACCTCCAGGAGGAAAGCCTCCCTGTGGTGCCGCCATCTCAAATGCAGAAACTAGTTCCGGCGGTTATAGGGAGTCCACGAAAATACTCGAACCCCTCTTGTGGAGTAAAATGGGGGGGATGCGGGACGTGGAGATGGGACGACCTAGTTAGCTATACTCCTATTGTCAATACCCAAGCATATTCGGGACGTTTTACGGGGGATTTGGAGCTCTTACGGGTTTGTGACCAAATATAAATGTATATAGTGCACATTGACCCCAGCAGACACAAGGTAGATGTGGCAGAGTTGAATGAAAAGATGGGGTCGACGTGGCTTCAGGCGCTGGTTGCAGCAAAGCCAGGAGAAGGCGGTGTTGGTGGTGTTGCTGATGTACGGTGGCCTTTATTTGCACTGTTTGGCTGGTTTGACAACTCGTCAATTGCGGCTGCGGTTCTAGCTACGGAGTAGTTATATGGACCTGCCTCGGAACCCAAGGTGTTGTACGTATGTACTTTTTATTCTTATACTTGTACTTGTAACAGCGGCATCTAGAACAGGGGACAATTGATTTTATTTTATTTTTTTTTATTTTATTTTTATTTTTTTTTAATTTTAAACGTTGAGCTTGAGCCTTGAGTTTTCTTAGTAGGTAACTAGGCTTAGGCTTAGGTTATAGCAAATCCAGCATAAATCCGGCATTACACTAAGACTATTTTAGTAAGGTCACATACTCAGAAACAAATCCTCACTAGATTTATCACGAAAAGCATTAGAGATACATCTGATGGAATTAGGGTTGATGCTAGCTACGAGAGGATAGACAAGAAATGCGGGCGTTACAGCAACGCTTAACTAACTGTCCCTACATTCAGAGACAGAAATATCCCTCACCAAACCCACACGCAATGTTCATTGCACGAAGCATGAAGCGTATCAACAATGGTTGAGAGTCGCATCGAGGACGACTCTGCCCACTGTGTTAGAGGCTTTCGAGAGCATCGCGAGAGAGACTCAGGCAAAGGTCACTCAGAGATATTAATTGGATTAGAGAAGCTCAACAAGGGATGTCAATATCGTGTGAACTCAGTCACACTTATTGTTCACCAACAAGCAGATATGGAAAGGAAAATATTGGTTGCTCAGCCTTGAGACGATTTCTTCATGCCATTCCCATATCGGAAGCCCTGAAAACTGGTCATACGGACGGTCTCATTAGATCTTCCTGGGCACTCCAAGCCGGCAAATTGATACCCTCTTTTAGCGCATATACCGTGCTGAGATGGATGGTGGGTATTCATTCGCAAGCGGTCC
Source organism: Blastomyces gilchristii SLH14081 (assembly GCF_000003855.2). Taxonomy (NCBI): domain Eukaryota; kingdom Fungi; phylum Ascomycota; class Eurotiomycetes; order Onygenales; family Ajellomycetaceae; genus Blastomyces; species Blastomyces gilchristii. The sequence goes on from NW_003101682.1 coordinate 2,046,190, forward strand.
ATGGAGCCACTTTAAGAGAAGAACGTGCAAATATAATGACAGATATCATTGTGCTCGTGCTGACACTAGATATAAGTTCATCATTACATCATTCACCTTCTAATATGCCAAACCTTATCATTACATCATTACATCCAGCAGCTGACAGCTATTTAATGTAGGATTCATATTGTGGGACGCGAAGTAGCCGGAGCGACTGCCAACATTTAAACTCGTCTCTCTTAATAATGACATCAAACCCACGATCATAAAGCTGGCCTTGCACTGCAGCCGGTTATTGTGTTTGTTGAAGCGAATTCCAACCCGTAGTGATACAATCCATCTCAACCTCTGAGTTTAGGATCCAGCGCAACCAGCCGCCACCCGACGCCATGGTTTCTATATCTGACTCGATCAAAAAGGACCACAGGGAGCTGCAGGCATTCCATAACCAGATAGTCAACGCCGATAATGATATTATCAAAGCTAGGTTTCAAAACCAGTTTGTATGGGAGTTGGCTCGTCTTTCTGCAGCTGAAGAGCTGCTACTTTACCCAGCATTTGAACAGCATTTAGCAGATGGCAAGGAGCGGGTAGATAAGGATCGCGAGAGACATCAGCAGGTAAGAGAATGGAGATAGCTATGTTTGCACGCCTAGCTATTTGATAAAAAGCAGGGCAACAATGAATGAATGCTAATACTGAGGGAAACAAATAGACCAAAGATCAGCTATTGGAGTTCCAATCCTTGAAGCCGACAGATGCAAACTTCGAGCCGACAATCAACTCTCTCATGGACAATCTCTCCACGCACATGAGAAACGAGGAGGAGGACGATCTCCCTGCTCTTGAGGACGCAATCAGCAGTGAGGATAGCGAAGGGCTTTCCAAATCTTTCAAGAAAACGAAGTTGTTCATTCCAACACGCCTACACCCTGCAGGACCCCACCATCCTGCCTTTGAGAACGTGACTGCGTTTGTCATGACGCCGGTTGATAAACTTGCGGATACTTTCCGCAGGCTCCCTTAAAACGGAATCCTTTGCTTCTCACGATGGTTTACGGTTTCCGCAGCTAACAGAGGATTCGAAATTTGGGTGTATAAAGCCTGGCGAAACTGAAGGCTGGAAAACTGCTCTTCTGTCCCTATTTTCCCCTTGAACCCCCCTTGAAGCTTTCTGGGTAAAAACACGTCAGAGAACGAAAAAGGCAAAGCAGAGACCCTGAGAATCTACCAATTTGGAGCTCCCTTTTATGGAATTGCTTTTTGAAAAAATTATCACCACCAAAAAATTGTAGCAAGGCTCGTGCCAAACGCAATGTATTGCAGCTCCCTGGGCATATTTTACACTAATCACGTTCTTATCGGGTCAAACGCCGGGGTTTATTATGTTCAAAAAGGGTTCAAGGCAAGAACATCAGAGTACCGTAGTCGACATTCTTTTGAAACTGTTTAATGAATATATTTCTTGCAAATAACGAAATGCTTTTCTTCTCTTATCATGCCCTTTACGAAATGTCATCTTACTGAATCTCAGGGTATCCGAAGCTCGCCGGACCTCATCAAACTCCGTGTCAGGAACAGTTCCATCTCCGCTTGGTGCTGTCAGACGCTATAGCCGCCATCTCATCCGCAGCAATTCCCCAATTCGTCAAAAGGGAAGAAAATGCTAGGCAACCTTGCGAATCACCTCTTTCAGTTATCATCCACGCAAGGAAGCAGAAGCCCTATACAAAATGTTGAACACAAGCACTGTGTCCCCAAGCAGCAGTGATGTGACGTCATACATCCCAACATCAGCTATGTCCAACCATCCTAGCTCTTTGCAAAAGACAATTATTATGTGCTACGCATATGTCACATTTACGTATGTGCTGGCAACCCAAAAGTTCCGCGACAGATTTCTCCATATTTTTCAGAACTATAGGCAGGATGTAATCAGCTTTTTCTCAGGCAACGCCAAACACGATACCGTCAATTTTGTACCCACTTAACCCACCCACCGTATACTCAATTAGAGCGTGCATCCTTTTGTGTTCCTTGCTTGAAATCAAGCATTGTTGGGCTTGGAGCGTTATGTGCCCGCCGTTTCCCTTTACTTTTCATGTTAGAGGATCTATGATCCTATAAAAGGGGGTGTGCATTTCCCCGCTGTTTGTATTTGATCCGAAACGACAGTAACTGAAAAATCAGAATCATAATATTTATTCTTCCTTTGACTAAGTAGAAATTCCTTAATTTTCACATTTTTTTTGAAGTGTTTGTAAGAAACCCGGAAAACATGACGTCCGCCGTCGTCCCAATGCGCCAATTCAGCCTTAGGGGCAAAGTATACATTGTCACAGGGGGTGGCAGAGGGCTGGGACTCCGCATGGCAGAGGCGATGACAGAAGCCGGCGCGGAAGGTGAGTCGTACAACTTAGGCAGAGAGAATATTTGGAATATCAAATATATCCCCAAACCTCTGCCCAACGCAACCCTTGACTATAGATAACTGATCCCACTTCTCCCCAACCAAGTCAACTGCCTAGACCGCCTCCAGGATACGGACTCAGAATTCCTAGCGACGCAAGAACTCGCTTGCCGCGAACACATCGGCTCGCTACACTACCATCACCTTGACGTGCGAGATTCAGAACGTCTACAAGAAACCATCCGGAAAATCGCATCTCGCCAGCGGCGCCTTGACGGTCTCGTGGCAGCAGCTGGTATCCTCCAACTCACCGACGCGATCGACTACTCGCCCGAAGATGTGACAAAAACCATGGACATTAATTACACGGGGCTCTTCATGACAGCGCAGGCGGTTGCGAGGCAGATGATGGAATACGAATGTGTTGGCTCAATTGTGCTCGTGGCGAGTATGAGTGGCCTCGTGGCCAACAAGGGGATGAATGCGCCAGTGTATAACTCATCCAAGGCGGCGGTTATCCAACTAGGGAAGAACCTGGCAATGGAGTGGGGCCAGAAAGGTATTCGGGTTAATTCACTATGTCCAGGGCATATTCTGACGCCAATGGTGCAGCAAACTTTTGAGAAGGTGGAGGGTCTGTGGCAGACCTGGGAGTCGGAGAATATGTTAGGACGGTTGGCGAAGCCGGTAGAGTTTACCGGAGCGGCGATATTTTTGTTGAGCGAGGCGAGTAGGTTCATGACAGGGAGTTCATTGGTTATTGATGGGGGCCACACGGCTTGGTAGTTAGCCTTTCCATCACTCAGTTTCTATTCTTGAGCTGAATAATTTATGGCCGGAAATTGGTGCATGGCTGGTTTGGTGTGGTTGGAAGTCATGCTCAATATTTTCTGTCCAGAATCAATATCAGCCACTCAATAGAAGGGATGATAGACTGTAAAAATTACATTATATCATTTCGACAATCAAGAAAGAAAAATCATAGATCAAAGAATGATATAAACTCCAAAAACGCCGTGCTTGAAGGGCGATGATGATAAAGATAATGAGAAATATGCATGTGAAGCAATGCGAAACTACTACGAGGACAATAAAGGTATATAAAAAAGACGTCAAGTGCGGGACATGTCTCTGGAACCGCGCAAAATAATAGAAGGCGAAGAAACAAAACAAATCGTAGACCTGCCCCTATCCCTAATGCCCCCCTACTTGCTTAACGACAGGCGTCGACAGCTCGAGTCTTCGCCCCCCCCGTAACAATTAGGGGCCACGGAATATTGCTCAAATCGCATTCCTCATATTCTCCACAGTTTTCGCACCAACCCCTTTCAGCTTCCCAAGCTCCGCTAAACTGCGTATCTGTACTTGCGGCCGGCCACCGATAGCGCTGCTGTCGTTTTCATCATTATCTTGAGCATTCAATGAATCCATTTCACACAGACAGTCAACGATGGCCTCGGCTTTCTTTATCCCAACGCCTCGAAGAAGCTTTATTTGATTGACATTCCTGGTATTTATTGTTGAAATGATGTGGCTAGTGCGTGGGGTAAGCTCCAAATCAGGTGTTTCCTCAGAAGTTACGTCTGCGTCCTTTTTCGATGGTATTTGATGTGTTAGGGAAGTGGACGGCGGATGAGATGCCTGTTTTCGAGATTTGCTAGTTTTAGGCGCCGCAGATCTTTTTAACGGCTGGGTATAAGAATGAGTTATAGTGATTTCCTCATCACTGAATTGCTCATTCGGATCGGATGGTTGGTAGTCGTCGTCATCATCAGCATGAAATTCAGAATTGAAACTTTCGTCTTTCGCATACCTCTTTCGCTTTTTTGGGCGCTTTGTTTCCGGTCCGGTATCCCGACTCTCTTCCGCGACTGGAAATGACAGCAGTTGTTCTTGTCCCTTATATTTTAACTTCTCTTTCAAAGCCTTTATTTTAGTTTCCAGTTTCTCATTGCTGGGGAAAAATGGTTGGGCCAACTGATACATCCTTAGAGCTGAGGAATCCTCGCCGCGTGACTGGTGCTGTTTTCCCATCAAGAGGTAGGATAACCCTTCCGCTCTCACATCCTCTTTCCCTTCAATCCTTTGCTCAAGTAGCTCAAGTCGGCGTTGCACTTGCTCATTGAGCCCATTGCTGGAAGAATGATCGGCGTCACGTTGCTTCTCAGCCTCGTTCAAAGCTCGAGCAGCGAGAACTTCTTCCACCTTTCTCTCCACCATTTCTTCTATCTTTGCCGCAGATATGCCTTCTAAGGTATGCGAGCCAGCAGCTGCAGGCCGAAACACCTTTGATGGTCGAAAGGTGCCAACACCGCTTGCATCAGATCTGCGTTTCAATGGCGAGGATCGCTTTGGAGGATCAAACCGTTTGACGTTGGTAGGTGGCTTCGACTGGGGCTTGTCAGAGTACACAGAGAACGCCTTAATAGGTTTGGCTTCTGCTGTCTTTGATGGATCAGTTGTAGTTGGTAATACTATATTTGCATTAATCGAAGTAGTGAGTGGCCGTAAAGGTTGTCGGTGCATTCCTGGCCCTGTGACCCCTGATCCCCGAATAGTTGGCCGTGGAGGCCCTTTGAACATGGGCTCGTTTTCTATTTCGCGGACCTCGATCTTCTTCGTACGGTTCGCAAAGTTGAGCGAACTGAGCGTATCAAGGTGATAGGAGCGTATTGGAGCGAGATTCAAAATCATGATGGTCAGCCCATTGTTTTGACCCAAAGACAATATCCTCGTCATTTTCGATTCACGGTACGGGATTCGGGATTGCTTCTTGCTGATTGCCTCGACGCATTGAGCAAGTACAAATAGGCTTTTGTTTATACTTGCGGACTCTACCATGCGCTCCTTGCCATTGTCGGTTCGACGATTATCTTCGGATCCAGCAAGATCAATGCACGATGCAAGGCTCACGCGGGTCTGCTCAGCAGTGGTAACCACTAGCTTGACACAGAGGATTGCATGAGATCTTGACGAATGAGCGTTTAGCTATTATTATAACTTGTTAGCATGACTATTTATTGATTTTTGTCTGGTTTACTTCTCCCACCTTCGTTGCTGAAGTTGACCTATTCACATTGGCGTGATCGTATAACGTCTCGAACTCTTTCAAACTCGTGCAGGGGCGTTCGGTCAGCCCAACTACTACAGTCTTTCCACCCGCATCCCGCAGTGGTAGACCCGCAGCCGTTCTCTTTTCTGGTGGCTCAAAAAGATCGAACACCTTGTCGTTATATATCTCATAGTAGCTCATGGCCACATCCACCTTGGTGGAACCCTGACTATCCCGCTCAATCTTACGACTGCGCCTATAAATGCCGCTCAGGAGTCGTGGGATAACTCCTCTGTCATGTAGACTCTTTCCTCCGCGCATTGTATGTGTTTTGCCAGTTCCCGTAACTCCGTAAGCAAATATCGTCACGTCGAAACCGTTGAAAAGATGCTTTATCGTAGGGGCAACTGGAGAGCCATTGGGGTTAGCTTCCCGCCTTCTCGTCCCTGTCTCAACAAAATAAAACAGCTGCCCTATTCTCCATGAAAATAGGAGCATGACAGGGAAAGGTAAGCAGAATATATTTACAGACAAAACTCACCCTCCCCATCAAAAATCTCCTGCTGCGACACGTCCGCCCCGTACACTCCATTAAACTGAAAACTGTATTCCTCCCCTTCATTCTTCGGATTCGGGATCCGGACAAGATTATCCCGATCCAACGCTAGAGCCGTTTTCGCGCCATCTTTCTGCTTTTTGCCCTTCAATGCCGTCGTCTTCGTCGATTTCGCGTCACTCTTGGAAGTGGATAGCGGCTGTGTAGTTGTTGTGGTGGAGATCGCCGTGGTTCCCGAGCGGACGATGATATCGCTTTCCTTCTCCGATTTGAGCAGCGGGCGGATTCGTGCGATGACGCGAACGCTCATGACTACGAAGTATGGGACTTATCGAAGGGAGGGGATATGTTGTTTATATCGGTACGAAGTACTTCGGGGACGAATTCCGTAACTCTCTTCGTTCGGCTTGACTTCAAATTCGCCAATTTCAAATGCCGAAAAAGGGATGTAAAATTGATATAGAAAGAAATATAACGAAAAGAAGAACAAAAAGCCAAAATCCACAAATACTAAATCTCGACAGCTTACATGTCACTCACGCCGTGTTCGTGGGCTTGTTCGCTGGAGATATTACAACGGCGGACAACAAACAGTCAAAAAAAGCAATCCTAACGAAAAATACGGGGCTTCGTCGACTCAAAGAAAAAGGAAACAACATTCAACTAACAACAGAAAAAGAAAGGGGAAAAGAAAAAGAAAAGAAAAAGAAAAAACCACTGTGTATACCTACCTTTGCTACCCGGAAGATCCTGTCTATCTGTCGATGCAGGCAAAAGCATCAGCTCAAAATGCATTTGTGGGGAGGATGGATATTCGGGGGCGTGTTGTTGGGGCAACCAGCACGGGGAAGCTAAGTAGGGGGTTTTGTCCGACATCTAGTCATTCCATCGGCTGTGGACTTGAACAGCACAACTATTGTCGATGAGAAATGATTTTGGTCTGAGGAGTCTTGAGATTGGTTGAAGGGTTGCACGAAGGCCCTGGAACTCCTATACCAACGCTGAATGGACACGTACGGGAAATACACTGCCAATATCGCGACGATACCTAGACGAATTAGAAACACATCCACCCCCAGTGATGTCTGCCAAATTGATCATAGATGCCGGAAAAGGCATTGTCTATCATTAATTTCTCACCTGTTTTCTCTATATAACTATTCTATATACATTTCCGGGAATGACAACTGTACGAGTCGAGAACTGTGCAGAATGGTATTTTGCTGAGGAACAGAATTCGCGGCCAACGCCCACAACGCAGAAAATAAAATAAAGTAAAAACGGGAAAAAAGGATATAAAGCAAGAAAAGACGAAAATTAAGACGATAATCTGGGGAAACAAAAACCGAAGAGAAGGGAAAAGAGACCAGCAGGGCTCACGTAGTTATGCGCCACTCGTTCACCCAACCTTTCTTTTCTCAAAACTTTGTCATCAACTTCATACCAGTCACCTTCAACCTAGCAAGAACAAAAGCCACAGTCCCTGCCGCCATAACGATTCCCGTAAACAACTGCATCCGCCAGAATGTCGGCTGTTCAATGTCCCCGACCAGGGCACCTCCGATAGGGTTTCCTGTGAGGCTGGCAATGGAACAGACTGCAAACATCGCACCCGTACGTACACCAATCTGGCGCACATCGGAAATCTGCGCTACCAAGGCTGGGCCAAGGGAAACGAATGCGCCCGAGGTAAAGCCGAAGAAGGCGGTAAAGAGGAGAACGGGGATGTTGCCACGGGCGGGCAGCCAGAGAGCAAGAACCATGACGACGTTCAGCACGCAGGTTATTATCATGGCGTTGAAACGGCCGAAAAGGTCAGCAGCATGGCCCGGTAGGATACGGCCGAACGTACTAGATGGTCGTTTGGTTAATATCAATTTTGAAGTCGCGGCTTTAATGGAGGTTTGAGAGGGGATATTCGGGAGGGGGGTTCCTTGTGCTGGAAAACATTTTACCTGGATGCGTTCAGAATCGAAACAAGATAGCCTGCTAGGTGTGGAGACATCCCATAGTGGCGGGCAAACGAAACGATAAATGTGAACGGTAAGTATAGCCCGAAGAATGATAACCATGCACCCGCCGTGGTCAAGAGGAATGGCATCTCGGTAAAAGGCGTCAAGAATTCCTTAAATTTGAAGGGCCTCGGTTGCGGTGGAAGTCTCGACTTTACCGTCAGGTTTATAATAACGCATAACCCCAAGATGAGAAAGGCGCAGATCCTCATCGCCCAGGCAAATCCCACCTGTGGGACTAGTCTAGCTACCATGATAGGGTATATCACGCCTCCGACACTTGAACCACTGGCCGAAATTCCAAGCGCGAGTGCTCGTCGCTTGAAAAACCACGTTGAGATGCTATTGACAGCAGGATAAAAAAGAGCCCCGGCGCCAATTGCACTACAGATCCCTTGGGCTAGGAGGATTTGATAGTATTTAGTTGATATGGAAGTCATCATCAGACCAAAGACATGGAGAAAGGTTCCGCCTATGATTAAGTATCGAGGGCCATAACTGTCGAATATCTTGCCACAAAAAGGGGCCTACTCATAGAGTACATGGTCAGTGCGGCTTCAAGCCATAACGTTGATACGCTGATATTTTGTCATGGTTCAGGATGGATATCCCTTTTGACATACGGCTAAAAACATCATGCAAGCTTCAAGGGACGGGATCCAAGCAATAGTGCTTGGTGAGTAGGACTTCAACTGGTTATTCTGGTAGTGGTCCTGGAACACTCCGATACCTAAACATACATTAGATCACTGCACTGGGGGCTTGTTCTCACTTGGGCAAGAAAAATATTTCTGAGAGTTCAGAGAAAAGAAAGCCGTCGACTTACAAGTGATCCATCCGAAGCTCACAAATAGAGAACAGAACCCACCAAAAACCACAGTCCACGCCTCAATACCGCCGTCAGGAAACGCGCTTGGATCTATCTTGGGGTTCACGGGATGGCCGGCCTCTCCCTCTTGTTTTTCTGGGTCCCTGTCCGCAGGGTATTCTGTTGACGCGGAATCTGAGGCATCGTGACCGAGATTATCTGATCCTTTGCTCAATTTTCGGCCTGGAGGTGGTGAGCCCAAGTGAGTGAGACTTGATTTTGACGACGGAGGAAACCCGTCTGCCTTCAGTTCCCTATCTAGCTCGGTTTCCCCGCTCCAGACATGGCCATTTGCTCGTCCATTATCGATGTCATTCGACATCATCCTGAGAAACTTGAGAGATATGTCCTCAAAGCAGAAACATATGTATTGCCCGGTACGGGATATATTGTATCGGCGGTTAACAACACTGAAAACAGGGGGTGTTTTCACACAACTTATACCATGAAAACAATAAGGTTCGGCTGATCGGCTCTTATCTCCGTTGATACAGGCTCTCGGAGAACGAGAGGAAAAGTATAAGGAAGGTGGTGGAGATATCGGAGAACGATATACAATAAGTCGGGTGTGGAAAAGCCTGATATGGCTGGCGGGCGAAGCGGGTATAAACAAATAGAAAATATAATAGAAAATATTATAAACAGATATCAATGAAATAAATCCAAGTGGATCGACCGAGCTCGGTTGAAAGGTACATCAGGTACATCTATGTATGGCTCCGTGCGGGCTCGGTTCGGAGATCTTGGGAGGGAGCGGGCACATATCAAGAACGAAATAGTGGCAACCTTGGGAAGGCCATAGGTAGAAACCCGAGAACTTGTGTGAATCCGATTAATAATTGCTTTTTTTTTTTTTTTTTTTTTTTTTTTTTAAAGCGTTAGGGGTGTAATAATTATGAGTTCTTTCTAGTCCGAAGCCGACTGAGGCTTCCGGGGAGTTGAGTAATAAGCCCAGTCAGTCTGGGGCGAATCTGGAGCATCGCCCGTGAAAAACACGAGCATTGAGACACAGGCTCCAGTGTTTTGAGTCAGGAAGCCAGAAGGGGTGATTGCATTTGGCGCTCTCCATTTTTGTAAGTCCGAGAAATCGAGAAATCGTGCTTGATCGATCGATGGTAACTTAACATTTGTAGCTCTAAAAAAGGCAGAATTATCACCCCCTCAGCATCGACCGGGAGTAGATGACTACATGATATGCCGGTATTATTTACAACGCCGCTAAATCAACTATTCGGAACCAGGCATGGTGGGATGCTGCATAATTTTATCCCGTCCTCAAATCTCTGATAGCTAGCAACCGTACGAATATCGGCCTATACGAAAGCTCTCAGAAGCTAGCCACAGCAGTAAATAGCGTTAAGATCCTCATCGGGAGCTGGCCATTTTGCTATAGCTTCTGAACGTCTATGAGGTGCAGGACCAGTCGTTCGAATTTTGACCAGAACGTTGAGCATGTTGCGCGTGGAGCGTTGCGGTGGTACTCTTTTTTTCATGTACGAAGTACGCCTGTGTTATACGTACACACGCCTATTGTCACTAACCGACGAGGGTTGGGCAGAGTCCTTGGCCTTCGTGCTCTCTGATCAGAAAATTCGCAGGATCCTTAACATGCCAACCAGGTTACTATAGCAGAAACCTCAAACGAGGGCTGAAATCTTTTTGGGAGGGGGCTGATTTTGAGAGTCCGGGAAAAACGAACCAATATGCCGACTGGGAATCGCTGTAGGATTTGCAAGAGAGAGGGGAATCACATCTATCGGGAGCCGGGACTGAGTTGGGCCAGATATTTGCCATGTCTGAAGCCGCGAGGCCAGGTCCGGGAGCGGGTGACCAAAGTCGCGAAGAAGCCGGATGAAACCTGGATACAGAGTTACTCATTATTGCTTTTCTTGTGTTCGTCTCCTCAAAAACGATAGCACTATGTGTACTGTACGTTGATGGACAAGGACGCAGGATCGCCGGGTGGGGCAACACTGTTGCTCGTCTCTCTCCCGTTGGATGTTGGATTCAGTTGGGATATCACCTCACCTCTATGAATCGGCAGGTTGCAATGCCCGCGCGCACGGAGAGTGGAGACACAGACAGCAGCTCTTAAATCCGTAGCTCGCCTAACCTGTAGTTATATACAGTTAGTTGGCTAATACACCATCGTCATTGGTGAGATTGGTGAGATGGGGCCTAACCGCGGCGAAAGCCTCTCAGTTGTGATTTATCCAACCAGGCACTACAGCAGGCAGGGCGGCGGAATCTGGCATCTGAAGTTTCAAAAGGAGCGAATTCCGAGGTATCTGTATAAGGGAGCGAGCGTGTATCAGATTGACCGGCAGATATATTATGTATTTTGTGTTCCTCTGCTCCCCGAAGTCCAAATTTGAGGGTGCTAGTCAGGAGAGAGGGAACATACAGTACATTAACTAATTACCTGCTGGCTGCAGGAGGTAACAAACAAGTCATTATTCTTGTGAATAATAGTTAGTAGGTAGTTATGCCAGAATCCTCTGCTGTTCCCGAATAAATTGGCTATTGTCAATAATGCAAGCCAACTTAGCCAAGGGATCATCAGCCTTACATATTTAGCCATGTACAGTCTCAAGCGGCTGGTCGCTCTAACCACTTCCATTGTCTGATTTAATTATTCAAATTTTCAAAAGTTATGCTCAAAAAAGGCCTTCTTTAAACTTGTTTATACACATAGTGGTCATGAAGTATAATAATCACCTGAAAACTAACTAGCTTACACAATTTTAAATTCTTTTAACTTTCAATTCATCTTGGGTGAACGTACAAAACAAAGAATAGGTAAACATATGTAAATGCAATAAAGACTATGCTATGCTAATCAAACGCTTAGTATACAATTCGTAAAGGTGAAAACTCTCATTAAACCTCTCATAAACCATTCCCAGCCAGAGTTTTGCCCAGCCGTTAAAGCAAAGCCATCTAGCCACCTCACCTTCAAGCCAAGCCTCAAAGCTCACCAGCTCGCGGCTGAATCGGTCCCTGACCCCAAGTCCCGTGGAAGCCATACGTCATGACAATGGGCATCCTAGCTCTACCCAGTTCCTTCATAGTTTTGACGTCTATGACGACCAACGAGCTCTGTTTGACATGGACGTCCATGACAACTGTCAGCAGCACGCCGTCATCTTCATCAGTGGCACCAGGTCTCGGGACAAATATGGGCTCGGAAGGCACATGTCTCGTCGCAGGAGCCCAAACCAGCCACGTCTTCTCATCCCCGTCGATTTTGATAATCGAGTCAGCGAAGTTGCCTGTCTTCTCGACATGAATTCCGTACGAGAACCTGTACGGCCGGCCCATCTTGCCGGGATGAATGCGCGGTAGCTCGATGTTGGCCTGAGCAAGGGGGAGGGAGATGTCAATCTCGGCCTTGTATGTCGGGAGGGTACTACCGTCAGCCAAAGGCGCATGGCTGTCGTGGTAGGGCAAGCGGTAGCGAGTAAAGGCTCCGGCTAGATCGTTGCTGGAGTTGGCATTAGGTGTTCCGAGATTGGCTCTGAGATTGGATATTTTGGCGGCGGACAGGAAGCTGTAGTTGTCCATACGGGGGAGGTCAACGAAAATGTCTCCAGCCTCGTTCTCGAAGGTGTTGATCTCGTGGAACGCGAAGAAAGCATCGGGGCTCTCGTACTTGCGGAGAAGCCCGCCGTTAGCCCGGTCAATGACATAGAACAAAGTCTTGCGTTCCGGATCCCAGTCGCCGATGCTATCCAGGATAGTAATGGCTTCCTTGGCGAAATCTGCCTGCCAAACAACAAGAACAAGGTGCTTCTCTGACCCGAAGAGAGCATGGATGTAACTTGCAGGCGCATCGGTGATGGTTGCGAGTATCTTGGTCTCCCCTTTCGGAGGAGAAATTCCGAAGATATAATAGGTCGGAGGTGAGGTTTTCTGATCAAGCACATAGTTGTAGACGGCGCCGTCTTCACCCACGACCGGATGAGCTGCACTTTGTCCAGAGTTGACAAGAAGCTTATTGGAAGCTTCGTATGTGAAAAGTTCACCAGGTTCGAGTGTGACTGGATCAATTCTTTGCAACTCGTTGGCATCCGTTGTCGAGACGAGAGCGTCAAATGGGGCTCCCTGGGTGGTTGAGTTGCCGGGAATTCCCGCAAAGTTGGGAACATACGAGACGCCCACGTTGCTACTACTTGCTTTTCCTCGACTACTACTGCCGTCTCGGTAGGTGGCCTCGAACGCCCCGAATATGACCTTGCAGGGGTCACTGCCAAAGCTGGAGGTCGGATACCGTCCGGTCTCACGAACAAAATCCATCAGCTCCTCAGCGCCGTTGCGGCTGCGGTATGACACGGCGCCATTGGCGATTTCGAATCTGTGGTTCCGGCTGAAGCCATCAAACCAGTGCTCAGCCGTGTAGGTGCCAACATCCCAGGTCGCTGCCGCGCCGCGGTAGAGAGAGCCGGTCAGCCATGTGGGGATAGTGCCCTCGATCTTGAGATTAGTTGGTTCTCGGATCTCAGGGGATGCGTACAGGCCCAAGGTGACTGGGTTAGTATCAGGAGGGGGCCCATTCTCAAGAGACTCAGTGCTGGTGAGAGACTTGGTCATTTTAACTGTTGAACCGTGGTAGATATGAAGTGGTTGGAAGTAGAGGAGAGATGAGAGTATAGTACTGTTGATGAGATCAAGATGTCCCGATTTCTTGCAGAGGAGGAGGAGCAGTGAACAGTTATCAAGACCTGTTACTTATACCCATATGGACTTATCGATGCTAACATTCGGCCCCCGACCGACCTGGGAATCATTCTCCCGCACGTTTTATTGTATTTGAAAAGCGGCCACAGTCCTAGTACCTTTTTCGCACATTTTGCAATTGAGTAAAGTAGTGCACTGCCCTAAAGCTGACTTTGAGTGATTGTCAGTCCGAATTCCTGACCCAGATTAACGACTCGGATAGCGTCGTGGTTGCGCCCTATGCCTTTGGCCATTGGGGTGAAGGGGTGGGATGGGGTCCGAAATGCGAATTTATGCGGATGCCGAACACCGCATGCCAAGACGACCCTTTAGTTCCGAGCATGGCATGGCAATGGAAAAGCAGTGACCAAATGAATAATTGAAGGGTGATATTTAGACCTGATGGATGTGCGGGTTTGCTTATCCAACAATAACTTCGGTTCTTATTGTTGTTGGTGTTGGTGTTGGGATGTATTGTAAATATTTATTTAACTATGGCGGTTGCTTTTGGTACACTGAACTACGCGAGTTCCCTCCTTCACAAACGCTTGTCTTCCGGTTTCCAAAAGCTTGTTGGTTTGGATGAAATACGTCCGCCACAGTAACCAGTATTTAAATATCACAACCCCATCTACAGTGATTTCGGGATTCTAAATGGGAAACAAAAGGACACCAGCCGTGACATTCTCTGAGGATGATGATGATGTTCAGAGAGAGGCTGCTGCGTATCATCCGAACTTCTGAACTCTTGGAATCTAGAGATCTTTGCAGCCGAGTCAGTTTCTTTCACATCTTCTAGAGTGGGATAAAACCATGGATTTAATGCCTGAATTGATTGAATATGAGATGGGATTGATCAAATAGCCCCCATGGCTGGCAGAAATAACTAAAGTAAATAGTTATATATTAAATAATATATTTTAAAAAAATAAAGTAAAAATAGCACGCCCGATAGTTTGGTCTTCTCCCTATTCTCTCTGAAAACCAGACTCCTTCTTGCAATCACACACACGAAAGTAAAAACTGTTACCTGTATCGCTGGTAGCAATCATGCTACCACACATAATGAACAGCGTACAGCGTTGGTCCTCTGGTATTTATGTGCTCGAGCCCCCTCCCTGTACCATTGGCTGTAGTTGAGACTGTCCTACAGAGTACAATGCACAGCGTGAACCATTACCGTTATCGGTCAAAATCATACGCCACGCGGTTATATTCTGAGCTGCAGCAAGTCTATCTATTGCAGAGATTCCTCTCTGCCTGGCAATCATTGCGGATGAAACCGAGAGGGGTATCAGGGTGCGTGCACTTCCGTATGCTATGCCTTAAATTGCCCCTCACTCCCCTTATCAGCTAGTCGCTCTCAACAGACCCGAGAAGGGGTAATAGACCTCCATCTCGACGAAGATCCCCCTCTCGAGAAATCTCATTCAAACATTCAAACGGGAATTAAGGATAGGTTTTTCTTTGTTTGAGATTATTGGTTTCATCCCTTTCCGAAGGGGTTAACCCATCCTTTTCTCCTCAGTTCTGATAATTGCAGCTCCACGAGCTCCGGTGTCACTCGATGACTGGCCGTTTGTCAAGCCCGTCGGGCCCGTCGTTTTGCAAAGAACTTGACGGGCATGTGTTGACAACTTGACAGGTGCTAGGGCTTAGGTATTTGCCAATCCCTACGCTCGACCAACAACTCATATCAAGATTCAACATGCAGAAGATCTCGCGGAAAAATTTCCAGCAATGATCAATTGCATCTTCGGCATGGTGGGGGAGCGCGCTAGACAAGCCGTTCTAGTTTTCCATACTATATACCTCTGTTCGGGAGTGAATAATTCAAAGAGCTTGGGTCAGAGAAGTTTCAAGTTCTGCGAGACGACTAGAAATGTTCAATGATTAATTGGCACCTTGGGTTTCCACGACGCTTGACTAAAGCCTACAGTGCCTTGTTCTTATTGAGGAGACTTCAGAGTTGCTGCGGCCTGCGTTTGGGAAAGCAGAAGACCCTCACACATTATCTATAGTTGATTAACTATATGGTGTGTTTCTGAAGGGACTGGAGAACTGATTCTTTGATCCTTCTTCTGTTCTTCATACGCCGGGTAGGTGATTAGGAGAAAAATGAATTACAGGTTGTGTTTCCCCCATATCACTCATCTGTGGCATCATCTCTCTCTGTTTTTCGAAGATTGAGAAGAAGGATTGAAGAATGAGCTCATGAAGCGCATTGGCGGCGACTGTCAAATCCTTTGATTTCTTTGAGATGGTTAAGTGGCAGACTATCATTTTTCTCTGATTGGGTTAATGTCAAAGATGATGTGTTTAAGGGGTCCACATAGGCGGGCGCACAAAGGGTTGAAAATAACTTCGCTGGCTGTGGGATTGAGGGATGTCTTGGTAATTGCCCTCAGAAGGTTTCGTTTTATATATATATTTGGAAAAGCACTGGCTTCACCTAAGACGAGCCCCCTCCTTGTGAAAGGGCCACCATCTCTACCTGCTAGACACTGCTCTCCTCGCTGAGCTCTTTTGCTGTTGTAATAGAGCGGCTAGAGCAGAAATCAAACACAGTATATTTTATTGTCGAGGCGGCAAGCAGCGCTTGTACTGCACATTACACGTACACAACAAGTACGTGTAGTTTATTTAGTTTCCGACTGCTAGCTGGCTAGCATCTGCCGGAATTTATGTCGTTCTGGGTCATTATATCCGACGGCATGGTAACAATTGGTGAATGGACCCTCTTCTCCTATCGGGCTTAGGATTTTAGCCAGCGTCTAAATTCCGCTCTCAACTCCTCAAGGTTTTCCCTTCATAGTGGCTGGCTATAAACTAACCTCAGACAAGCAGTTGCATTTCAAGATTTCCTGTGGTGGTTCTAAACGTGCTCTAGAAAACGGCAAGCATTTGAGCTTGATTTCACCGGTGAAACCAGCGAAAACTGGACTTTGGATACCTGAAATTATCCGTGATATTTCCTCCCAGCAGGGCCTCAGACTTCAGAGAGTGGAATTCGATTGCAATTTAATTGCCTATGCCATCGCCTCAAAATGTTCCTGGCCCCTGCCCGGGTTGGGAGACTGACTACATAGGCCAGTCCTGCATTCTCCCCGCTGCCAACTTTTGAGATATGACAGATTTATTTGACATCATGTCATCTGTTGGGAACAAGGAAACATCCCACAACCCGAAACTACCCTGAAACACATCATGGCAGTCCCAAAGGGTTGCTCCAGGCAATTGCAGCTTGATTAACGAAATGTTTGCTCTCGATGATCATGGTGTGAGGTCAGATCTAAAGGGGTTAACCATTCGTCCGTGTTAAAGGTGACGTTAAGAACCTGTTTCCCCAGTCCGCCAACTCCATGCTTTTTTTCGAGTCTTTACTAGCTGCATGAAATAGATATAGAAAAGATAAGTGGCTGAGCAATCGGAAAGATTTTTTGCTTGCCGGTGGAGTTTGCCTCAACGCTTCAGTAGTCAATAGCCTAAGTTCCCCTATTTGACCAAGCAATTATCAAAGTTCTCAAGAAGTACGGCGCCAGCCAACCCCGTTTCAATGTCTGCTTGAAATGATAGCTCGAAAGGGAGGCATCCAGAATCCTTCTGAGCTCGGTTCGCCGTCATAAATCCTGATGCGTTTTGTCCACAGGGCGTGGATAAACTTGGCAATGAAGAGGTTGATAACATGAGAATTGACACAATGCGCCAACTATTTCGCCCTCCGGGGTTGATATTACGTGCAGATGACGTGTGGCCCTTTTGTGACATATATTATCACTCAGAAGATTTGTATCTAACCTCCAGGGTCTCTCGCCTACTGTTCCATGCATTGCATTTCTTCCCCCTGATTCGATCGAATATCAAGTACCCACGAGCTTTTAAATGTCAGCATCGTCGCGTTTATATGTACGTCTACCCATCTCACAGTTTTCTTTACATTGATAAACACGAAATAAAGTACTTTTACTGACTTACACCTCCTAGCCCCTCTTCTCTGCTAGATTGAATACTTTGCTCATTTAGCATTACGGTATGTAGCAATATACAGTATGTGTACTTTTTGACGACGATATCACCTTTCCTTGGGCTCAATGGCCCAAGGCGCCCCTCTTTAATCTGTTGATTGTCATTAGAGCTAATAAGTCATCGAGCTTTTATATAACTCTCAGCAAAAGTCCACACTTCATACCTCGATCGATCATGACGACGATTTCCGATACCATCAAGACAGACCATAGGGAGCTCGAGGCGTATTATGACAAGATCATAAACCCCAAGGACCAGGATGAACAGGTTCGATATCAGAACCAGTTTACCTGGGAGTTGGCTCGCCATTCCATTGACGAGGAGTTGGTCGTTTACCCTGCCCTCGAGAAATATGTGAAGGGCGGGAAAGCCCTCGCCGATAAGGATCGTGAAGAGCATCAAGTCGTGTGTATTGCGATCCCCCTTTTTTTCAATTACCCCGGGAAAATCCATTCTTATATTGTACATATATTAACCCTTGATAAACCCAAACAGGTGAAAGAGGAACAAAAAATTCCAAAACATGAAGACAACCAATCTAGAATTCATTCCTACAATTAAAGCCCTGATGAAAAACCTCTCGAAACACATCCAAAAAGGAAGAAGAAGAAGACCTCGTTAAGCTTGAGAGTGCACTACGCGAAGAAGAGAGTAAGAAACTCGCCACTTCGTTTTCGAGAACTAAAACATTCGTGCCTACCCGTTCTCATCCAAGCGCACCGGACAAGCCGCCGTTCGAAACTGCGGTAGGACTCCTCACAGCCCCTATCGATGATCTGGCGGATCTTTTCCGCAAGTTCCCTGACAAGACGGTCAGTCCGAATCCGTCGACTAAATGAGTTACCTTTTTAAAGGGCTGCCTTTTTTCTGTGTGTTTGTTTTTCCAACGTGGAGGGGGGTATTTCATTGCGGAAGCAGAAATTATGTAGGAATTGAGAAATAATATGCAATGTATTGTGAATTTCTTCCATAGCTGATCAACCGCGAATTGCATTGGCTTGAGAGCTATACCGTTAACGGTTGTTAAATGGTCATTACTACCTGGGTCAATGGAGTGACATTGGTGAAGGGATCTGTCAGAATTAGCATACCTACCGATGCTGTTCACCCTGGTGCTCATTTAGACGATGAGAGAACCCAGCCCGTTGTCTAGGGTTTTGCACTTCAGCCTGGTATCGGAATAGGTTGGGCAAGGTGATTATTTGGGACACAACTCCAAAGGGTCATTATCACAGTAGAGCTACCTGAAACGACATAGAAAAGAAACATGTCATGTCTATAGTACAAACCATTCGAGGATAAATATATATATGTACACGGATCAAATGAACATTAGGGAATAGACACCGGCAGCATGGAGTAGGTGGCCTTCATTTTTTACTGGCCAACCCCAGTTTGGTGGAACTCGACCTTCCCGTCACGCCGAACGCTAGCGACACTCTGTCCAGATATCGCAGTCGTGGGTTTTAAATCATCCTTGGCCTTTGGAACGGTCTCCTCTTCACCTAATTTTGCTGCTGCCCTGTCTACGGCGTCTTGAGTAACACCTGGAGGAGCATCGGCAATCTCGTTCACTTGCTGAGTAGTCAAGGTGTCCGCCATTCTTGAAGCGCGGGATTGTACCAAGATCGTAGCTGGTCCGTCGAATTGTAAGAATAACTAAAATGAGAAGTTAGGAATCTATTCTTGTCTTTTTCCCTGATGGTAGGATATGCATGCGTGTATGGGAACTCACTCGATCACCCCAAATGGTTCTCCGGGACCACGTCCGAATTATGTGCCACAGTTTCAATGCAGCTTTCCATGTATCGGTATCAGACAAATTCTTTATGAAATTTGAATCTGACAAACGTTTTCCAATCCCAAGGCTAGGGATCTGGAATGGCAAAATGGTAGATTTAAACCGGTACGGGCGTGGCGAAGGAGCGGTGATAGTATATGCGACAACATTACTTAAGTGTGTTAGATGGTACATATTTATCAAATTCAAAATATGTGTATATATGTACCTTGGATGAGAGATATATTGCTCTCCTGCTTTCAATTCAACCGAATAAAGTTGGCCTGTGCCAACGAGAGCAAGTAACCCGCGACCAGTTACCTCCGAATTTCCCCAGTGTGACAAACTCTTTAATAATTAGCGTCAAGTTCCATACCATGTAATACTGAGCGTGTAGTACGTACTAGTTGTCTAGTGAGTCTCGGTTTGATTCTTAAAGAGTGGCCTGTCCAAGCCAGCAAGGCTTTCTCTTGTGCTATCATCCAATCGACAGAGCCATTCATCTCGACTACAGAGAACGTGGTTATGGCAGAGCGCGTCGATATCAAAGCGGTAATTGGGCTTGTGGAGGAGATCTGTGATTGAACAGAGATATAAGAAATTGGACATGCCAAATGCTTGATGTCGCGTGAGAGCCCTACCTTTTGATATAGGAACGGGATGCGAAGTAAAGCCCGGCGAGCTGGTTCTAGGAGACTTAAAGTCGAAATGACCTGCGGTCAGGAAATATCAGCACGTAGCCCATGTAGAGTTTCTCCGACCGCTGTCCGTACATTGTCTGCTTTCCCACTTAGCCCGACTAGAGTTCCGCGGCGTGTATATAAGTTTTGCGATGCGGAGAGAGTAACGGAAAGGATGGAATACGGAGCACCGAGAACTCGGAACTTGGCATCTTTTTAACAGTATTAGCGTTTGACGACGTATCGGAAAAGCAAGTGATTCCCATACCAGGAGATGAAGCCGAATTAGCTGTGGTCGAAGCGGGGAGATAGTTGCCATTGACGAGGCCCGGCTCAGCTGATTGGAGCTGCTGGATATGAATCCATCTCTGCTCAGCCCGGCGGGCAGGGCTTCTCCATGAGCGTCGGCTCCGGGCGAAAGGCTGGAGAGATCTCCTGATGGAATGACTCATGGCCTCCATATGAGTGCATTCGTTAATTGCAGGAAGAGAAAGCCTACCAACATGTAGATAACGATGCCGTTTTGCTGTTCATCATGCGGTATGTTTCGTGATTTCGGACAAGAATGGCCGAAGCAAACAAGGCAAACAAGCTTCCGCTTTTGGCGGGGAATGACTTTGACCTCCGAGAGCGCAGCGCGACTTGCACCCTCACCGCACACCATTTTTATCGCACAGCTAGCTAGCTAAATTCCAACGAGGTTCTTGACGTTGACTGTCTCGTGGATATGTTGCCTCGCAGTATACGGGCGTAGAAATCCGGTATGTAAACCTTCTCATGTGGTGAATATGGGAACCTCCGCTGACCGGTATGTCCGGCTAGCCCAGCAAAAAGCCGTGTTAGATATTGTCCTTCAACATCTCACATGGCCGATATGATATCCCAGTTGTAACAACTGTATCAACAGCATTTTCCTGTACATGCTAGAGGCAATTACCATCCCGAAATGCTCCTCCGAGCCCTGCCTGTCCTCAGCGGCACAGCGCCGCCAACAAGATGTTGCTATACCATTCTCCGCCTGTCGCAACCAGCGCGCATTGGACGTCCACATTACAGAGGGCAATCCCGTATATTTAGTTCGGGGGGAAACGCCTTGAGGAAAGCTAATACGCAGGACCATTTTTCAGAAAAGAAGCTTAACCCCGCTTCCGAATCTCCCGCCGTTAGGATTCCCAAGGCTTCCAGCAAAAGCACAATAATTCGGAAGAACCCGAGAGATGGAGGTGATGTGACACCGACGAAGAAAGTGGAGTTTCTCAATGATGCCACCGTTAATGCAAAAACGCAACGGAAAGCGGACTGGGCTATTATGAAAGAAATGGCCAAGTATCTCTGGCCTAAGGTAAAAGAACGGCATCCCCACACATTTACAGAGTTCCCACTTATAAGGGGTCCTGCAGGATGATTTAGGTACCAAAGCTCGAGTTGGCACAGCGCTCGCCCTCTTAGTTGGAGGAAAGGTGGGTTGTGCTATTTTCTATTTTCTCTCTCTTTGTTTGTCCCCAAGGGATATCCTCCATCCGCTTACTCCTGTCTTAGATTCTCAATGTTCAAGTTCCTTTCTATTTTAAAAATATTGTCGACTCGATGAATATCGATTTTGCAGTTCTTGGTGGCACTGCCTGGACAGTTGCGGGGACCATGATCGTTGCTTGTACGTTTGGAAGCGGATCCCCTGAAGAAATGCGAACAATAAATTAACTAAGTTTAATTACTATAGATGGCGCATCCAGAATTGGAGCGACGTTGTTCCAGGAGCTCCGAAATGCTGTGTTTGCAAGCGTTGCGCAGAAGACTATTCGAAAGGTTGCCCAGAATGTATTCGACCATCTGCTTCGACTGGATCTGAACTTCCACTTAACCCGACAGACGGGTGGCCTCACTCGCGCCATTGATAGAGGTACAAAAGGAATAAGTTTCCTCCTCTCTTCAATGGTGTTCCATATATTCCCGACAGCGCTGGAAATATCCATGGTTTGTGGTATCCTGGTACGTATACAATCTTTCAAACAATACCTCCTCTACGCAAATCTTCTAAGAAACCTTTAAGTCCTATCAATATGGGCCGAAATTCGCTGCCATCACTGCCGCGACCATGATAGCATATACCGCTTTTACGATTACGACGACTGCGTGGCGAACGAAATTTCGAAAACAAGCCAATGCCGCTGATAATAGAGGAGCTACCATAGCTGTCGACTCTTTAATTAATTACGAGGCCGTCAAGTACTTCAACAATGAAAAGTTTGAGGTTTCCCGATACGATAAGGCTTTAAAGGGGTATGAAGATGCGTCGATAAAGGTCACGACGTCCTTAGCTCTGCTTAACTCGGGCCAGAATGTTATCTTTTCTGGTGCACTTGCCGGAATTATGTACTTGGCTGCAAGCGGTGTTGCTGGTGGTCAATTGACTGTAGGGGACTTAGTGATGGTCAACCAACTTGTTTTCCAGCTCTCAGTGCCTTTAAATTTCCTTGGATCAGTATATCGGGAACTGAGACAGTCATTGCTCGACATGGAAACGCTATTCAACCTTCAGAAAGTTAACATTAACGTCAAGGAAAAACTAGATGCTAAGCCACTCCAGCTCACTCGCGGTGGTGAAATCAGATTTGAGAACGTCACTTTCGGCTACCATCCCGATCGGAAGGTTTTAAAAGGTGTCAGCTTCACAATCCCCCCCGGCCAGAAGTTTGCCATTGTTGGTCCTAGCGGTTGCGGAAAATCGACAATATTACGCCTCTTATTCCGGTTCTATGACGTCCAGGGAGGTCGGATTCTAGTTGATGGTCAAGATATTCGCGATCTGTCATTAGATAGTTTAAGAAGGGCCATTGGTGTAGTACCGCAAGACACTCCTCTTTTCAACAACACCATCGAACACAACCTGCGATATGGTAGAATAGATGCGACTGCGGAAGAAGTTCGGAACGCCGCACGACGGGCACACATCCATGAGCTCATCGAGCGGCTACCTGCAGGGTACGAGACGCCAGTGGGAGAACGTGGGATGATGATATCAGGAGGAGAAAAGCAGCGGCTAGCGGTTGCCCGACTCATTCTTAAAGACCCCCCTCTATTATTTTTCGATGAAGCTGTCAGTTTTACCCCCTTTTTTTCTATAGATTTGTTTTCTACCCCCCTGGCTACGTTTTACTAGCCACGGACTTCGCTCAGCTAACCTACTTGGTGAAACAGACATCCGCTCTAGATACATACACAGAGCAAGCGCTACTTCAAAACATCAACAGCATCCTCAAAGAAAAGGCACGAACGAGTGTTTTCGTTGCCCATCGACTGCGGACGATCTATGACTGTGATCAAATCCTCGTGTTGAAGGAAGGTAAAGTTGCAGAAAGTGGGACGCATACCGAACTGCTAGGGATGGACGGGGGTGTTTATTCAGAATTATGGAATGGTATGCCCTTGTGAAGAAGACTTATTTAGTCTTCTCTATTTCAAAATCCCCCTCACGCTTTTATAAAAACCAATTTGAAATAGCACTTTCTGTTAACAATTTTACCTAACAACCAATTGCAGCCCAGGAAAGATCTCTCGCGCAAGACATTGACCTCGAAGTCGAGGAGATGGATGCGGCAGTCGAGGAACCAGCGGACGAAGACCCAATTAAAAAGCCCAATCAACCACCACCGCCGTCGCCGTCTTGAGCCATCCAGGTTTCCCCGCCCTCCCAAGACGGCAGAATAAGAATTTGGGGTGAATTGTACATGTACAGTACTTATATATCCAACGGAGTATACTTTTTCCCTTTTAGCTTGTCGACTATTCGCAGCGTATAGGATTGCAGTAAGGAATACTTTCGGACTGTGAGCTTACGCTCAGTATAGCGGTTACGTACATTTGTTTGGTTTGGCTACCATATCAAGGATAAGAAGCTCAAGCGGACATGGGTTATCGAACCAATGATCCCACGGTAACATCATCATCCTCGTGGAAGTGGAGTATTGTAGGAATTTAGCCGCAGCCTGTGCCCATTTTATTAATCGCAGCCACGCATAATGCAAGCTGGGCGCGGGGTTCACCTAGGAAGTGTTGGTTTTGTACTGCGTACATACATGCAAGCCCAAAAAAGCCCTCTTCATAGGAATCATCGCTGAATCGATGTAGTTTTAGCTTTGTATTGGGCTTGCTGCGACGCCACAGGCTTGAGAGGGGCATTTTATACTCCGTAGTATGCTTTCGAGTCGCTAAAGGAGACACTGGCGCGCCTGGATTGACTTTTACCCCTGAATTGGACCCTTGGCGAGGGCAGAAGAACAAAAGTACGAAATTTGAAATGCTGCACTCTTTCGTTTATCTTGAGATCTAGCATCCCCCCCTCCTTGCACACGGGGATAACAATAATGAATCTTAGCAACCTCACACCAACTGCCACTGTGTAACCTTCCCAATGCCCTGTCAACTGCCAAAGCTCACACTGGGGCGCACAGCCTGGCTGCCTCCTGTCACTGTGAGAATGAACGTGGCTGACGGCCAACAGGACCCCAGGTAACCAAGCCCTTGGTAAGTTGGCAGTTCTGGAAACAAAATAGTGATGATTAGCCTGCGACTAGTGACGTTGGTGCTGAGCCGGTCTGGCATTCCGGCCTGCGAGACGGCCCACTGCATCCAAGCAACGTTGAAACAACCAGATATCGCAGCCCACTGTCCACAGCATGCGGGCCGGTGGATCGCTAGCGTAAAGTGTCTTTCGGTTCGTTCGTGTCCGGTTCTTCTCCAGTTCCAGTTCTGTCTGGCTGGCCGTACCGTACGTACGCTGTATGTTGTCTGTCTCTTCTCTCTCACTTTCTTTTCTGGGTTTGTAGCGCCGATGAGTCGTTTTGTCTTCGGGAGGCAGCGATTGTTGTTGTAGTCTGCCACTCTTTTATGGTTATTATTTTGCCTATGTCGTCCATTCCTTTTTATAAATCCATTCATTGAACTTACAACAATCGTGCTCCTCGAGGAAACCATCTCTGCAAGCTCGATCACTGTGTAGTATTTTGTGCCCCGTGAGACCCCTTATCGCTTATTTCCAGCATCAACCACGCCTCAACTGTGTGTGTGTGTGTCTCTCATTCCATTTCCCCTCCAAACAGGTTCGTCCCACCTCCAATTCCTGAAGATGAGCGTGGATATTCGTTTGCGATCCGTTAGGCTATAAGACATAAACCGATATATATTATAATATATGTCCTCTTGTCAGACATGGAGCTTCCAGCTGACGAGGTGATGGCGGATACACAGTGTCCATATATTCGTTACAATCGTTGATCCATTCCCGTCCATTTCATCAATTGAGGTCGCGCCTTTTGTCCTTCGATTCTCCGCTTGATCAATCATATCTTGATTTATTGTCTTGTATTTCTGGGATTGGGAAAACTTTCTGACGCGCGGAAAAACAACTGAGAGTAACACGACAAAGTTCTTAGCTCCCGCTAGAAAAAGTTCGAGGCCTCAAGATATATATATCTATCTATCTTGGACATTCGACTCGACTCGACACACGATTCCTACCCGACTCATTGCACAATCTGATCACTTCCATACATTGTCCGCTGACATCTCATCAGCAATTGGTCTCTCCTTTGCCACATAGCAGCCTGAACATTCGATCACCAAAGAGTAAAGGAATTGCAAAATAACAAAAGGAGCTATTAAACTCGCCTGGTTGAACCCTCACAGCAGGGCTGTCGGTCGACAGTTAAGCGGCTTGTAAGCGTTTTTGAGACGATCTCTATTTGATGAGAAACGCAAGTCAAGGTCTGAGTGAAAGAACTTGCACATACTTCACTGAAAATGGGTCTTTTTGAGAAATTACATGCAAGTACGTGTGTGTGGATGTTTTCCTTTTGATATTATTCATTTACTAATCCCAATATACACCATGAAGAAGCAATCCTTGCCCCCTCTCTTCTTTGTTCCCCTTTTCTGACATACTCGCATCACTGTTTTTAACATCCATACAGAACTGGAGCTTTATCGGCTCGAACAGAGATACGCCAGACGCAAGCACCGCAGCACGCTCACCGTGGGCGCCCAATACGTCGACGGCGAATATGTCTACGCAAACAATACCGGAAGTGGCTGTTCATCAGCCGCAACCTCCAGCTCAACAGTAGCAAAACACTCAACGGGGACGTCGTGGAGGCCGTCGGGAACCTGGGGTGGGTTCGGCTCACAGGACCGTCGGATTAGATGATGCAACTATTTCCCTTTCCCCCAATCCGGAATGTGTGGGTTGGAGCTAGTTCCTGTAGGCTCTATCTTTATGTCTGAATTTGAAAGACGGCTTCATCACTCGACGAACGATGTATACGGACTCCCACCTCGAATTCTGCCCCGAGTACTTTTGTTGCTTTTCACACCCTCCGCTCGTGCCAACGGCAAAAAGGGGAAAACGACATAAAATGGCTTGATAGTTTTCTATTGAAAACATAGGTAAAGAAAGGCTAGAAGCGTGCAATTCTCGCATCTCCTCCAGGACAAGGCAGTTTTCACGATCCTCCTTGCTTCTCCTTTTTCACTTGGGCTTTTCAGTTTTGATCAGATATCGAACATGAGAAGTGTTCCGCGGGCATTCTTCCCCCATTTCTCGACCTAATGCATCTCGCATTGCAGTGAACCTCTTCGTTGTGATGTCGTAATGCTTTCAAATGAGCAATGCCATCCAAGGTCAATCTCGAACCCCGAATCTCAGTTTACTTCTTTTTCCCCTATCTTTTCTCAGCATTTGACTCAGTTCAAGATTCTGGCCTCGTTTACTTTTATATTTTCTTTTGGTTCTTTTTCCATTTTTGATAAAGCTATACGATTTGTAACTGAACCTTTCTGCTGTAAATATTTAGGCATTCTGTCCCACTAACTAACGTAATGTACATGTATATAAGCACCTGTTACTTTTAACAATCTATTCACTTTCTCTTCCATTTTAGATACTTAGTACACCAATGTCTCTCCGTGTGTGTGATTGCATTCTTACCCTTTGATATGCCCCTTTGGGGCTTGCGGGACTTTTACATAAAAAGAGCAACAGCTGAGGCACTCTCAAATCGGTCGAAGTATACTTTGTGTGAACGCATACTCGCCACATATCTCCCCCCCTTCGCACTCTATGGAATCCTTATCACTCTCCTCTAGCTGAGCTCGTTATGGGGACATAGCCCATCAGAGAGACCTTTTTTACGCCTTATCTTAGTGATATCGCTTGAATTTTTTCTAGAACCTCGTCCAATGACTGATACCAACAAGTCCGCAGCGCCGTATATCTGATCGTCTCACAAGACTACATATCAACTCCCAAATGCTACCAAGCATCAATGTATCATATTTATCTACAAATTGGTATGATAATTCGCTTGCTTCAATTCGTCAGACATAACCACTTCTGATCATCTATCAAGGGGATAATGTAAAATCGAGCAATAGGAGAACAATGTTTGGCAAAGGAAACGATGACAAAACGGAAGTTTAAAAAATAAATAATAAAATAATAAAATAATAAAATAATAAAATAATAAAATAATAAAATAATAAAATAAAAATAAAATAAATCCACAATGGAATATGTTCATAAATCTCTTAAAAACAAAGGAAACCGTAAACGGAAGAGCAAGATTGTTATTTTCATTCCGGTAATCCTTGAGCACAATCAACAACAATAAACTAGACATTTCAACGCTTCGACTTCCTCTGCCCGATTCCACTTAATCGTCCGAAATTTCCTAACGTGGATCTCGACTTAGGCGCCTTTTGCGCTACGGCAGCGCCTTCGTTTGTGGCAAACCCTAGCCGCGTTGCATGGGCGATTCCGAGTCCACCCCCAGTACCTACTCCGCCTGGGGCACTCAAACGATGGGCATCGACAGCCCCTTTCTCCTTGTTTCCACTTTGGTCGGCAGCAGTGGCTGCTGCGACTGCGGCTGCAATTGATGAATGAGGCATACTATTCCCGTCCGAGTCGAATTGACGTGATGATGAGCGCCCTGACCGTCTGGATTTCTCCTGTACACTCTTGAATTTCTCGAGCAAATCAACCCATCGGATATCTTCGCGGGATTTTAGTCTTCCTCCTGGTCGTTCGTATGATGAAGAAATGCCTGGCGTATTTGTGCTCATGCTAGATAATTCGAGAATGTGTGAGCAATGAAATTGAATAGGGTGGGATGGGATAGTGTGGATCCTAGTATAGACGTACCCTCGGGCAGCTGGCTGCAGTAATCCAATGTTGCTCACACTGTTTAGGCGGTTCTTTAGTGCAGCAAATGCAGAACTTTGAGGAAGCAGCATCAGAACGCCGTAAAGACATTTATATAAATATGGATACTTCTCCGGTTCTAAAAGCTGGAGACGGAGATCTATAAAAGATAAATTTAGTTCGAATGTGGACCTTCCATATGAATAATAATACTGTTAAGCTGAGGCACTAACAGGTGAACACTGGCGACTCTAGTAATTGAACAAGCTTGTCGATTTGGATTAACATATTGACGGTCATCTCCAACTCCGCGCTATGAGGCTGATTAGCTTTTATGACAAAAATATATGAGCTAACCGGGCCTTACAAAATTTGCAAAAGATTATACGCCTGCTCATACGCTTGAGCTAGCAAACACAGGGAAAATGTCGCAACAGCATTGTGGCACCATGATCTAAACAATGCAACGAAAAACATTTGGCCGTCCTAAGAATACATTAGCGAGAGGCGTGGAAATCCCCTGGAAGCTCCACATACCCTGGATTCGGGATTTCTCAATCTCTTTCTCATATCAGCTAGTTCAGGAGCAGTAATAAGATTGTTGTTAAGGTTTTGCACCATGATACTAGCAAATTCAATATCCTACATACAAATAGTTAGTTCATATTTACCAGAGGCCGAGAATAGAAATTTGGGCGGCATAACCCACCTCCTCCTTTTCAAGACAGTCTGCCAACGTTCTGTAAATACGTTCTGGGCTTAGGTTAACGCAGAGTTGTCTGATAATAAGGTTGCCGCGGATTTCGAGAAGCTTTCGATCAGTGGAAAATAGCTGAAGTAGATTCACCATGAACGATGTGAAGTAGCCATCCTCACTGTTTCTTGAAATCTGAGACAGTAGCTGCAGATCTCGCGTAACAACAGCTTCTGAAGGATCAGACAGAGTCTTGAGCAGGGCTGGAAACGTGCCATCGTGGAAGGCTAGAACCTTCCGAGGCGCTTTTCGGTGAAGCATAATTAACCAAGCTAAGGATGCAACTCTCGTAGCCTCATTTTCATTGAGGAACTGGAGAGTCAAGGCGCTAACAGCCGCCGCATAATCTAGATCCGGTGAAGGTAGTGGCGTTGCATCTGCGCTGCTTCGTGGAGTTAAATCAGTTCTGGATGCAGGGCGAGATGGGAGCGGCTTTTTGACGTTGACTTCGTTAACCGCAGAAAGGCTAGACTGTTTGCCCGTAGGAGTTGATGATCTTCGACCATCTGCCTCTTTAATCGGCCCGGTAGGCACCCTTGATGGTGCCGCTAGTCGTGTCTCATCAAGGGCGTTATCATCAGTGAGGGAAACAATATACTGCATGAGTGATGTGTTAACCCGGTTTGCAGCCTCACGAACTTGGTTTGAACCGCTCGAAAGGGCAGGTAGCACTTGTGAAAGGAGGCGGGGGACAAATTGAAGTATGTCCTCTGGGCTTATTTCGAAAAAGCTATCAATCCATCGGAGGGCCGTCAGCTGGATTTCCTCCTCTGTAGCTTCGTTAGCATATGGTTGGCGAAACGAATATCTCATATCAGATGAGGTAAACGTACCAAACGCCGTGTCCACAAAACCAACTAGAATATCCAGGATCTTGGGATGATCTACGTATACATCCTGCCCGGGAACATAATCTCCATATACATGAACATCTTCACCATTGGCAGTTCCAGAATCCGAATCCGCAATAGCATTTTCGCTAATGTCTTTGGGGTTGTTCGAGCCTGAGCCAACACTCATACTATCGCTAGTAGCTGATCGTTTTATACTCCCGCTTTCCTGATCACGGCGGCTGTATGCGATCCCCTTTTTTATCCGAGCAATCTTCTTGATCTCGTTAAGGAATGTCTCCAGAGCACCCTGGGTAATTGTATGAACATCTCTATTGGGGTCACTGAGGAACCTGAACAAGCCTCCTAGGAACGCAGGTAAATAATACACAAGCTCCAAATCGGGTATGGTATCCAACAGAGTCAGCCACGACACCAGGAAGGTACGAGTGAAAGGATTTATGACATGTATGCGTTCTTTGAGGAGGGGAATGAAATTCGCAAGCGAGAATGCTGTGGGCAGATCGGCGACTTCTGATTCATCAGCACCATCTACCCCAGATTCGCCATGACCTTTTCTGGGGACTTGCAAAACGGAAACGTATGAGGCTGCCGATTCAGAAACTATATCTTTCACCAGTCGGTCGAGGAGCTCTGCGCCGTTTTTCACTGACAGCTCTGAGTCGGAAGCCAGCTAGCACCCGAAGGGTCAATTAACTTTGTAATACATTTTGCACATGAATTCATCATCTCAGACTTACTTTGCATAGAGCGTCGAATATATCATTGAAAAATAGTAGCAATTCCCCCTTAGCCACTTTCGCGATATTATACATGCTTTCGCACGCGTAATATCGAACTCGAGCATCCTGGTCTGTAAAACAGGCGAGGACGGGAGGGACAATCTCGTGGAGGTAGGGCGCAACTTCATCCTACATAGATAATACTGAGTTTCCATGCTATTTGCACAACTAAATTGTACGATATTCACACAACTCACAGTCCCAAGCGCAATCGAAGCGGCTGCGAGGCCGATTAATCCTCCATTTCTTGTGTGAGGTTGGTGAACAGCGTAGGCATATTCATGACACAGCTGGTCGACAATATTTTTTATTTTGCTATGTTCACCTTTCGCAAGGGCATCGCGGATGACCTTTTCCAGCCTATTGTTTCCATAAAAGAATGAAGAGTTAGCTTGTGGTTTTCAGTCAAATGTTTTTATGTATAGATTTGCTGGTGCTTGGGGTTCATTGAGTGCTCACTCCAAAGCACCTTGTTTCCGCTTATCGTATAGCTTGTCACTCAGAAGCCTTTGAACGGATGGATCCATGTCGGGCGCTATCATAGTAGACAGGTTCGGTGTGAGGTAGATCTCAGGCTTCAGCACTCATGTCGTTCGGAGAGTGCCCAGGCAATGTCAAGCTAGATATGTTGGTTATGACGGAGGGAAAACGTCAAAGAGTTTCGGGATTTCTTCCTGTCATGGTTACAATACGAGAAAATAAATTATGAATTGCCTGATATGACCGAGAGAATACGAATCCCAGCTCCTTGTTCCGTAGAGGGAGAAGAGAAACATTTAGTGTTGAATTGTTGTGGTGACGTAGATTGGAGAGCTCTCCAAACACGCTAACCCCTAAACAGCTGAGGCCTTGGCAGCGCGGCTATTATCACTTGACCTACCATCCAGGGGCAAGCGACTTGTGCAGTACGGAGTTATAGATATCAAGAGCTGCCAATATCGACAGAGTAACTATGATCTAATCTAAGCTTTAGGTCTGTTTTGTATTGTATTCAAGATACAAATATGCAGCAATGATATCCCCAACGCCAAATTCTCTGAAAAAAAGAGGAACAAAAAGAAAAGTTAAATGCCCCTCGATTCAATGACTGATATACTGGAATACCGCCGTCACATCCCGCTCAGACGCTTCTTGTCTCAATAGCAAATCCTGGATCTTACCCAAGGGGCCTTTCTCCCCATCATTGACAAAATGGTTCCATGAGCTCGTGTCTCCGTACATCATGGCCGGCGCCCTGATGTGCTGGGTGCCGTCAGGCCGACATCTTTTGCACTTGAAGGTGTCATGAGTGTCGCTGCGAGTCCCCGGTTTAAACTGGAAAAGTTCTCGAAGCGAATCAAGACTAAAATGGCGCTCGACGTCTTCAGCAGAGTCAACGACGCATGAAGAGAGCGATTGCTTATGAGACTGCCTCTGGAATATCTTCTCTTCGATAGTACCTGTTGCAATAAAGCGGTAGACAAAGCAGTCTTTCTTCTGTCCGTCACGCCACACTCGAGCGAGGGCTTGCTGGTCAGCCGCCGGGTTCCAGTCTGGATCGAATAAAACCAGGCGATTGGCACCAATTAAGTTGATACCACAACCGCCTGCCTTACTACTAAGCAAAAAGACAAATTCTTCCCCGTTAGGGTCATTGAATTTGTCAACCAATTTCTGTCTTTTGGTCACATTCATCGTGCCATCCAATCGTAGGCAACCGTATTGACGAGTCCGGCAAAGCCTTTCAAAAAGGTCAAGAGTTTGCGTGTAATTGCTAATCAAAACAATCTTGTCATTGGTGTCCTGCCGAATCCGCGCAAGCATGCGATCCAAGACCATCATTTTACCAGAATACCAAGATCTCACATCGCGATCCCGTCCCCGACACTCCATTGGAACATAATCATCCGGGAAAAACTGCTCACTTCCAGGAAGGTCTGTGCCTAGGTTAAGGAGGTCTGGGTGGTTGCAAAGCTTTTTCAGAAGTCCAATCGCTTTCAAGGGCTGACTTCCCTTACCTCGGAGCAAACTTTTGATATCTGGGCTTTGAATGAAATGATTATACAAATCAGTTTGAAACGGAGCCAGCCCGCAAAACACCACATGCTCGTACTTGACAGGCAAGTACTTGGAAAGGATATCGTTGGTTCGTCGAATAATGAACTTGTTGACAACGTTCAAAAGCTCTGTTACACTTTCATCGCCCTTCTTCCTATCCTCATCAGTAGCATCAGCGTCTCGGCCACGGAGGATTGGCATCTCGTATTTTTTGTGAAACTCGCTCCGAGTTCCCAGAATGTTCGGATTGGCAAAATTCAAAAGCGAGAAATACTCGGACAAGTCATTCTGAATTGGAGTTCCAGAAAGGATGACTCGACGGTCGACATTTAGGCTATTCAAGGCAGTAAATGTTTGGCTGTCTCCGTTTTTGAGTCGGTGGCCTTCATCGCAAAGCAGTAACCCAATCGGAGTGTCCTTAAGTTCATCGACATTGAGCCTCAATGTCTCATACGACACAATCAGAACTGGTCTGACAACGGCACGCCCTGACGAGACTGCCCATTGTCGGAGCTGGGATATAAGCTCCGCTTTGGAAGCTTTTCCGTCAATAACAAAAGGCGATACTGCTCCCTCCCCCAACCATTTGACTACAATAATCATCAGCATTAGAAACCATGCTTGTAGAATATCTCGACATACCAAGTTCGTTCGCCCAGTTCTTCACCAGCGTCGATGGGCAAGCAATCACGCACTTCTGAATGGTCGTTTTACCCGCCTCCGGAGATTGCTTAAGCAGTGTCCATAACAGAGTAATACATTGGAGCTAATATTGTATGTATTAGCACCACGTCACTTCGGTTAAATTCATTTGGCCGTACCGTTTTGCCCAAACCCATCTCGTCTGCCATAATACAACCATTGGCCTTGGGATCGATCATACCAGTAGTACAGCGATATAAGAACTAACGCAGGTCAGCGGTAAAAGTCACATCCAAAGTGACAGCAGCCGTGTTGATAAAAATACCTTCACTCCCTCCACTTGATGCGGACGCAACACCTTTGCAAGTCTAGGATCAATAACAACCGGAACTCTCGGACGAGCGTCAACCTTCTTCTTAATTCCAAGAATATCCGCCAAACTCTTATGCACAAGTGGTGCATCCAACTTGGGGGGATCATTTTTCTTCTCCCCTTCCTTCCTTTCTTCATTTCCATCATTAGCATCATTAGGGTCGACCGGCTTATCATCAATCGTAGGGTCATAAAGAACAATCGCAAATTCCCCGCTGGGATCATGCAGCGGTTTAACAACAAATGTCGTCCCGCTCCGCATCCCAAGAATGGGAGCTGGACGATTCGGATTATAGGCGCCGGAATTTTTATTCATTAAAGGGATGGAAAACCGCTGCTTGAAAATCTGCTCTTTATCCTTCACTTTGAATGCAGGGAACCTATTTGCATCGCGGTTCGCGAGGGCAAGTCGATCTTCGTTGGTCCATGGTTTCTCCCCATCTTCCGCCTCTCCGTCCGCTCCCGCATAGTTGACTTTTCTTCTTTTTCTAGCGGGCTTATCAGAGGCCCGTGTACGTAGCGCTAACCCGGGACATTTGAATGGTTTATTGAGCCTGTCCGCTGAAGGTTTTGTTGCAACGGCTTCCGAGGTCTTCGGACGGGGGCGATGCCTGGGGAGATATTAGCTGAGGACTTCATCAAAAGATCCAATCAGGTGGAGCAGAATACATTTGACTAAATCACTTCTACATTGAAGTGATAAAATAAAGCGAGAGTCCGGTAAAAAGACGACGTTGTCGACGAGGAATTACTGAGCCAAACCCGTCGAAGAGCTCGCTCGGACGCGTCAACGTTTGATTTAACGCGTTTGCTTGCCAAGCTTTCATCACCAAAAGGCCACGGAATCACATGACACACCCCACCATGGATGGATGCCCAGTCCTCCCGCCATTGAATTCATCCAGCTTTGCCTCGGCCCCCTCGATATACATGATGGAGACATCTATCTCGAGGGCCTCGAGGTGGACAGCTATAGATCCATGTCCAATGATTTCTGGGCTGGCTACCTCAGCGGAGCCATTGGCATTGTAATCGGAAATCCCCTCGACCTGGTGAAGACCCGTCTTCAGGCAGGGCAGGCTGCCCCCGGATCACTGCGATCTCCCCAGGGGTTTAGGAGCCATTTCGACACTGCGAGTTCTCTCGTTCGAGGTTAGTTATACTATACTATGTGGAGATATTGTTGCGATTTTATTGAAAACGAGGGAAAACAAATTGAAAAAGCTAACCGGTCATGTTCAATTCTCCCCCCCGTGAACAGGCGCAACCGCACCGATCCTTGGATATGGCGCCCTCAATGCGATTCTCTTCGTTGCCTATAACCGGACCTTGACGGGTATAGTCTCGCAGCCCGTACCTGACCCCACTAACCCTGTAGGCGTTCCGCTGTATCAGATATGGGTTGCGGGTGCTGTCGGTGGACTTGCGAGCTGGGTCATATCCTCGCCGACCGAGTTGGTAAAGTGCCGAGCGCAGCTTGCTTCCCACCAATCGATATCGTCATGGACTGTGACGAAGGATATTTGGAGAAGACGAGGATTTAGGGGACTATATTACGGAGGGGGAGTTACGAGTATCCGAGACTCGGTGGGATATGGGTTCTAGTACGAAAAATAATAATTTCCGCTCCCTTACCTATGCCTCTTTTTCGCTACTCCCTTATATCTGCCCATATATGTGCACTCAATTTCTTAACTCCGCGTTATTCCGTTCAAAAAAAATAATAGTTTCTGGTCCTACGAACTATGCAAGCGCCTCATGACAAGCCCCGACGAAAGCTCTGAACAAACAGCGGCCAAAATCCTTATTTGCGGCGGCATCGCCGGCATTGTCACTTGGGCTTCTGTATTCCCGCTAGATGTTATTAAGACACGGCTACAGGCACAGGGTTCGGCGAGCTCGCTTCTTCCCGGCGTTTCGACCGAGAGACAAAATCTGCTACGACCTTCCGGGAACGATGGACGTATACTGAGTACTCTGGGGATAGCAAAGGAGGCATATCGCACTGAGGGCCTCAGGATATTCTACCGTGGTTTGGGCGTGTGTAGCTTGAGAGCGTTTATTGTAAATGCTGTACAGGTATGTGATTTTGGTGATTTCACAAGTATATGTTTTTGGATGTGCTAACCGATTTCTCGAAGTGGGCGACGTACGAGTGGATGATGAAATTCCTCAAACATCCTGGCAGTGCATCGTTGATGGAATGAAACATGAGATATGGTCGTCTCCTCGATGAATTGTTTCATGAATATATATAAGTTACATAGATGTCTATATGTTTTGATGATCTTGCATGTTCGCTGGATTTTGGAAAAATATATTCGAGATATATTTATATATAACTGGTTGCCTCGCAAAAAGAAAAATCAACCTACACTGTTTTGCTTAACCCGTAGTCTATATTATTAGACCATCTGTCCCTGTGGGTTACCCTTGATAACTCCATGACTCCAAGAACCAATTTCCCGAAATTCTCCTCCGTATATAGCCTCCTCAGATCACCCATGATCAAAGCGGCCTAATAATTATGCTCCATGGTAATGGCCAGCAAGCGAAAGGAGAAGATGTGCCCCTCCCCCGTGACTATGCCAACCAGAGGCTGGCTATTCCGTTTGGGAGGTGTAAAGTCGCCGACCATATTCTCCCGTAAATGTTTCCAGCACTTTCCAGTTCATCATCATATCGTCCAATCATCATTAATAGAAAAATGTAATTTTCACTCGATCATTTCCGATTCCACAACGTCCATAGCCTGCACATCCCGCGTCCCATTATCCGTTCCCAATCCAATAGCAGCTTCCGCTATCTTTTGCGAATGTGGTTCTTCCTTCAGGAGACGGAGCCTATTTATATTCACAACTTTCAGTCAGTGATATTGATTTTCCCTCCCCACATCAAGCAAGTAAAATGAATATCAGCCATGCCCCCTCTTCCCTCACCCTTTCTCGACAGTAATGTATGAACAATTTTT
Organism: Blastomyces gilchristii SLH14081; assembly: GCF_000003855.2. NCBI lineage: Eukaryota > Fungi > Ascomycota > Eurotiomycetes > Onygenales > Ajellomycetaceae > Blastomyces > Blastomyces gilchristii. The sequence goes on from NW_003101682.1 coordinate 2,082,878, forward strand.
TAAGGCAGGAAGAGAGAAAAGAGAAAAAGATAACGCACCTCCGCTTATGATTCTTCCCCCGCCGATGAGCCACGAGATTATAATCACTTTCGAACCATTTCGCACACTCGACACAGTAATGCCTGCCTAGGCCAGGCAGGTCTTCTGCGGCCTTGGTCTCTTTATATTGGGAAAGGTGTTTGGAGGAGTTTATGTCCGCGCAGACTTGATCGTAGTCTCTACAATCGAGAAAGTCGGGTGGTCAGTGTCTGGTTTCATGCCGGACTGGTGGTAGTAGTAGTAGTCAGAGCATAGCAAACTCACCTCGTCCGTCGTTTGGTCTTTATTCTTTTCGTGGCCCCCATTGTTGCGATGGTTGAGCTTCTTGTGATGTGAAATGTTTCAATGCGGTGAGCTTCATTACTCCCGTTGTCTGCGAAATATTTAGCACTATTCCATTTTTGTATCGGAGCGCTAAAATATTGTTCCGTGCACAGTGCAGCTTAATATTCACGTGCACAATTAAATGACACCCCGCGCTTTATCGAGCCAATTCAATGCTCCGGAAATAATCAAATTATTATTCTCTGGAAATGAATTTCCCAATCCCCCACGAATCCAGGAAAATACAAGAAAGTCCCCATCAATTATTGCTGAAACGGATGCAGAGCCGAGCAAATCCCGTAGAATCCAGCGCCAAGCCCGCTGTCTTTTTTCCAGCTCTGTGACGCTGGATGACGTTTTGGCTGGCCGCGGCACCCCCCTCCAAAATCCAAAATTACCGACCAGGCAGGGCAATTATTTAGTTGCTAGTTTATTTGCTGTGCTTTTCTTTTACCCTTGTCATGCAGGTAAATTAGCCCCGTAGACTGTCTCCTCTGCTTGAGGTTACAGTAACACTGCGTGGTATACGGAGTACATTGGGCAAAACAAAAAAGTTGATCACAAGTTCCAGCTTAAAAACTGGCCTGGGTGGGAGAGAGTCAGAAACAGATGGCTGGTGATTGGCTGGGAATTTTATATTTTCCCCAATAATATTCTGTTTCTTTAACTGACTTGATGTTGATTATTTTATTGTTATTCCAAGATACAAGATACGAAGCAACTGGTGTGGGAAACGAAGAGCGGGCGCCGGACGGGAGGAACTGGGCAGCAGCCAGTCACAGAGCTGGGATTTGCATTGCTTGGTCTGGTCTGCAGGTCAACAAAAAATTTTCGCTCGGGTGGTTGGATGCCCCACAAATCAGATTGCGGTGCCGCGAACAAACCAAATGCGGGCGGGTGGTCGCCAGCTGGTGTATTGATGTGTTTTAATTTCATACATTTAGGGGCGGAACACAGCCGAGCTTGCCGGATCATGGCGTGCAAACTGGGCGTTGTGCAGCCAGTGAGAAGTATTAATACCTGGATATCGTAACTGTAAAACCATGTAATATTACTATACCTGTACTGAAACTCACATGTATCGCCTAGTCCAGATTTGGGTCAGAGTGACTTCACAGCCCGAACATTCGAACATAAGCTCCGTTGTGCTGCTTTTATCTTGCTTCTGATTCCTGTTTTCATCTTTCCTCCTCCTCTCCCCTCCCTCCCTCCCAATCCAATCTTCTATCTCTAATCCCCCCTTCTTTTCTGTCTCACGGCCCTCGTCGAGTTGCCTGCTTTGCCTCGACGTTGGATGTGCTTCGACGTTTAGCAAGATAGTTCAGTGTGCTTACAGAGCAAGCTGCCATCATGATCACAACCCGGATTGGCCGCCTAAGTGCGCTGGCAAGTGGCTCTCTCTGTCCTATTCTGCCAGTCATTTCTGGAGAATCTTCTTCAGAAACAATTTGATCTTCGTTCTCGGTGTCAATTTGGCCTCATTGGATATAGCTAACATGTTCTCTCGATAGGCCTCTAAATCCCGCGCCGTAAGTGGCTTGAACGCGGACAGACCTAGCGTCGTCTATCCCACGATCTAGGAACCCATACATGGGCTCCAATTGCTGACTTGATTATTCGAACCAGATTTTGGGCGCGCGGAGTATGGCCACCGTCAACGATTCTCCTCTTGACAAAAAGGTCGAGATGTGCAATCATGAGAAGGTGAGATTCTTTCCCGGGCAAGTTCGCCTCGTGTAGTTTCGGGAGTCCTGGAGCTTGCCTGTCTGTGCCAAATGAAGTAATCCCGTTGCTAACTATACTCTACAGGGTAACTACATCAACTACAAGTACGGAACATCTTCACTCTATCTTGCAGGGAGCTCATGTTGTCTTGCGGGAACAATGCGCAAAAGTTCAATCCTCTCCGGCCGGATTGGCCCAAATAACTTTTGCGGATTTCCCTGATCTGGAAACATGGAGCTGCTAGCTTCCGTGGAACCAGCCGTTTACTAACACACCTTTTGCTCCTTGCAGGAAAATGGCAGAGAACCTCGACATTGTTCGAAAACGCCTGAACCGCCCATTAACATATGCTGAGAAGATTATGTACTCTCACCTTGACGACCCCCATGGACAAGAAATCCAGCGCGGCAAGTCTTACCTAAAACTGCGACCGGACCGTGTTGCCTGTCAGGATGCCACTGCCCAGATGGCTATCTTGCAGTTCATGTCCGCTGGCATGCCTTCAGTTGCTACCCCTACAACTGTCCACTGCGACCACTTGATTGAAGCTCAGCTTGGTGGCGAGAAGGATCTTGCCAGAGCTAATGAGATCAACAAGGAGGTCTACGACTTCCTTGCATCTTCTTGCGCAAAGTACAATATTGGATTCTGGAAACCCGGATCCGGTATTATCCATCAAATCCTTCTGGAAAACTACGCTTTCCCCGGAGGTCTGATGATCGGCACTGACTCCCATACCCCCAACGGTGGTGGTCTTGGTATGGCTGCCATTGGTGTTGGAGGTGCTGACGCTGTCGATGTTATGGCCGGTCTTCCCTGGGAATTGAAGGCCCCTAATGTTATCGGTGTCAGACTAACCGGTGAATTGTCCGGATGGACCGCTCCCAAAGGTAAAGTATCACCGCAATCCCCCCCTTTTTTTTGGCTCCACTTGGGGAATTTGCAGCTGACAAGTGTAAATAGATATCATCCTGAAGGTCGCCGGTATTCTCACTGTCAAAGGCGGCACTGGCGCTATTATCGAGTATCACGGACCAGGCGTTGACTCTCTCTCTTGCACGGGCATGGGCACCATCTGTAACATGGGTGCTGAAATCGGTGCTACCACTTCCGTTTTCCCCTTCAACGACCGCATGTATGATTACTTGAAGGCCACCAAACGCCAGCCTATCGGCGACTTTGCGAGATCCTATGCTCACAGCCTCCGTGAGGATGAGGGTGCTGAATACGACCAATTGATCGAGATCAACTTGTCTGAACTCGAGCCTCATATCAACGGCCCCTTCACCCCCGACTTGGCAACCCCTATCTCCAAGTTTAAGGATGCTGTCAAAGAGCACGGCTGGCCCGAAGAACTCAAAGTCGGTTTGATCGGCTCCTGCACTAACTCCTCCTATGAGGATATGTCTCGAGCTGCTTCCATCGCGCGGGATGCCCTGGACCATGGTATCAAGGCCAAGTCCCTCTTCACTGTTACTCCCGGTTCGGAACAGATCCGTGCAACCATTGAGCGTGACGGCCAGCTGCAGACCCTCGAGGAATTCGGCGGTGTTATCCTTGCCAATGCCTGTGGCCCTTGCATTGGACAGTGGGACCGTAGGGACGTTAAGAAGGGTGAGGCCAACTCTATTGTCTCGTCCTACAACCGTAACTTCACTGGACGCAATGATGCCAACCCTGCCACCCATGCTTTCGTCACTTCCCCGGACCTCGTTGTTGCCATGACCATTGCCGGAACCCTCAACTTCAACCCCTTGACCGATACTCTCAAGGGCAAGGATGGCAAGGAGTTCAAGCTTAAGGCACCAACTGGTGCTGGTCTCCCATCTCGCGGATATGACCCTGGTCGCGACACATATCAAGCACCACCAAAGGATCGATCTGCCATTTCCGTCGCTGTTTCCCCTACTAGCGACCGCCTCCAGATCCTGGAAGCGTTCAAGCCATGGAATGGACAGGACGCTGTTGGAATTCCCATTCTGATCAAAGCCCAAGGCAAAACCACCACTGACCACATTTCCAGTAAGATATTCCAAGCCTTTTATTCCTGCTCTGTCCCCTCTTTCCCCCATCGACCAACCAAACTAATCGATTTTCTCGTGTAGTGGCCGGCCCCTGGTTGAAATACCGTGGCCATCTTGACAACATCTCCAACAACATGTTGATTGGTGCTATCAACGCTGAGAACGGAGAGGCCAACAAGGTCAAGAACTTCAAGACCGGCGAATACGGCCCTGTCCCCGCCACTGCCCGTGACTACAAGGCTCAAGGAATCCCGTGGGTTGTCATCGGTGACTGGAACTACGGCGAGGGAAGCTCCCGAGAACACGCTGCTCTCGAGCCCAGACATCTTGGAGGCCTCGCCATCATCACCCGAAGCTTCGCCCGTATTGTAAGTTAAAAGCTCGAACCTAGGTGATGAACGAAAGGAGTTATGTACTGGCCAGTCGTCACTAACATCATATAGCATGAAACCAACTTGAAGAAGCAGGGTATGCTTCCCCTCACCTTCTCCGACCCAGCCGATTACGACAGGATCAAGCCCGATGACATCGTTGACCTGATGTGCACCGAGCTCGCTGTTGGCAAGCCCATGACCCTCCGTGTCCACCCCAAGAACGGCAAGAGCTTCGACGTCTCACTATCCCACACCTTCAACGAGTCCCAGATCGAATGGTTCAAGGATGGAAGCGCCCTGAACACCATGGCTAAGCATCGTGCTTAGAAAGATAAATCCTTGGCTACATTCATTTCCGACTATTCATAAAAAAATATAAATTGCAGGGCATTTGAAGAAAAGTTGGGAGTGTAGGTATTTACAGTGTCTTCGTCTCTTGTTTATGTATGAATACGTCTCATATATTTTGCTTTTGCTCTATATATAACGCTTGAAAGGAACGGGTAAAATCTTGGGCAGGGAAAGGTTTAGGTAGGGAGTAGTTGGCGTGGAGTATAGGGCGATGGAGTCTTACGAGCCTAGGGAGAATATATATTTCTATATTCGCGGGAGAAAAGCTGGGAACCTGGGCGAAAACGCTATTGCATTGTGGAGAAGAGGGCAGTAGAGTCATCACCCATCGACATCGCACCACAAACCGCAACACGCTGGATTCAATTTTAATGGGTCTAACCCTGGACGACCTACTCCCCCTCTCACGTTCCTACATCGCAAACGCGTCAAATATTTTACATGCACAATGTGTCAGCGCAGGTCTGTCCATCCAGAATCTATCTAAGCCAAACGAAAAGGCTAGGAGGGTTGATCTGAACACATCGCAAATATCGGAGTTGGGTCCGCGGTTGGGAACCAAAAAAAGAAACCGTTGAACCTGCCTCCCTATCTTCATATTTTCGTTTTCATGGTTTCTGCGTTTTCCCCTCCTCTCCTCGCATTTCTTTTTTCAAACCTTTCCTCTTCCCCAACTCTCCCTCCTGTACTGTACCGATCCAAAATTTCGCCAACCTTCACGCGTTTGGGGTTATTTTCTTTATGTTTATCCATTTTTTTCACCCCTAGTTTATCTTTATGCACTATTCCTCTACTTGTCTCATTTTGTTTCTCATTGGTTTGTCTCAAGAAATGTGATGAAAATTAACTCAAATTTTACTGTTCTTTCTCTTCTTCCTTTTTATCTCTTTCGTTTCTTCTTGTCTATGTTTACCGTGTTTCTCGTTTGTTTCTTCTTTATATATATATATATACGTAACTACAGTACATATGTTAGTTATATGGATTTCTTCCATTATATATATGTTCTCTCCCATATATAGTTTATGTATTTGCTTCCTTCCTACGTCCTCTACATTTTCATCGGGAAACAGTCGCAACGTCCATCCACTGTCAAAACATTCAAGATTCTACGAAACAAATGTAAATCGATCCTTGCACCTGCAGTCATGTCTGAACGTTGGAAAAAAAGGGAATTGCAGGATACAGAAGATCTTTATAAATCCAGGCAGGAAATTTCAAACAACTAAAATCCTGCGTAAAAAGCCTCGGAAGGAAGGACTGGCGCATGTTTTTTTTGTATGTAATTTTGCTGGGTATGGAGTAGAAAGAAATGCCGAGGTTCTGGGACTTTTCTACCCATGAACAGACCGCGCAATAATATTTTATGGCTTTTCTCTACTTTTCATACTGATACATACCGTTAAGACTAAGTATTCAACAGATATTTAGAGGACGAGCTGAGATTTACGAAAACTATCCCTATATGCTAGGCAGGTAAATGGAGTGAGAGGTTTGTATGTATTATTGCACATGTATTCTTAATGTCCTCAAGTTCTGTGTAATGTATTGATGTATAATCTGGTAATTACATACAGTTCTCTCGCTGTCCGGCTATCATCCTCCCAGGTATCGATCTCTATCAAAGCGGGACTCTTGAATTCTTTTCCTTCTCTCCTCTTCTCCTTTTCTCTCTCAATCATATATTCCATTTTCTTCAGTTATTGATTTATCATTATCCTCCTCACTTAAGGCAGACTACAATCATTCTCCCAACCCTTCTTTTTCGGTCTTTCTATCCTATCACATGGAGCTTTTAAAAAAAAATTGGTGTGAAAAGGAATAACCGAAGCACCCCCCTCTCGATACTATAAATTGCTCGTCAAACCCATTTATTTCGGATTTTTTATTCGGATAAACATTTTACATACACACAGAGATCGCCCAATATCTTCTGTCCGGAATTACAAAACTGAAGATTTAACCGTTTGGAGCTTGTTAGCCGGTACTCACTTTCAGGGAAAATCCCAGGCGGGGTGTAAAAGTACCCATGAAATCTACTTAGCAGGAAAAATAAACTATTTATCACTTCCTACATATTGCTGGTTCTCAGGAATTGAAATCGAGCGAATAAGGATTTTTTAAAGCGAAGGGTGAAAAATAGTGCAGAAAAATGGCTGCGCAGCTATTTCCATTGCCCGAGGTGGAAAGATTGAGCGCATCGGTGATCAGGCTGCTGGCGGGGAATCCTGGGAAGGTATGTATATACAGTACAGATATCTTGTTGCGATTTTGCTAACCCCCGCTCTAACTCTAGTACACACTACAAGGTAAACGAAGCCTTTGATATCTCAAAATTTAAACCCGACGGGGAGGAAGAACCGTCTTTTTCGGCTCCTGAATGCTGACATGTATCCGCGCGCCCAATTGCGCCAAAAATACCATATAAAGGCACAAACACATACCTTGTCGGCCGGGGAGCCCGACGTCTCTTAATAGATACAGGCGAAGGCCGACCGAGCTGGTCCGCCGCGCTCAAAGCGCTCCTGGCAGCTGAAAAGGCCACCGTGGAGAAAGCACTGCTGACACACTGGCACCGCGACCATGTTGGTGGCGTCGGGGATTTACTGAAGATGTGCCCAGGGGTGCAGGTGTATAAGCATGATGGGGACAAGGGCCAGTTGGCTATTGAGGATGGGCAGGTTTTCAAGGTGCAAGGAGCTACGCTGAGAGCTGTACATACGCCCGGCCATACGGAGGATCATATGGCGTTTGTGCTGGAGGAGGAGAATGCGTTGTTTACGGGTGATAGTAAGTAGTATTTCATTTTTTTGCTGATAATTATGAGGGGTTTTTTTGGTTGCTCTATCTACTGTACATGTACAACCCCTGGTATCTTTTTCGTTTTTTCTTTTCTTCACTCTGCGGCATATCTGATGTTTATCTATTTCAGATGTGCTTGGCCACGGAACAGCGGTTTTCGAAGACCTTGTCGTTTATATCTCTACGCTGGAAAGGATGCGCAAGCTTGGTGCGGGCAGAGGCTATCCTGGACATGGAGCCGTAATCGAAGACTGTGGAGCTAAGATTACGGAATACATTGACCACCGGCGTCAAAGGGAGGAGGAAGTATTTCAAGTGTTGAAGTTCGGAGGTACGGACAGCAGCAAGGTGGGGACAGCGGCTGTAGCAACAACGCAAGGAAAACCTCGAGCATTGTCACCGATCGACTTGGTTGCGGTTATTTATCCCGATCTCGCGGAAGAGCTGCGTTTGTCGGCTTCGCATGGTGTAATCCAGGTACTACTGAAGCTGGAGCGTGAGGGCAAGGTAATGCAAGAGGGAGACTCGGGGAGATGGATGGTTGGGGGTGGGAAGCCGGCATTATGATTTCTTGCTCCTTCTAATTGATTTTAAATTCCCTTTGTCATTGTATATATTATATGCCTTATACGTGTACATTTTATTTTGCCTCGAATTGCGTCATTGAATTCGATGTTAATATAGAGAGAGATACATGTTGATATACCGACGATATAGTTGCAGACGTTTTCACCACAGCTCAACCTGCCTCATCTAGGAGCGTTTCACAATGAAGATTCCTATGAGGGAGATGTACGAGAAGATTCCTGCACGAATTTGCTCTAATAATACATATCAATAATAGATTCCCGGCTGTGGAAGCATCGAGAAACACCTACCTCGATACATGGTGCATTTAAGCTTCGAGTTAGTTAGGGTTTGCCGTCGATGTGAGGCTGCCCGGGCTCGGCAACGACGTCAAGATCCTGGCCAGCCCCAAACAGCGCCGACAATGGCCAACATCCAACATCCAACATTGCGTCCGGGCTGCTGCCAACCCATGGAACCTGTCTCCCTGCTGCGCCCTGGATTCTGCTGTCAATCTTCTGCCCGTTTAGCTTAGGTCCATGACGGGAAAAAGGGTGTGCCGGGCTTCTTTCTCTCATCGCATTTCGTGCTCTCCACATCCATGAAGTCAACTCCCGACTGATTCCTCTCGCGCCGTCCCTGTCAATGCTCCTTCATTGAGCTCCAATTAAACAGCTCCGTATTATTTCTACCTGTGCTTCTTCTCTGCTGCCAAGGAAGTGGCGCCAAATCAGCGTTGTCCTAATAATTCCTGTATAGGCTCTCCCCCTGTATGGCGGTTGGTACGTAAACGTGGGGAACTTTTTTTTCTTATTCCTGGATCTGGTGTCAAGAGGCGAAAACCTCACATCCTCTGTATCGATTATTGTCTTGTACCTTCATAATCAAACACGGATTCTTCTTTTGCGATTGCTCTATAACTAACTTGTTAGGTTTTTGAAAATTAAATCTCCAGCTTGCGGTGTTGATTCCGATATTTGCCCCGCCACAGTTCCATCCCACCTACGAAACCAAATCATAACTGTTCACGAACTCATATTATTCTTATCCTAATTGCAAATTTTGCACCATGACATCTCTGGAAAACCCCCTCAAGGAGGATGCCAGATTGCTCCTGGTCTCCAACCGTTTACCCATCACAATAAAACGATCAGACGACGGTAAATATGAGTTTTCCATGTCGTCGGGCGGTCTTGTCAGCGGACTAAGCGGCTTATCAAAATCAACGACATTCCAATGGTACGGGTGGCCTGGCCTGGAAGTGCCAGAGGATGAAATTCACTTAGTGAAAAAGAGATTGTCCGACGAATATGATGCGGTTCCTGTGCTGATTGATGATGAGTTGGCGGATAGACATTATAACGGCTTTTCAAGTAAGGGTGTTTCCTTATCCTTATGTTCAATACCTTTCTGTTCCTTCTACGATCTCGAACTACCCTAGCCTTAAATGATGTCATAAGCTGATTTGATTTCTCTGAAATTGTGCACCAGATTCGATACTTTGGCCTCTTTTCCACTACCACCCTGGCGAAATAACGTTTGACGAGTCTGCATGGTATGCCTATCGAGATGCAAACCGTCTTTTCGCTAAGGCTATTGCGAAAGATGTGAAGGATGGTGACCTTGTATGGGTCCACGACTACCATTTAATGCTATTGCCAGCAATGTTACGGGAAGAAATCGGAACGTCGAAAAAGAATGTGAAGATCGGATTTTTCCTACACACGCCTTTCCCCAGCAGTGAGATATATCGGATCTTGCCCGTCCGGAATGAATTATTACTAGGAGTGCTGCACTGCGATTTGATTGGATTCCATACTTATGACTACGCACGACACTTCTTAAGTAGCTGTTCGAGAATACTGTAGGGAACTCCCCAACAGCCTTTGTATCATGACAATGAGTTTACGCTAACACTTGAGAAATAGTGGCCTATCGACGACGCCAAACGGTGTCGAATTTCAAGGCAAACTCATCGCAGTGGGGGCATTCCCTATAGGTATTGACCCGGAGAAATTCACTGAAGGCCTTAAAAAGGAGAAGGTACAGAAACGGATAGCTGCCCTCGAGCAAAAATTCCAAGGAGTCAAGTTGATGGTCGGGGTGGATAGGTTGGACTATATCAAGGGCGTTCCGCAAAAATTGCATGCTCTCGAAGTCTTCCTAACAGACCACCCTGAGTGGATTGGAAAAGTGGTTCTTGTCCAGGTTGCTGTTCCCAGCAGACAAGACGTGGAGGAATACCAGAACTTAAGAGCCGTTGTCAACGAGCTCGTTGGGAGAATAAATGGCAAATTCGGTATGTCCGTCCTCTCTGTATTTGGGTCAAATTAAACCTAGGATACATCAAATTCTAACAATCGATCAAGGCACTGTGGAATTCATGCCAATCCATTTTATGCACAAGTCAGTTAACTTCGACGAACTAATTGCGCTCTACGCCGTTTCGGACGTCTGTGTCGTCTCGTCAACAAGAGATGGAATGAATCTTGTTTCATACGAATACATAGCAACCCAAAAGAAACGCCATGGATGCCTAGTCTTATCGGAATTTGCCGGCGCCGCGCAGAGTCTTAACGGCAGCATCATCGTCAATCCATGGAATACTGAAGAGCTTGCCAGTGCCTTTCAGGAAGCTGTGACGATGAGTGATGAACAGAGGGCTCTCAACTTCTCCAAGCTTGATAAATACGTTTCGAAATACACAAGGTTCGCTCTCTGATTGCCCCCTAATATTTCTCCCGACGGGGAATATTTTATAGTGGATTGACCATCTGTTGCTAACACAATAATAATAGTGCGTTCTGGGGACAATCCTTCGTCTCGGAGCTTACAAGAATTTCAGAGCACGGGGAGAAGAAGCTCCGACTGAGAAGCTCTTCAAAGGTTCCTGAGGAGGTGCCTAACAAGGCCGCGGTAACTCCCATGCCCAGTGGCGATGGCCCGAAAACTGAAAATAAACAATAAAGAGCTATGAGGGTAACCGCGAAAAAGTCCCTTTTCAAGAACAGAATATGAATAATTACGAGTTTTAATACACTTTCATAAGCGTCACAATGGCATTACCAGGGAGTGCAACCTATATTTCAAGCTGAAGATGGGGGTGGACATGGACTTGGTCGTTTTCTATCTATAGCATTTATTTCACTTCTACTTTGGCTGGTTGGGTTTTATTTACAGGAGCTAAGGTTGTTTGTCCCCCACAACTTTCGTTCCATCCCTTTTTCTTTTTTGTTCTCTACTGCTTTACTTTTTGATGCTTCTATTTAAAAAAGCTTTCCCCTCCTTTCCCAATCTATTTCTTACCGCGAAAGCCCTTCATCATTATCTGCCGTTCAGAGTAATGATACAGCACGTTGTCATTCAAGCCAGTCTTTTCTTGTACATACATAAAGCATACTTATTCCTGTATATTTATACGTCAAACGCAAACATATAGCAAGGTTTACCAATTGTTTGAACATTCATCATACGCAGTCAACATGGTTGCTCTTTGGTGAAGAATTTGGTGGACGCCCCCGGCTTGCAAACATGATAAACTCACGTGACCTTAAACTTCTCACCAAAAATCTGTGTTCAACGACCTTCACGACAGCGACGATAGCAACATTCTTGGTATAGGAACGTGAGGAGGGTCATATTCCCCAAATTGCGCGTCCATTACCGGATTATTCAGAACCTCTTTACGGGATTTCCGGCGAATCCTGCTCAATTGGACCCCTGCAAATCCAATCCGAAACCACCAATCGAGGCGTCCTTCCTTGACGGATCACAAATTTCAACTCCAGATTACCGCCAGTAATATAAATCTGAGAATCCAATTGATGCGCTCCTTACCTACTCTGGACTGAGAGCTGCATCGCAAAAAAAAGGAAAGAAAAGGGAAACACCCGCGGCGATAAGTCCTGGGATCCACTCAGAAACGCAACAATGACTCCAAAAACGATCCTCCTCCGCGCTTCAGCGCGGCCATCCATTCTCATCCCAAGCAGTCGCGCCGCTGCTCCCCATCCCGCCACCTGCTTATCCGCTCTACTCTCCGCCATGCAATTGCGGCCTAACAGCCGTCAAATCGCCCGCCGGCCCCTCACCACGTCCACACAATCCACGCAACCGACAGCGCAATCATCGTCATCAGCAGCCTCCTCAACAACGCCACCACCATCACCTCCATCCTCCTCCTCATCAACACCACCACCAGAATCACAACCAACAACAAACCCAACAACGCCCAGCGCCCGGCGCACCCGCCACACCCTAAAATTCGGCACCGTCCTCACCGCCGGCCGCATGGATAAAACCGTCCGCGTCCTGCACAAGCACACAGCCTACCACAAGCGGCTACACAAATCCTACCCAGCCAGCACCATCTATCTCGTGCACGACCCGTGCAACTCGCTGCGCCAGGGAGACGTGATTGAGTTCTCGAGCGGGTGGCGCACGAGCAAGAATGTACGCCATGTTGTGGAGCGGATCGTGGCGCCCTTTGGGGAGCCGGTGGAACAGAGGCCGCAGGTGCTTAGTTGGGCGGAGCGGGAGGCGTTGAAGGCGGAGAGGGAGGAGAAGGCGGGGAAGGTTATGAGGGTTGGGAGGGTGAAGAGGTTGGTTGCGGAGAGGTTGGAGATTGAGAAGAGGAGGGCGGAGGAGAAGGAGGTGGTGTAGCGCGTGGTGGGTGTTGAAGAGGCCCAGGTCGGGGAGGGTCTTGGTGCGAGATGTATGACCCTTTTTGTTGGTTGTTTGGGCTGGGATATTAATGATTAAAGGAAGAACGGATGGATGCCATTAGGAAAGATGGTGAGGATCCGGTGCTCGTATGTATGTATAAGCTGCATCAGACAGTTTTCTTTTTCTTTTTCTCTTGCCATACTTCTTTTATTTTTGAACCTGTACAGTACAATTCAGCTAGAACCCAAATTATAGTGTTTGAGAGACCAATATTGTCCCTTTCCCGCGTAATTAATTATATATACACTTTGCTATATACATAGATGATTTTCTTTTTCCTCCTTTCTCTTCATCCATATATTGTGTAGCTTCCGCCAGCTGAAAGCTATCCAGGATTCGTGAGCGGAACCAATGCCCATATTAGAATGATAAAATAAAAAGGCCTGAAGCAACCCCATCTCCAAGTCCAGGAAGGCATCCCACAACCGCAAGATCATGATGAAAGAACAAAACCAATGCCATTTATCTCTCCCATATATATACATATATATATATATCGCAAAGAACAGCAGAGCCGTACCTAGAATGCAGAGCCGTGTACAGACAGATAACATGCTGAAAAAGGATGGTAATACAAAACAGGAAGAAAAGAAATAAAATATAATATCCAACGCCAAAGGGCCCATCGGATCACAGAAGCATAAGCGCCGTTAAACAAGGGGGAAAAAAGCTCACTAGGTATCAGACCCAGATAACCAAACCAAAAAAGATAATGAGTAAATGTCAGATGAACCCTCCCCGCGCGCGATTGGGGAGATAAAAAACGAAGAAAGAATCAAAACCAAACCCAGCAAGCTGCATCCTCCTCCCATGATGAGTTATATAATACAACCACACACACGGACCGAGGGACCAGGCAAAAGCAAGGCCACTCGATCCTAATCCGCTAACCGCCCCTCTCACCAAACTCCTTCGCCCAGTCCTCATGTTCCTTGAGACCCTCCCGACTAACGCTGGGCCGAATAGAAGATAGAGACGCTTCGAAGTCTGCGAGGCGGATGGGCCGGATTTGGTCCATGGGGGTATAGAGGAGGGCTTCGCCCAGGTTGCGCAAAGGACCCATGGCGGCATCTTTTGCCAGAGCGGTTATGTCAGAGCCGGAGAAACCTATTTTTGGTGTCACTTAGATTAGGCAAAGATGATTTATGTTGCAAATGGATTTGGTTTTATGCAGATGGGAAAAGGTATGGCAGGTGTAGAGCTAGGGTATGGTAAAAAGAAAAGAAAAGCAAAGAAAACTCACCATCAGTAGCCCGAACGAGAGCCTCAATATCCTCACTCGATAGCTCATGTTTCTGGTGACTCAACAAGCGTTCAACCTGCGTCTTCCGCACCCCATCCTCCGGTAACGGGATATACTGTCTCCTGACAAACCGCCGCCTGGCAGCCTCATCATATCCCACGGCATATTCGTCGCAGCAAGCACCAACACCCGACTCGGATCGCCCTCCTTCTTCTCCTTCTCCGATTGCTCCCGCCCAGCCGCTGCACGCTGTAGGTCAGACCACTGTATGAGAAACTCCGTCTTGGTACGTCGGGACACTTCTGCTTCGCCGGACGCGGACCTTGCGGAAAGTAAGGAGTCAATCTCATCGACGAATATGATAGAAGGAGCCATGTGTTTCGCCAAACCAAACAGCGCACGCACAAGCTTTTCGCTCTCACCATGCCATTTTGATGTTAAGCTTGATGCTGATACGGAGAAAAAGGTTGAGTGCGATTCCGTAGCCACCGCTCGGGCTAGCATCGTTTTTCCTGTTCCTGGAGGCCCGAAGAGGAGCATCCCCCGAGCAGGTTCGCGGAGTCCACTAAACAGATCCGGCCGTAGGAAGGGATATACTACGGCCTCTTTGAGTGCGTTTTTAGCAATTTCCAACCCGGCAACATCATCCCAGTGGACTTCGTCTCCTCTAACCACAATATCATTCAGGATTTGCCGGGCTGCATTCTCGTCAATTCCCTTGGGAAGATTCTTCATGACATTTTCAATGCTTCTACTGCGTTCTGCAGTATCTGATGACGTTGGTGGTTTGTGTGATAACGAGGTATTAAGTTGATGATGGAATTCTGCCCCCGCCCTCTCCGGCCTCTTGCTATGCGCTGCTGAAGATATTTGAGCAGGGCCAGCGCGCATGCTGCTAAGCGCGCTATACAAGGCATCGTCATTACCTACCAGTGGCCGGGGATTTGAAGAGCTTGGCCCGCGACTCTTACTTTGAGGCACAGGCGTTGTGGAGCTCGTTGCGGGTCTCATTGGAGTGAGGTATCCTTCACCAGTATTATTTCCAAATAGCTGAGGCTGTGAAGTCGAGAAAGGATTATTTCGTGGAGCAGGCGTATTGGCGTATCCTGATGGTGGCCCTTCCTCTGGATACCTACCTACGTAGCTTAAATAATCCGGTTGCTGATTTGATTTCGGGGGTAAGTATGATATTGAGGTGCTGGGCGATATGCCTCTTGTATTTGATGTCGTACGGCCTGCGGGAGGAGACGGTTCGGAGAGGTCGATCAAAAGGTCGGAATTGGATGTATTGAGGGCTGTAGCCGCAGCATCAGTAGCAAGAGAGCTTGATGCGCCAGGCCGTGAGTTTCGGGTCGGACTAGAGGCCTGGAGGTAGTCTGACAGATAGGATGTTTTGGGCTGTCGAGGCGACTCGTTACTGAAAAATATCCCCTTCCGCGAGCTGGGCTCGACGGGCTGATTCTGCTTAGGCGCAGTTGTCGCAGCACCTGACTTGGAGAGGCGGGAAATAGAACTCCATGCTAAACCCGCCGCCCTAGATGCCGATGCTGCAGGTCGGGATTCAGGACGCTCAATCCGCTCGCTGGTATCTTGATCTTTCGAACTGGCGCTCTTCTTGGGGTCCTTGGTCCGTAACGTCGTTAACATAGTCCTCTTTTCCGGACTTGAGGTTCTGGATAGTGTATTTGAGGATGGGGCATATAAGAGAGGAGACAATGGAAATGGGGAAGGCGAAGTGCGTCCATAAGCAGACTCTCCGCTTGATCGTCGTCTGCCTATCTGTTCTCCGCTCACAGTGTGCGGGAATGATGGCCTCCGATTGGACACAGGAACGGGGACTCGTGGTGGTGGCCGTGAGAGTTGCGAATAGGTGAATGACGGTACTGTGCCATCTGCAAGCCAACCGGGCGTGGTGGATGCGCTTGACGCTGTGTCTTCTTGCCCGTTCAGTTGTACTTTCCCAGTTTCCTGCTCCCCTAGGGCAGCGCGGGGTGTCACTTGCTGAACGCCGGCTTCCTTGCGGCTTTCATTCAGCGCATTTAGTAAATCCACGCGCTCTTTACATTGTAGTTCCAAGTCACGCAGCGAATCGTAGAGGGCCTTCTCGGTTTCTGTTTTGGGGACATAGTTCGTGGGAATTTTGTGGGTGTTATAGTGCTGTAAGGTCCTAAGCGCTGAGCGCCACGATCTAAGAGCTTCCGCCTCATTATTCTAGACAGCACAGGAACCCGGAATGGTCAGTTTTAAACGATTCACAGGGGTAGAAATGAAAATATATCGAACAAAAAAATATCGAGGTTACGAGGACGAAGGGGCTTGTTGGGCCATCAATGACCCGTCCTGCCAATCGCCACCAAGACAGATGCAACCAAATATACAATACAACTCACCTGGCCTTCAAAAAACACAGCCGTCGAGCACATTAGATAGCATTCATCGTAGGTTTTCTGCATCGTAGACGAGGGCTTTGAACGCATCATTGACTCGATAGAGGCGGCAGGACCAATCCCGCCATGTGAAGCTGGCTATCTGCGATATCCGAAAACTAGGTATGTCTGTGTAGCTTCCCCGCGCAGTTAAAACAACGAAGAGGTGCAATTGCTCCGGTTTATGTTTGACGGTTCAGCTAGCCCTGGGGTGTAGATTTCGTTCAGGGCGGCGAGGGTGTTGTTGTCTGTCGTTTGGAGGTTGGAGGGGGGAGTGAGTGCGCTGCTTTTGTGGTTCGGGACCCGTGACTGGTTCCGCTGGGTGAGTTGCCTCCGCCCGGACACTACTAACCTCCAGCTAGGAGTGTCCTGGATAGATGCGTAAGGCATGGAGATTGGCATAGTGGGATACTTGTCTGAGACTATGAAGCTATTGGCATCTGGGAAGGTTGGCAGGCTGTCTGGCTGCTGGTGACGTGGGCTAAGAAACAGCCTTGATGCAGTGGGGAAGGGGAACGAGGGCTAATGTATTGTATGTATTTATATGGAATTGTATGTATATGGACCTTAAGTTTCTAAGTTCTCAATATCAACAACTCGCATTTACTCCGTCCTTATTTATTTTCAGCTTTAATCAATTGCCAACTGGCTCTGCGAAGGGACCACGATGCCCCCGTAACTAAAACAATGAGTAAAAAGAGTTTATTGCAACCGCAGAGTAGACATAGTTATCTTCCTTTAACATCGAAGGAAACCGCTGTCCCATATTTCAATTCTATAAGTAATTTAAAGAACCACATGCAAGGCCCCCTCTCTGCTAATATTCTCTCCAATTCGAAACGAAGAAAATTGACAGAAACAATGCGCCGGTTTCGGAGACAAAAGGGTGAGGTGAGAGTGGAACGAATTAAAAAAAAAGAGAAAATAATTGAGATATCAGCGGGAAAAATTGAATAAAAAAAAAAAAAAAAAGAAAAAAAAAAGAAAATACACAGCATCCAAATGGGATGATAATGTAGAATCCCCTTTAACAACAGAAAATAAGAAAATACATGACGAGGTATGTGGAAAGATAGCGAAAGAGGGGAGAAGATGCGTTGGGGGGAGGGGAATGAAGGGGACAAAAGAACATATTAGTTTCATACATCATGTTCGTTGAAAGTTATATGTCACTTAGTGTCCCCACGGAATAGAAAGAAAAAAAAAAACAAAAAAAGGCCTTTTCTTTTCCCGTGCCCAAAAAACGCCTACCTACTGTAATCGATTAGGGTTAAAAGAGAGAAAAAAGAAGAGTACAAGAAATAGTACAAGGAGGAAAGGAAAAAAGAAATAAAAGAAAATATAGAGTATGCCAGCGTGGAAAAAAGAAACAAAAAACAGAATCCCAAAGCAAAATTCTAACCGCCGGGGGGGGAGGGATGTCCATCACATCTCTCTTCGGTTTCCGGCCAAATTGCAAATATAATAATCGAGTCGGGAAAAAAAAAAGGCACACACACATAGATGACCCGAAACATGGTTAAATATGGGGTAAATAACAAGATAGCATCAAAGAGGAACCCGTGGGAAAGATATTTCCTTTTTCCATTTTTCTTTTTCTTTTCTCTCTCTCTCAAAAGCCGCGGGCGCCTGTGTGCGCTGCTCTATGCAAGTATATTGTTGTTCTCGTATGTGCAGATGAGGGATGCTGGGTCGACCGGTCATCGGGAGTTCGCCAAGTTGCGTTGTGTTGAAAAAACGGAAAAAGGAAAAGAAAAACAAGCACAATAAATAGCGAACCAACTGTTCATGATGCTATATTACTGTTATATTTCACGAGAGTGATTCGGATAGCCTCTGTCGCTTGAAGTATGCCTTGGCCATTTCATATGAAGTCCTATATATTTTTGGAAACGGTTAAAAAAAATCTCGAGAAATTCAAAGATGTGGGATAAAGGGGAGGGCAAAGGGAAAAAGAAAAAAAGAATATATATATATATATATATATATATATATATCACATACCAGCAGATAGCGGTACTTGGCATGGTCACGATGATTCTCGGGCGCATCCCGCGGAGGAATCCAGCCCAGCCATACTGGCGTTTGATAATGCTGGCCGCGTTAAACAAGCCGCGCGCGGAACGGGCCTCGGCATCCTCCGCAGCTCCCCTGGTCTGTAGTACTGTCTTGATCACATCAAGCGGGGTGGTGATGGCCGCTGCAACTGCACCAGCCAACCCACCAGCGATACAATGGGTGAAGGGGTCGTAGGCCTTTGAAGGGTTCATGACTTTTGAGAGGGATTCGTAGGCGATGAACTGGGTGGCTGTGAATGGAATCGTCATGCAAAGCGTGGTGGGGTAGGAGACGTAGAATGCTCGAAGTCCTTCGGTGCGGTAGACGGTTCGCGCACATTCGATCATGGTCTTGTGGGTGGAGCCGTGGACCTGCATACGTTGCTTGATCACTGCTCGACATATAACGTATCAGTATTGCGACAATCGCATTGAGTAGAACGCTTTTGTGCGGCTTGGGAAGAGTTTTGCATACCATCAAAGGGGTTCATAAGGGCATCACTGGAAATGGTGGCGCACGCTCCGCTCAATCCTACAAATATATGTTAGCTACAATCTAATGCCAATTGCGGTCTTCCAAACGAAATTGGAAAATGTTGTTTCAGGGGCAGATGCTTACCCGCTGCGAATGGATGATGGCCACTTCCAACATTGCCTCCAGCGAATTCCTTAACCACTTCATATGTGCCAAAATAAACGGCGTGGGCAGGACCTAATTCGAAGAAATTGCGATATCAGCGCCCGATGTACTCTCACAGTAAATCCGCGGGGACGATTGCGCGGCCCACGCATTTTTCATATAGAGAACGCAACTTGGAATTTTCCCTACCAGCACCAACAATCACGCTCGATACACCCCTCCATAGAGCCCTCCAGCCCTCGATCCGGGATATCGTTGTGAGGGCATTGCTGAGACCCGTATACAACCCACCAGCGGATGGATTTAGCACTTGCATTCGAGTCTAGGCATTACAAAACGCCACAAGCAGTCAGTAAAAACGGTGCAATCATATGGCTTTAGGGATACTACGCGGGAGGGGAAAGGAATTAAGTGGGCTTATTGGCTGGGAGAGGACGAGAAGGGAAAAGTGAGATGATAGCGGGAAAGAAGATGAGAAAACAAGAATTTATGCCTACCTTGAGCAAGTCAACCGGATACATGACAGAGTGTTCCTATAATGCAATTATCAGTTTCTATACAACTGGTTGATATCGTGGAGCGAAAAAGCTAGTGAGCAGGTCGCTTTTGTCCAAGGACATAGCCGTGGCCAAAGTGACACATACCGCAATGCCAGCAAAGGCACCAGCCAACATATTATGCCCAAGGGAATAGTCTGGCGGGAGGGCTTCATAGCTAGATACATCCGGAGAAAACAAGTTAGACCGGAAATGTTAGCTATAATGTGCTAATATTTTGAAATATATAAAAAATATATTTATGTTCGCGAAACAAAAAAAGTTTCCTCGTATACACGATTGCGGGAAACGGGGATGGGAGTGAAAAGCATACTCGTATTCTTCACCCGGAACACTGTCTGGGGATGCCATGAAAGGCGGTTTAGTGCAGCCGGAGCTGCCTGACTCTACCTGGGCCCTCACGGCGTCTGAAGGGCGGAGAGAGGAGGACGCGGAAAGAGGAGCAGACGGCAGCGGTTGGCCCGCGGTCGGAGAGGGTATCGAGGCCGCTTCGGAGGGTGACAGGGTGGCGGCGGAGAGGTAAAACAGGCGACGGGAGGGATTGCGGGTAGCTATGCCGATAGATATCAGGGTCAGAGAAAGGGTGTCGTGAGAGGAGATTCGAGGAATATTTGTAGGCAGAGGGTGTTGAGAAGGGAGTTGGCAGGGGGAAAAAAAATAAAAAAAAAAATTAAGAAGGGCAGAAATTTGGCTCTTGTGGCGGCGTGGAGTCAGTCACGGCTTGGGGTATTTAGTTATTTATTAAGTATTTTTTAAGCTTGTGCTCGGGGTTTGCTGCTGTTTAAATGGCCAACAACTCAAATACTTAAGGCCGCTTATCGGGGATGTCTATTTCCCCCTTCCCCGCCCATTGATCCGAAGCGGATATTCTGGTTGATGAGGTCTAAATACTTCTTTGTATCTTCTATCTTCTATGTGCTCGACAAGAGTTTGAAATGCGTTCTGCGTCTTGGATGTTGAACGAGTTCTTGCAGCTCAACCGGGCGATTAATGCCCTACGCCCACATCACCTTGGACTAGCAATTTCGTCCTCTCGTCATTAATACGGGGTAGTCCTGTATCGTTAATCGCTTTTTGACAAGGTATCTAGACGCAGTAATGTTCCCCCATTTACGCCTCCGAACGCCCCCAGAAATTCCCCCTCGCCGTGCTATCCGCGACCCGGCTGACACCATAACTGGTAACCAGTGAACAACCCCCGAAGCAAGTTACGGGAAGAAGAACATGCTCCGATTTCTCGGGATTTTATTCAACTAGATATATCCCGCTCCGTCAGCCCCTCGTCTCCGCCCCGAACCAAAAAGTGTGGTTGATAGAGATCTCGCGGAAATCGCGTTGTCATAAGGGCCTGGGAATTTGCCCATAGAGCGAGTATGTAGGTGGGAATAATAATAATAATGAACAGAAGATGATGAAAGTCTCCAATGCCAAGTCGTCAAGGATGAGGGATGAGGAATGAGGCGCATGGCATGGGGCTTGGTTTCGTATATCTATCCACCTGAAGTCACAGGCTTCCTATATAAAAAATTGATTCCATGCCGCCAATTTTCGTCCAGTCCTGATGCCTTCCCTGCCTTATTTTGAGAACACACACCTGGTTGATGATCTCCATAATAACCAATTGGCCCGGAATTTAAAAAAGGGATTAACGAAACTCTCGTTTGGTACGATATTTACGCTACGTATTCTCTTTCTCTCTATTCGCAGAGTCGCCTTCCCAAGTTACATTATTGGATGGCGGAGATAGTCAAAAAAGGGACACGGCTGGGGCATTCCAGTGTCTTATCAGATCCGCCCGCCCACTCTCGCAACCTCCACATTCCGTCTAGCCTTGCGCTGGTCGAGTGCTACTAGTCTGTTAGGCGCAGGTTGCGGATCCCGCCGGCATCTGATAAGTGATGACTGCAAGGGAAATCTTTGCCCTCGGAGCTCTAGGCTTAAAGTTCGCGACTTTGACAGCAGTCTTGTATGCTTCCTTGTTTGATCATTCTTATAGCTTCATAGGTAGCTGACAAATAGAATTTTTTTTTTTTTTTTTTTTTTTTTTTTTTTTTAAAGAAAAAGATTGTAAAAAAAGAATATTGGGCAATGTACGGAGTATAGTATAGTACATTACACCAATCTTTATTTAGCCTAGCGCGGCCACCCTCGTCTGGCAGCTCTACTCCGTATAGCGTAATCTCTAGCTACTCTTCCTTCCACCTCCATCCATCAACCCATAGGCAATAAATAATACAGAGTATAGACTCCCTTGTTATCCCTCCACCCTCCGCCCTCAGTCGATGTGGCCCCGCGTAAAGCAAAATGAAACATGCAAAATGCAAAATGCTGGGCGGCAGCCCTCATTTCTAAAGGACCAAGGTAAAGCGATCCGTCCTTTTGGCTGCATGCTTCAACTCATCCTAGAGAGAGAAGTGGCCTCAAGGTATCAAGAAGGAACGGCCACAGTCTCATCGGAGCACACATCTAGAAGAGATATACAACACATCCAGGAACAAACTGTATCAAAAGACAGGAATGCCGGATCAAAACCCACTTCTAGTTCAGAGGCATGCAACTCTCCTCCTGCCAACTATGTTTTAAAGCCAACTCAAGTCAAGTTTCCACAGTCTAGGGATCGAAAACAAAAACTATCTCGAGAAGACGAAACCACCCTCCCTTCTACTGCCACTCCGTCTCCAAAGAGGCTGCGGACATAATCCTCCATGATTTCCTATCCAGCAAGCACAGCGGTTGGAGTCAGCAAAAAGGAGATCAACCCACTTGAACACTGGAGGAAGAATTTCCGTTGGCCTGAGGAATACTTCAAGTCGGAGGGTAACATGGATCATCTGCTTGCGAGAAAGAAATCTCCTTCATCCCTTCGCGCCAAACAATTGGAAGCTGACTCCACACCTAGCTCTGCCACACCTAGCGATCAAATGCAGAGAGAAGCCAAAAGCAATCCTTACACACACCCAAGCTATGAGACTGTACTTGCCATCAGGGGTAGCTTTATGGTCAAGTCCGACTTGGGTATCACAAATGCAAGCAAGAGACTCTGCCAAATTTTACTTGAGGCAGAGCAATCAGTCCCTCGAAATTCGCTGTTTTGTGACGATTTGTTCGACGAAACTTGTGAGAGTGTGCAAGCAAGAAATGAAGCTATGGTTGTGCGAGACATTTCCCCACTAATATGTCCATCTGTTCAACTCCTAAGGATCTATGGCATGAAGCATCATAAGCTTTTAAAATGAAAGTGTCAATGAAGGCTGGGATAGTGCTATACCCTTCTATGGACCTAGTCCACAACCTGATTATTCTGTGGGATTTGGACGATCTGCGTTCACAGACAATCAACTTGAAAAGCTTAAGCCTTTTGTTGGTGAGGTTACGGGTCCCTTTACATCCTATTTCATGGCCACCTAGCAAATGTATTTCCCATTCCTAACCTATGAAGTAAAGTGCGGCGCGGCGACACTTAATATTGCAGACCGGCAGAATGCTCACAGTATGACTCTTGCTGTGAGGGGTGTTACGGACCTCTTCAGGCGTGAGAATGAGCTTCATCAGGAAATCCTTGCGTTTTCAATCTCGCATGATCACCGGACAGTCAGAATATATGGCCACTACCCTATAATCAAAGGAAAGGAGACTGCCTTCTACCGCCATCCCATCCGCACATTCGACTTCACAGAACTGGATGGCAAAGAAAAATGGACGGCATACAAATTCACCAACAATGTCTACGACATATGGATGCCGACTCACTTGAAAAAAAATATGCTCAGCTATCGATGACTTGTCTATCCCCTGATCCACATTTTGAGGTCTTACAGCAATCCAAGCTAGGGGAATCTGGACTTTCATAGGGGTTGGAAAGCCGCCATCGATCCGACCAAACAACTCATGATATTCCGCACCTTTGAACGAAGCTGGCAGCCTATCAAGCCATGTTCGTTCGCAAGATGACACCTCCGATACTTCCCTGTCTCAGAGGATCGACGGGCAAGAAGTTAGAAAGCCAGAGAAAAGAGCTCGAGGCCGTACAAGACATAAATTTAAATATATATGAGAAAATTACGTGTTGACAATGAGAATGCTTTGAAGGCGATGCCGGTTGGGAAATGAGGTAAGAGGCGAGGCGAGGGCCATTTGTTTTTGCTGTAAAGTTTCGAGGAAGTCTCTAGGATGATACAATGATACATATCAATATTATTCATTAAAACCAGTGTGGATGGCTAAACCATTCTCTCATAAACTATTTTCTCATTTAATATCTATGAAGTTTCTATTTAATATCTTTTACTTTTTTTTCTTTCTCATTATTAATAGATATTTATAACAGGAAACTCCTGAGTATTTGTTTGCATCGGGGTGAACATTACGAGGTGATGGGCAGCAAATCTGGAAACTCTGCCGCAGACAATTTTCTCAAGCTGTTGGCTAGTTTAACCTTTGCAAATAGAGAGAAGTTGGGCTTGTTCATTCTGGCTCATGAGAAGCTGATTTAGATATCCTTCAGATATGACCACAATAACTACATAGTTCCGGATGTCTGCTCAAGAGAAATAATTTGCTAGGGGTGACACCCATTATATTTAAGTATATTACTGTGAGGCCAGAGAAGGAGAGCTTTCCGTCTACAAGGCTTCATTCAAGCTCAAGATCTTCGTATTCGAGGCTGGAATGTCTCCTTTCCCTCTGAGCTCAACAACATGAGAGTGGGTAGTGAGAATCTACTAGAGTTCATTGGCCCTTCTTGTCGCTCTCTACAGCTTCTTGTTCTCGCCATATCGCTCAACATTGCCAAAGGAGGGAGCAACAAACTATATCCTTCTCCAACACAACAGGTTTCTCTGTGGTAAGTGAACCCTTACCTGAGCTTGAGGACTTCATTCAACACGAAATTTGCAGATACTCCATGGGTTTACAACGCTGATCATCATTGGAAGTAGGTAGACCCAAAAGGAAGAGATGCCCCCATGTAGTGTAGGTCGGCTTAGTTGTCATGATATCGATCAATCCATCCTGGCCAGTAACAATGAGAAACCCACATATCTAAACTGGAAATAGAAGCAGAACACTTCCCCCACCCGAGAAAAACTAAGGTTCGCAAGGGCAGCTCAACTGAAATAATTACCCGCTGTTGAAGAATGGCAACCCCCTTAATGGGCTCTTCCGTGCCGGCACAGCTGACTTCAAACCCTGGTCTCCTCCTTGCACCAAAAAAATAAATATTAATAGCAGCTATTCGCGCCAGGGCTGCGAAGGGTTTATTATTTTACTTTTATCCAGATTTTCTCCGGCCTCCCTCCCCTCTTTTCTCGGTGCATCCCTTCCCCCCTAGATTGTAAATAATTGAGGCATTTTCCAAGCATTGAAAAATCGCCCATATGGATCCCGTGCTTGTCATCGGTGGGGTGCGGTGGCCTACGACTGACTACACCTAGTTAAAAAATAATACCTCGGCAACGCAGCCGACGCACACATTCTCGCCGCAAAAACCCTGCTCAGCCCGTCCACACTGGACGACAGGCCCGTAGACGGCGAAGTATTCAACATCACCAACGACGAGCCCTGGCCGTTCTGGGACTTTGCGCACGCGATCTCAGCCGCGGCCGGGATACCCCGTCACGAGCGTGTGGGTGGTGCCGCCGTTTGTGTTCTTCGCGCTCGCCGTGGTGCTTGAGTGGGACGTGTGGCTGGGTAAGTCAGTATGAAAGGGCGTATTTGGGGAGTTGTGAAAATGATAAGAAGAAGTGAAGGAGGCTTCGCGTGCAAGGCTGGGAGGGCGAATAATGTAATGATAAACAGAAAATCGCCCTAATATTTTAAACTTTGATTCAAGTTGGTTGCCGCGTTCAGAGAGGTAAATTAACTATTATTTAGAATGATCGTCGTTCTGGTTCAACTTTGCTAGGGCGTAATTCCTCTACTCTCCTCCTCCATTCTGCTATCGCATCAAGCAGCACACCGAATCTCAGCAGCAACGTACTTCTACACGAGCTTATTTGGAGCTGAGCCTAGACATGCAAAACTTCGGCACCTTTTGTGAAACTTCTTTTTCGTATTTTAGGATGGACTGGACGAGGAAGGAAGGGAGCGCTGTAGCGACTGAACTGGCATGTGGAGAGAAGACTCTACAGTTACTTAGTACAATACATATACCACAGTCGGATTGCAAGTACACATCTATCTATGTCGTTCTATATATTTGGTTCCTAAAAAGAGCATTTATGTGAATTAGCTTTAGTCTTCATCTGCGGAGATAACCTCACCGAAGCTCTGTGCGTGAGTGTATGTGTGAGGGGTTTGCCTACAATACTTGTAGCGTACATATATCCCATCCCACCCATCACAGATCTGCCAAAAGGAGGAAGAAAGAAAATAAGGATTAAATAAAGATGCCGTCCATTCCATTCCATGCAATGCTACCTACTACTATTATCACACAATGCTATCCCTTTAAAAATAAGAATAATAAAATAAAAACGATGAAACCAGAGTTGAGACAGACGCTATGTATCACCGTGCAATGAAAACAAGAAAAAAAAAAAAAAAAAAAAAGGGGGGGGGGGGGGGGAAAGGGAGGCGTGCGCCTTGTCAGCAGTCAACATCAACATACGTCCAGCGCTCGCCCACAACATCCATTCCCCATTCCCCCATTCCCCCGCTACCACACTTCACCTCACAGACCCAGACCCAGACTCTACGTCTTCCTCTCTAATATCAGTATCTGTAACTATGCCATACGGTATGCGTACGTCGAGCATGAAGTAGCTGACGCAGTAGGGGAAAAAAACACATCGGCGGTTATCCATCGAACCACGGCCCCCACCCCGGTAGGTACCTTTCTAAAAGCTCTACCTGCGATCGATATAATAAAGCTAGGACTAACACATAGAAGAAAAGAAAAGAAAAGAAAAGAAAAGAAAAAGAGATAATAAAATAAAAACGAGGAAGGATAGGGAGAAGGAAGGGGATAAAGAAAACAAAGAAAAAAGAAAAAAAGAAAAAAGAAAAAAGGAAAAAAGGAAAAGGAGAAGATTGAGTATGGAATATTCGAGTATGGAAACTAAATCATATCTGTATGAGTATCGTCTGGGAGGGATCCCGCGGTTTGGCTATGGTGATACAGATTCATTTTAGTCGTCCAGGTCAACAGTGAAGGTCCATTCCTCTGTTATAAAAGGGGGGTTAGCGAAAGTAAGTAAACCGAGCCAGTATACATGTGGAATTTGGAAGAATGGAAAAGACAGCGATTGTGAACGAGCAGAAGGGAGAAAGCGAGGGAAGGGGGGGAGATGGAACTTACGGTTCTTCAGATTCTCCGCAGTGTCGCTCAACAGAATCACACGCCTCTTGTTGCAATAAGCTGTTTTGTCCAGGATATCGACTTTCAGCGCCGACAACTGATCAATAGGTCTTTCGAACATCTCGCTAAGGCTTTCAACCGCCATCTCCAAGTCTTTTTGATTGTCCTCGAAGATCTCCGTGAGGTTATTACGGGCAAGATAGAAAGCAAAAGCATACGTCCACTTCAGAGTTTGTCGACATTGTTGAAGGGCCTGGGATGCGGTATCGAGGAACTGAACTTCGATCCACGACAGCCCCGATTGCGACTGCAAGCTCGTCATTTTCTTCTCGGTCTTGAGATACAGGTCCTTGTCCAGTTTCGCGGATTGCTCATGGTTTGCGTAGCGATTGTAGTAGTGGAGGTATCGTTCAAGCGATTGTCTCGAACGCGCCTGGGCATCGCGGGCCGTTGCTCCTGACTTCTCCTCGAAGCGGTTGCAGTTGTACCAACTAGTTCCATGCTCAGACCACGGCCCCATACACATCCAGCAGAACTCATGCTTGCATTTTCGACAGGTCATATGGTTACAACCGCCGTTTTTCTCGATTGTGGACGAGCATTTTGGGCATTCTTTGGTGTTTGCGGATATCCAGTTTGCCGTCTCTGAGTCATCTTTGCATTTCTTTAGCCATTTTTTGACTAGGGAACAAGGGGGTGGTTGGTGGTCGTCAAGGGTGCAGCCGAAGCAAAAACTATGGCTGCACCTGCAGTGGACGGTGGGGACTATGCGATTAAGCTGGCGTTTCTTCACCGGACAGTCTATTGCATATTCGCAGTTTGGAGCAGGACACCACTTCAGGTTCTCTTTGTCGTCCACATAGGTCCGCATTAGAAGCAGATGATATCTACAGAACAAAGGAGTTGATGTTAGCTTATTTTAACTAAATAAGAGAACGGGGGAACGAGATTCAACTAGGAAGTAATGTACCTGTCCTGTAAATCATCCGTCACCAGCAAGTCTAACGTCTTCGAGTCGACGATGCGATGACAATTGCTCTGGGGGCACTCTATTCTCGCAGCCTCTCCTTCCTCTCCGATTTTCTGGCCAAGGTAATGGCGATAGCATTCAACACAGAACCGATGACCACATCGCATAGAATACGTCTCCATGCCCGGCCCGTCTTCACAGCAAATGTCGCACATAAACCCAGGGACGATCTCTGTCTTTGGGGTACCTGAAAAGGCAGAACCGATACCGGCTTCTTCCTGTATTCTATCGTGGTCCTCCATGTATGACTCGATCAGTTTCTCCCTGTTCCATCGGCCAAACCGCAACAGGATAGCCGCTGATTCTGGAGGCAGGCCAAGTATCGAGGAAACCTCGTTTATTTGCGAGCTCTGTTCCCGTTGGATATCATCTGGACTCAAGACCTTAAAATCGACCTCGAAAGGTTTTTGAGTTTGCTTGACGATCTCCTTATCGTAAAAGGAGCCGCCAAGATCATCATCATCGCCAAAATCTGCGGTTCAAAAAAGGAACATAGCTGTTAGAACATGGTCATAATAGGGATACATAAATTACCCCGTGATAACCGGCGTTTAAAAGAAAAATATCGAGGACAGTTGAGAAGATAGGGGATAAAAAAAAAAAGGTAATAAGCAAGAGAATAAATTAGGCTCGTAAGCTTACCGCCCCCAAGGCTCTCGTCATCACTCCCCTGCATATCCAGAATATCACCTTGACTCGAGCCGTCACTCATAAAGTCATCGTCTGAGTCCATACTAGCAGTCGTTGCGGTCGTAGCCGGCGTTGCAAGGTCAGCAACGACCGTGGTAGGAGACGGGCCACCCGAATCCTCAAGGGCCTGGCGGACCCTCTTGTGAACAGGTACCCTCTCAAGTCCCGTGGCTGTTGATCTCGAACCCTTGATGGTGTAGTCGTCCACCGCCTGCGACGCACTTCTCTTCCTTGGTTGGGGAGGCGTTGTGAAGAGCGTGGAGAGTAACTTGGGGATGAACAATGAAGAGGAGGGAGGGAAGGGCGGGGGGGTTTATGCGGGAAATCAAGAACGAGTGTGTGTATATTCTACCTCGGCTGGGCGTTGTCCGAAAGAAAGCTGGGGAGGGTGTAGGAGCCTAGTAGAGGTGGTGGGAAGTTTCAAAGAGGGAGCTGGAGCGGGTTGAATAGGTTGAATAGGTAGAATAGGTAATGGAGGAGGAGGATGGATGTAGCATGGATGTGGGGGGAATCTCTCGACGGGAGGCTGAGGAGGGAGGGAGGGCGTGTGACTAGCCAGGAGAAAGTTGGAGGAGGGAGGAAAAGTGGCGTGGAAGAAGTATCTATTCACTGAGGGGGGGGGTTTCGGGATCATTGACTGTTGTTATATCGAACTGGGGATCCAGGAGGCAAGGGAGGATGCCTTGCTCTGGCTTGCTTTGCTGTGCAGTGCTTTGTGTCTCGTTGTTGGAGTGCCGGCGGATGGGGCTTATCGGGGCGAGTCTTGACGCCTGAAAAGACACAGCCAGGTATTTCTTTATCTGCGGCTAACTAACTAACTAACTAGCGGAGGGAGCCTTATAAATAGGTGTCAATATCCCGCTACTTACCAGGCAAACATCCCAGCAGCAAAACAGGCAATCAATTTCTTGAATTCAGCCTCCGATGAAGCTTCATTTTCATTCCAACATCATTCTGGAACCTGCAAACAAAACGAACGGGACGCCAGAAAACTTTAACTTGTCCTTTTGGCTAAATATAAAAAACTAAATAAATAACTAAATATCTACCAGCTGCCAAAGATATCCCGAAGAAACTCCTTAGAAATGCAGATGCAGAGTATTTGTCATTTCAATGCCGACACATATTGATGGCCATCATTGAATGGACCCTTTCGCTGTCAGCCATTTGCAGCTCAACTTTCGTAACAAATTGTCCGTTATACTTTCTATGAACCTCTGGAGCCTCCTCCCAACTCCACATCCCGCCAGAACATATTTCAAAAAGGAAGAGGAGGAGGAAATGAAGATGAGGTAATAAAAAAGATAAACAAAAATAAAAAGAAGGCAGAATTTCTACCTGGAAGGAGTCGTTGACAAGTGTCACGACAAACTAGCCCTCAAAACAGCGTATCACAGTCCTCTTCTATCCTGACTATATATATATATATATATACGCTACTCTAGGTTGCGGTAGCTATGGTGGAGACAGAGAAACATAACAATCCTAAAGATATCAGTGGAAGAAATCTATTGTCAAGGAGAAATTGGGACCTCATCCATCCTGAGGTCCATCTGGATACGGTGGCTATCGTTTGAGTATGCCAATGAGCCATGCGCTCATATTTCATGTCTGCAAACCCAAGAAATGACCATCAAATAGGAGGGAAAAAAAAAGAAAAAGACCACCCCTCCTCCCTTTGTTTTTTTCTTTATCTATACAACCATATCCATGCGAAAAGGGAAAAAGGACGTTCATTTTCAGCAAACTAGCACCCGAAATTGAAAGGAGACAAATGCAAACCCCTCCTTCCAAAACCTCCCCTTCCTAGCAAAACAGTCCATAATCCTTAATCTCAAACGACTCTACCACCTTCGCCATCGCCTCATGCGCAAACATCTCCTCGCGCGCCACTGCGCCCGCATCCGCTGCATTCTCCAGCCCGGCATGTGGCACCACGATATACGCAATGATATCCGTGCTCTTCTCCTGTAACCGGATCAAGAGGAAATGGCATGTTGACGTTGCCGCCATTGCTACCGCGGGTGGAGCCCCTGGTCTGGCACTCGATGTAAGGAGCGCCTGCGCCATATATGCCGGTACCCCTGGCAGCTTGGCTAGCTGGATGGACCGGGGGTTGTCGAGGATTTCGTAGCTGTCTCCGCTAATGTCGCAGACTTCGTGGAGGTGGAAGGCTGTGGCGTTTAGATCTTGCGCTATGGAGTCGTCGTCTCTGGTCGTGTTTGATGGGGAGATGTTGGATGTTGTGGTTGTAGCGGTAGCATCGATGTTGCTGGTTGCTTCTGGTTGTTGTGGATGTATTTGTTGGAGTTGGGCAAGGTTCAGGCGCTCGGTTATCTCGATGATGATGCTTGTTCGTGTCGTGTTGGACATGAATGCTTCTTGGTTATCGGGGACAGGGCGCATATCGCTATATAGATATTTGGTTATTGATGGTTCACAAGTTCGAAAAGACTTTTAATAAAACGATTTATTTATGGCCTAGGCCCATGAGCGGAAAACATTCATCCCATGCAACGGGTAAAATGGGGCTTCCGGATAGGAAGAATTATGTATGGCATGGATATGCATAACACGGGAGGGGATTATGACTAGACCCATGGGAGGGAGATAGTCATCCATTTGGCTCCCTTTTTCCTTGCTTCCTTTAAAGTGGTTTATCAAGTATCATGCTAAGTGATGATGGGAGCATAAAACTCGCATCTAGCACTTTTTCCAGAACGGCAACATGTGGAAGAGAGGCACAAAAAATTATCAGTAAACGGGAGAGCGCCACCAATCATAGCGTATATCAAGATAGAAAGATATAAAATGGAGCATAGAATTCATATGCCATGCATCTGATGAGTTTTCTTTTCTTTCTTTTCTCTTTTTCTTTTCTTTTTTCTTTTCTTACCTTACATTTAAAAACTCGGTAGGCAAATCCGCAACGATTGCACCCCCAAATAAGTCCTTGTGTGAGAATGTCGCCATGGTTTTTCTCCGGTATGGTAGGTGTATTTTGACCTGATTTGGTTTCTCTCTCTTGTTTTGGTGGTACGGTACGCGTTGAATCAAAATAAGCTGCGAGTGTTTCTTGGATCTTTTGGGCGGGGTGAGATATGAAACGGAAGAAGTGGGGGACTGGGCCTAAAATTGGGCTTCGGCCAGGTTATATAGTGTTATGAAACCTGGTATGCACCAAATTATTTCACGTATTTGTTTTGAGCTCCAATGTTGTTGATATATAGTTAGCTGAGAGCAGACAGGAAGAAGTGTAGATTGTTGATCGTGGGTTGGAACTGAGGAAGCCAAACTCTAATTGCGCCTGCCTGCCTCCTGGGAAGTGACGATAGTGGCAGAGGTCAGTTTTTTGTTGAAGTTGAATAGAAAATTGGGTGAATCTGAAAATACAGAAATGAAACGAAATAAAGCTTTTGAAGGATACCTTTCTATTGAATGCTTTTTGTTCTGTATTTATCGGGGCTCTAAATGGATGAAGTGGGGAGAGGGAGGGGAAACATTGTGCATCTGAAAAACAGCGGATGATTTTAACGAATTAAAACAACTACGCCACTCGTGTCTGTTATTTCTTGCATTCCTCTTATTAACATGTCGTTAGCCAGCTAGCACCTCTGGAGCATTCCGTACAATCCCATCCAGTTGAGCGATCTAGTTCCGTCACCTAGCACGGTTCGCGCTACAAATCCCACGGATTCAAGACATTTTCTTACGCATGGATCACAGTAGTAGTACTGGGTCACAGGACAATTGGGGTTGTAATGGTTTCTTTTAAAATATCTTTTGAAGTCTTGCATATGGCAAAAACAAACGAAAACACCCCATATAGATTTCACGAATAATTCATCATGTATGCACGATGCGTAAGCATCGTGTTGGAGGATGACAGGAGGCTCTACTCCGTAGTCGGAAATGAATCCCAAGGTTGCAACTCTAGGCCGAAGCTAGCTAGGAAGTTATGCAAGTAATCGATCAAGCCAGCCCTTTCCAGATCCAACCACAAGTGCCGGTGCCGCCTATCGCCTACCACCTCTGGCGACATTCGAATCGAGTGCTCAAAAGAAAGCCCGATTGATATCCTTAACGCCGCACCAACTCTTCGTTCCTTGGTTTATCGTTGACAATATAATGAAAATGATAAATTGTAAATTGTCGAAAAAATCGTCGAAAAAATGGAGCCACACCCGATGTCAGAAATTGGCGTTATAGCCCTGTATTTAATACCCCGATTGGAAACGGAGGTAATCTCAACCTCACAAGGATATGCAAGATATGTAGCATATTAATCAGGAATGGACTCAGTTATTTACCCTGAACCCAGCAAAACCCGTCACGCATCCAGAAGGTGTTCAACATATTCATCCAGCTTGATGACTCTAAACTGCGAACCCCACTGGGAACGGAATTCCTTCCGCTTGTACGCGCGACTAGTGGTAGTACTAAAACTCACAAGTTCGACAGCCCAACCCTTCTGCAGCGCACGCCCCACCATCTTCAAAAACCCGTCTGAGTATTCAGCTTCAGCTGCATCACCCGTCGCGAGTACTATGGTGGAGGGCGCCTCAGAATCGACGAGGCTTTCTAGGATCTTCAGGTGTAGAATTTCGTCTACCCCCTGTTCCACCCATCGCTCTAGACCAGGGCCAGCGTTCGTTTCAGAGCCACTGGACTGGCCTTGGGCATTGTTTCCTGTGGCACCATTGCAACGACCATTTCCATTGACACCCAAGAATTTCTTCTTACGCGGAGTGCAATCTTTCGACTTCTGGACTCGTTCGAGAATATTTATTTCATAGCCGATTTCTTCAGCCTCGTCGATGGCTGGAAAGCGGTCAGAGCCGACCAAGACCCTTTTACTGATCGATCGGCCTCGTTCTAAAATGAGAGAAAAGTTGTAGAAGGATAGAGGGACCCGAGGAACCCGGACGGTGATGGGGATAGCTCGAGCGATTTTAATGCAGTCGTGAAATCCCACGGAAATCTAGACCAACAGCATCAGTAAGGAGCCAACCAAGGACAATTCACAGTTTCTTTTCTTTTTCTTTTTCATAAAAAAAGAGCTGGACTCTACATTTGAAATGTCAACGAAAACATGAACCCCCGTTGGATGAAAATTCGGGTTGTGAGGTTTGGCAGAGGGCGTTTGAAGCTTAACAAGACTTTCTCTTTCCTTCGGAAAACGAGTACTAAGCATGGAAATCAAATCCAGTCTCTTTTCGGTAGGAGAGCATTTGAGAAGAGGCTCGATTCGCTTGCTAGCTTTGACAGAGGGTGATTTATGACATGGTGGACTGATTCGGGAAGGAAGGGCTGAGATCGGTTGATTAATGACAGATCTATGATGATTTTGTAAAATCGATAAAGGCTGGCGACGCTTGGGTGCCGGAGGGCCACCGGCCTCATCGTCAGAAGTCTCCGCAAGTGGGAAAACACTGGGCCAGATGCGGGTGTTATTTCTGACATTTTCTTCCTTTTTCTTTTTAAGTAGTATCTGGATTTTTGGTCTATCAGCCGTCTTTTCTGTAGATTCAGTTAGGGCCTCTACTTCTTTGAAATTTTGTGAAGTAGCAAGGCATTGCTCCTGGCTGAGATTGGCATCTCCTGCTGCCGTGTCATCGCCAAGCGGGCCCCCTCCGGAAAGTAAATCCCAAAGAGGTCCGAAATCCCCCAGTCTTTGGCATCCATCTCGTACAGTGTTGATATCAGGTTCTGGAGGAATGGTGGCGCTAACGACCTGATCAACAGGTGTCGCGGATTGGTTGCCTGTCGACAAGGAGTGGAGGAGATTGATAACAGGGGCAAAATCCCACGTCGATGAAGTCTCAGAAGTCGACATGGACATGCGCGGTATTACAGCAACCAAGCGCAAGGTGTGACAGGCGAAGAAAGTCTAGTGTTTAGGGAGAGTTACGGGTACTCAGAAATAGATGACGTTGGTAGAGCTTTTTAAAACAAGATTATTATAACGAGTCATGATTGTAACTAAGCGTTCGTGAGAGGAATGAACAAGGAAAAGAGTGAGACTATGACTCGAGGTTGACTCGAGGGGAGTCGGTGGGATAGGGTAACAGCAAAGATATAGGCAAGGGAGAGATGAGAGATGAGGTCGGTCCGATGCCACCTCACACCGCCTTTATTCTGCCAATGGTTAACTTACCCTAGTTACTGTCGGATAATAAATATTCCGTCGACACCCGCTCCGACTAGCGCGATTAGGCTCGACTACCGTCATCTTTCCATCATCGGTATCCAAACCTTGAGGTTGAGAAACAGGGAATGGACGCATTTCACATCCACGCGGTGGGAAATTTGTTGGATGTTTAAACCCCAGCTACGTAATTCAAACCTTCAAGAAAATGCTATAAAAGGGGGAATATCTCGTGGGGTTTGTTCTATCTTGTATACTCAACCAAACACATAAACTTCGAACCAAACACAAAACATTTAAAGTATTCCCATTTAAGTCAAACCCAAGACCTTCATACCACCAGCAAACATGTCGGACCCCGGACGCAAGGATTTCTCAACCAGTTCGTGGTCAAATTCCATCCCATTACCATGACCCCTTATCTAATAATAGCGGACGGCTGACCATTGCTCTGTGCACGACAGAGGCCAAGGAGGAGATGACCCCCGACTCTTCCAAGTCAACTCAGGATAAAATCAAGGAGACCGCCACTGACACGAAAGATCGCCTTGCTCGGTCAGTTTTCCCATCCCCTGTCTCCTCCCCTAGTTAGTAATAACCCCATTCTAACAATTATTGCAGTGGAATTCAACCCGATGACCAGAAGAGCACCGGCCAGGAGGCCTTCGACAAGACTCAACGCTCCTCCGATAACCAAAAGGGAGGCGCCACTCAGACCATGTAAGAAGAACCGAAATCCATCCAATGTGTTCTGTTTCTAGGCTTCCGCTGACTCGGTCGGTTTATAGTGGTGATAAGGTGAAGGGTGCTCTGGGAATGGATAAATAAACATTCGGCGTCGGTCGATATACCAGAGGGAGGCAAGGATGTTGCTTTTTGAGATGTTTGGCTTTTCACGACCTGTATATGCGCGATGATGATTTATATGCAAAGTAATCCATAGCAAATTGACAACAAATCAACCTTATTAAAAGGATTTTGCCCCGTTCCTCCCTCACGCTTTTTATTTTCATTGTCGGGAAGAGTGTGTAATATTATCATCTATCATTGCGAACCAAATTTTCGAACATCGTATCTCTTTGGCGGACAAGGCTTCGGTAGTCTTTCTCAACTCGTTCAAGTTCCTTCTTCGCTTCTTGGACATTATGTGGTAGTCCATGAAACATTTTCACATTGCCTTCTAGTGTCTTCACTGTTTCCCTCAGTCTAACCACATTCTCTTCCTCAACCATTAGCTCCTCAATTCGTAGCCCTTTATCTCTTCCGATTTTTTCAAAGGTTGAAATCCTATTGTGGTATTCATCAACCTTTGTGCCAAGTAGCTTTGTCCCCCTCACCCAGTCAGCGGTTTGGACTGGTAAATCTGCGGGGGTTTCGTATCTTTCCTCATTTTTAAGTTCTTTCATCTGTGAGTGTAGAGCTCCGAGCTCTTTATCGAGATATGATTGTAACAGTTCAATTTTGCGTACTTGTTCAGCAGCATCGAATTCTTCCCTTGTAAGATCCACAATGCGATGACCCAGGTCGCTGATGGTGGTGGTAAAGGTTCCCAGCAACACAGCCGTTTCAGCGAGTTCATCCAAGAACTTAACACCCTTATCATCAAGGTTCGATTCTATGGTATCGAGAAGTTCTGTTGGAGAATCTGGGTTGGTTTCTTCCTGAGCTAAAAGATTGCGAATCGTTTCTTCTCGTGCGGCATGAAGGAGGGCACCTTCATCGTCCGCCGCATCGTTGGCAGCAGCGAGCGCAAGAAGTGTCTTCAGGGTGTCTTCATTTCGTTCAAAATGAGGTACAGGGTTTGGTGAATATTTTCGGTTGAGCCAGCTGTTGATATATGCCCAGTCCTTTGCTCGTGAGGCAGCTTGCCGTGCTTTGGACGGCGAGATCAGTGGCGTGTCCATTGGTGAATTGGGGTCCATCTCGCCCTCATCGATGAGACGTGAAGCAGGGCTTAGAATAAATCTATTAGTTCACAGAATATTAATAGGGCCACACGCTGTAGTCCGGAGGTCTAGTTTTTGGACGGAAGTTTGTTTTCGTTGCTGGAGGGCAGGAATAAATTTAATCCGTGAAATCAAGCACGATTTCGCGAAGGCTAAATAAAGGTTGAACAGACCATAGTCGGGACTGGCAGCAGCAATTTTCAATCGATTGCGAAGATATGTCGAATTATTTTTCGAGTCCTCTGGGGTCAACAAGCCCCTCATCTAATGGTGCAGGGCAATCCCCTCTCTCACCACCCGGAGTTGCTGCTCCTCGTTCCACCGCACTCTCCAACAAACTAAATAGTGTCCTTTCCGCATCTTATGCGGACTCGGACATCCGGGGCGCCCTTGAAATCTTAGACGATAGGGGAATTCAAAACACCCCAGAGACGAGGAGGCAGTTGAAACTTGATGTCCAAAAGGAAGTTATTGACAGCAATGGCAAGATTGTGCAGGATTTTAGCAAAGTTGCGGAGGTAAACGAAGCGAAGATCTCCTCCTCTATACAAGTGGTTATGTGCTAACCGTAGTTTCATGTAGCAACTCAAAAGAATCGGGACCGTTATTTCAAGTCTTAACAATGCATGCGAGGAGATGCGCAGGCACATAGTCTTAGCATCACAAGAAACAGCGCCCGTTCTAGAGGAGGCTACGATATTGATGAGCCAGCGACGAGAAGTTGAAACAAAGCAGAAACTTCTAGATGCATTCAATAAACATTTTATCATGTCTGAAAACGAACTTGCATCCCTTACGTCGACCGCGGAACCTGTTAATGACCATTTTTTCCACGCTCTTGCACGTATGAAGCAAATACACAAGGATTGCGAAGTATTACTAGGAAGCGAAAACCAGCGGCTGGGACTGGAAATAATGGAACAAAGCTCAAAAAACCTGAATACTGCATTTCAGAAACTCTACAAGTGGATACAAATGGAGTTCAAGTCCCTGAATCTTGAAGATCCCCAAATCAGTAGCGCGATTCGCCGCGCACTTCGAGTCCTAGCTGAAAGACCCAGCCTTTTCCACAATTGTCTCGACTATTTTGCTGAGGCAAGAGAGTATATCCTTTCCGATTCTTTCCATACCGCCCTCACAGATGTTCCCTCTGGCCAGGAGAGTGACATGGCGGCCAAACCAATTGAGTTCTCTGCGCATGACCCTCTACGCTATGTAGGGGATATGCTCGCATGGGTTCATTCAGCTGCAGTATCCGAACGAGAGGCTCTGGAAGCTCTCTTTATAACAGATGAGGGAGAAATTGCGAAGGGAATTCAAGCTGGAGTCGCCAGCGAGCCGTGGTCTCAGGTTGACGAAGGGGAAGTGGTGTTCGACGGCCGAAAGGCGCTGAACGACCTCGTCACCCGGGATTTGAATGGGGTTGCACGTTCTTTACGCCAGAGGGTTGAGCTAGTTCTTCAGGGTCACGAGGACGCCGTTACACTATACAAAATCATTGGCCTTCTGGCATTTTACGAAAATACTTTTTCTAAGCTTGTCGGACGAGAATCAGACTTAGTGACCTCGATCGCGTCCTTGCAGGAGTTTGCATTCAACCACTTTCAAGTCCTGATGCAGGATCAAGTTGCCGCCGTTTCAGCCGAGCCTGAAAATCTCACGCCTCCCGCAGACCTTAGCACGCCTCAATTCCTCACCGACGCACTAGACAACCTTATCTCTTTGATGAAAGCATATGACTCGTCCTTCGCAAACGAACATACGAAGGATTCATCTAGCGAAAATAAATTCACTCCAATTGTCCGGACGGCCTTGGACCCGTTTCTGGAACTAGCCAAGACGTCATCAAATACCCTATCCAACCCAACATCACGAGCCGCTTTCCAAGTCAACTACCTTCTCTCCACCCGAGATGTCATATCCCCCTATCAATTCGTCTGTGTCACACATCTGCCTCCACTCACCAATACCTTGACAACCCTAAGAACTCACCTCCTCGAAATCCAACATGACTTCCTCCTCAAAGCATCCGGTCTACACGTGCTTCTTACCGCGCTAAAACCATTCACATCATCACCACTCCTAGCAACCCTGCCTCCCAATTCCCCTCCTTCCTCCACAGCTATAACTACTGTAGAACGGACGCCTCCTAGCTCCCTTCCAGACCTCGCAACGATCTCCTCTTTACCTGAATTTCAATCGGCGACCCTCTCGTCAATTAGTCAACAACTCGATGATTTCCTACCTTCTGCACTGGTGGACGCAACAGAGAACCTCAAAGCCATCCATAGTCCTACTCTTGTGAAGAGCGTGACGGAGGAAGCCGCCGAAGCCTTCTGTATTGATTTTGAGTTTGTGGAAGGCATGATATTGGGCGCGGATGAGGCGCGAGGGAAGTCTGTCGTTGGTGAAGATGGTGACGATGCGGAAGCGGAGGAAGAGGAAATAGACGTGGAAGAGTCACATGTAGATAATTGGAGACTGCGCTCCTTGTTCCCCAGGACGACTGGGGAAATTAGAGTACTATTAAGTTAGGCTTTGCTGGACACATAGGGGCTTGTTCTCGATGCCCGCATATGTACAGTTCATTTACTACGAGGAATATTATAAGTATATCGGCTTGATATCTTTTGCATATAGTCTTCTCCCCCTCGTAGTTTCCCGGATAATTAGACAGACGTGTAACTATGCTCAGCAGATCCTGCACACTTTTATGTTTCTCGATTCCTTGCGTATCAGATCGAGTATTCAGAAGGCATCAATTTCCTAGCACGCATTTGATCAGGTATCTTTGATTAGATTCTATAATCGCCTATGATATCCTGGTGTGGCTGAGTGCACATATCGTTCCATCCCAAGATAAGAAAGAAAAAGAGACAAAAAGCAAAAACTCAAGAACTAGTCCAAATCTCATAAGGGTCATGATCCATTTCGCTCACGCTGACAGTAAAGTTTGAATCACTCAGCCAATCCCTTATGTCTCTCTCACCATCGCTTCCCGCCAACGCAGCCGCCTCCTGGGCGCGCACCGCATCCCATTCACCCCGCAGCGCCTCCTCCAGCTTCCCCCGCATGACCGCGCTCAGATACCCGCGCTCAGAATCAGAATGGAAGAGCGACACCACAGCAGCCCCATTCTCAATCGCGGCCAGGGCATCGTGATGGCTCATCTCGCCCGTAACCAGCACGTCCGCGACGGGTTTCCCGTTCTTCATCAGGATCGAGGAGCCGGAGCCGGCACATGTGGCAATGGTGCGGATGTCGGGCATTTCTAGTATTCCTTTGCCCTGTGGCAGAGCAATGGGGATGCCGTCGGGTTTATCTAGGTTGGCCATGAGATTCGCGATAACCAATTTTAAGGGGCCGGGCTGCTTCAGGGTAGCTATGCGGCCCATGCCGGCGGCTTCGAATCCGGGAGGTGGGTTTTGTTCCGGGTAAATGACGGAGCGGTTGTGGGGGGCGAATGTGCCTCTAGGGCTGGACTTGGGTTGGAGGGCGACGTCCAAGAGCCAATCTGCCATTCCGCCGGGGGCGGCATCAACGGCTGTGTGTGGGCTGTAGACGCTGATACCGTTTTGGGCAAGACGGAGGAGCGAGTCTTGTTGCGGATCGTTTAACGTAAGGGACTTGAGGCCGCGGAAAATTATTGGATCTATCCATTTTTGAAGAGTCCGGAGGTTTTGCTAATCAGCCGAGACTTGCGAGATAGATGGGGCGGGTGGGTTGGATGCTGGGACATTTGTCAGAACTGCCTCACGTACGGTATGCAATAATGATAGAATCCCCACGCTCAATTGCTTCATTAGCCACAGCCTTCGTCAGATCAATAGTCAATAGGACTGAATTCTTTTGTCGCCTTGTAAAACTAAATGGGGATTCCAGAAGCACTACAAGCAAGTCAATGTTAGCCGATGCTGACATTGAGTTTCAATCGGAGTTCAAAAAATCAACTCACGGCCGGTATTATCAAACGATTTATCTGCTAGGCATTCAGGGTATCTTCCATGACAGCAAGGTGTTTAGTTAACAGAGCAAAAGAATATTGAAGCAGCCCATCACTGCCATCGATGAGGGTTGAGTTAGCTTACAGTTTCCTCATTGAGTCCACGACTGCTCTGGTGAAAGGAGAACACGAAGTTGAATTGGAACTAGTCATGGTTGAAAAGTGCCTCAGAGCAGACTGGATCATTGGCCTGAGATGCGGCACCGGGGTATTTTAAGAGATGGAAGAGTTTGATGTTATAATTGATGATGAATTGTTTGTTCAATCTCTACATGAATATTTATAGTTCATGTAACCTCAAGATATTATAAACTACTCGTGCCGCTGCTTACTCACTCACCTCTAGTGAGTGCACCACATCTAGACTGACCGTGTGACCGTGTCTGGGACCAGGACCAAACTTTACAGTTGTCACATTGCCTAAAAGCATTACTCCTGGTCATGATTTATGTTCATCACATTGATCCCAAATCATGTTATTTCAAATATTAAAGATCCCAGATTCACTTTTCAAATAAAAATCTAGTTCTGAATAAAGAATATGTTTGAATTCTTAGTCACATTTTTATTCTGATCTCATTATTGAGAATGATATTAAATAAGATTATAAAATCACTTCTCACTTATATAATATCATAACATAGTGCTCATTTGTTGAAAATTCAATAGAAAGTATTATCAAATATTATTACTTTTCTGAACATAGATTATAATTCATATAATTTTAATTATGAAAAAAATATAAAATATAAAAAAAAAACAAAAAACAAAAAATAAAAAAAAACAAGAAAAAATCAGAATGAATAAAAAAAAAAAAAAAAAAAAAAAAAAAGAGAAAGAAAAAAAAAAAAAGAAAAGAAAAAGAAAAAAATAAAAAATAAAAATAAAAAAAATCAAGATTGCAGAACTGTAGTACTCTTAAAATACTCATTTTTCAGAGTTTTTATAATGTTTATTATTAACTGTGTATCTTTTATAATGAGAATAACACAGCTGTGATAAATCATTATCTTAATATTATCTAATAAATAATTAGTATATATCTGTATAAATGTGAATATTTAGAAAATATATACTTAAAAAGTATGATCAGAGTGAACTCTGCTATTACTTAAATAATATCAAGAATAGAATACTGAAATTAATGATTTCTCTTATTAATTTCATAGATAAGATAGATAAAGATAATCTTAAGAAATATAAAATTTTCTAACTTCTGATAAAAATAAATCTTATAGAGAGACTCTATTTTCATAATATTAGAGACTGAGTATTATTAAAAAGTGTTACTTTTATATAATATATATACACTTACTGTGATAATTTACTCTCTGTATATGTGACTGAGAGTTGCAGCTTTTTCACACTGTATAACTCTCTCTGAGATGCTGGTATCAGTTTGCAACTCATACAGTCTCTCAGTTCAGCATGTACTATATATATACAGCTCTGCATGCTGAGACTGTATTAATTATTATAATTTAATATAATACTTGCTTTTCATGAGTCATGTTTCATTTAAGAGAGAAGAAGAAAAGATATAACTATGATTTTATTAAGAGAGAATAAATAATTAGTAATATTGAATATAATTTAATTCTTCTATATTTAAAATTTGATTAGTCTATACTCTTTAATTTGAGAGTTTCTAGAAGTGTTTTAATAGTTTTCATATTAGCTTGAATTTAGTGATAAGTTGAAGAAGAAGAGAAAAGAGAGAAGAAAGAAATGAGAATAACTTATCTTTATAATATAAAAACAGAGAATTACTACAATTATTCTCTCTAGTAATAAAGATCTGTTTTCTGTATGTATCTCTGATATAGATTATATAATAACTGTATACAAAGAATATCAATACTGTATGTATTGAATAAAGATGATATTACTATATAACACTGTAGCTATTTCTATATATCTCTGAAAGCTGTTAATATTTTCTTTATCTCTTTATATTTGATAAGTTAGTAATATATTTCAATGCACTTTCTCTTTTATCATTATTATTATTATTATTATCATCATTATCATCATTACTATTATTATTATCACTATTATTAACATTATCACTATTATCACTACTATTACTATTATTATTATCATTATCATTATTATTATTATTATATTATTTCTAGTCATCTCTTCTGCCTTTATCTCTCTTCAACACTTATTGAAACTAATTATGTTATTTTTCTTCAAATATTCTGCAGTTCTGCAGATCATCAAGACATGTGAGTACTATCACAGATTGAAGAAAGAGAAGAAGAAGACATTTAAGTGAGAGAAGACTGATTATAAGACATATTATAATATCTTGAAAAGACTTTATAAGAAAGCAGAATAATAACAATTTTAAGTAATACTTCTGATAGATTTAGACTGAACTAAGTATAGAAATAATATGAATGATACTGTCTATGAGAGATTGAAGAAGAAGATAGTAAAGAGTCTTATACAGTAGTAGTGAGATCAGAAGAAGTTCTGAGAATAATTTGAGTTTAAGATAAAGAGAGAGAGAGAGAAGAAGAGTGTTACTGTAAATAAGCAGTAATAGAAGAAGATTAAGAGAATATTAAAGTAGAAGATAAAGAAGCTAAAACTGATAAGTTTTTTATTTATTAAGAGATAATGATTTTTAATAATACTTCTATTCTCTAATTGATTAGCAGGAGCTGATAGAGAAGAAGAGAATTGAGATCTTATTCAGGTCTTAAATACACTTCATAATTCAGAATATTGAGAAGACAGCCCTGCTCTCTGAGCATGTCAATCTGCTTACTACTGAGATGGAACCTGAGGCAGCAGATCAGAAAATGCAGGATTTTAAGATACAGATTAACCTGGCTGAGAGAAAGCAGCAGAAACCCTTCTCTGAGAAGGCAGCAAAGAGAGATTTTAAGATGATTATTATCTCAGATAAGAAGAAGAAGAAGAAGAAGAAGAAGAAGAAGAAGAAGAAGAATAAGAAGTGAATTATAGAGAATGATAAGAAGAATAAGAAAGAGAAGAAGTAGATTTTTTTCTTTTTATATTAGTTAGTTATAAGTTTAAGTTTTTAATTATTAATAATTAAAATTGATTTTGAGTTTTCAAAAATTATTGTACAAGTTGTAATCAAGTCAGGAATGATATATATATATATATATATTTAACTATCATGATTCACAAATTACTATAATGTATAAGTATTAACATTTTTTCAATATTAATATTTATAATATTAATATATTTTTAATGATATTATCTGATAATACAATTTGATAACACTCTCTTACATAATATTGATATATTTCAAGAAATATAATAGAGATTAATCAAGATTCTTTATTTACTTTTATACATTGATAATATTCAATCTGAGTTAGTACTAAAATTATAACTAAGTTAAGAAATAAGATTATTTTCTCTTATATTAGTTCTTCTTACATACATCAGTGATCAGTTATTAAAAATAAATT
Source organism: Blastomyces gilchristii SLH14081 (assembly GCF_000003855.2). Lineage (NCBI taxonomy): Eukaryota > Fungi > Ascomycota > Eurotiomycetes > Onygenales > Ajellomycetaceae > Blastomyces > Blastomyces gilchristii. The sequence goes on from NW_003101682.1 coordinate 2,127,304, forward strand.
ATTATCTTTCTTAAATTATTATTATATCTTCTGAATTCACTTCTTTCACTTCTTTTACTTCTATTAAAGATTTATAAACTCTTTAAGAAATCACTGTGAATTACAAAGTCTATATTATTTATAATTTAATACAGAATACTCTCTTTTAATTATGATGAATAATCACTTTATTCTTCATATCTGATTTCAGATCACAAAATTTATGAAAAACTTAATACAAATACTGAGATGATCTATGAAATAATTATTAATAGATTGTATTATAGATTACTGAAGAGTTATCTCTCTGTTATAATTACTGTAACTTCATTCAGAAACATTTATTATAAACTGATCATAGCTCTGAAGAAATTTTTCAACATCTGAAGTTATCAGAATGTAGATAATAAAAGAAAAATAATCAGAAAATTACTACTAAGCTGATAAGTTACTCTATCAGATAACAATTTTTGATAATACTAACTTTCTAATTTGAAGAAAATCATGTGAAAACAATTATATATCAGTACTCTGATTTCATAACTCTTATCTAATAACTTTCATGAATAATTACTTTATATATATATATCTCTGAATCTTTCTCTTCAATTAATTGAAAACCCTGAATTCTGAACACTTCTTCAAATGCTTAATTCAAATCTTTATATTTTATATCAATTCTGTCTTCAGTTCAATCTCAAGACATACTATAAAGTTAATATACAATATCTAGAATCAGAGTTGAAGAATTATTGAAAAGTATCTCTTACAGTGAATGCATGAACTAGTATAAACAATCTTGTATTTATAAGAGTTATATGTTATTATATTGATGAGAACTGAACTTATTAAGAGACATTAATTGAATTTAAATCATTGATCAGTAGTCATACTGAGAATTATATAGCAGAGATATTAATGACTGTGATTAAAAATGACTATTGAGATATTAGTCTCAGTCTTCTTATAATTACAACTGATAATACTGTGAATAACTACACTATGATGAAGAGCTTGAAGTAAAAATTGGCTTTGTATTTCTGAAATGATAAACAAGGTCATATTCTCTGCATTACTCATGTGATTCAACTTATAATGTAAACACTGATAAAGAATCTTAACATTGAGATGAAGAATAATGAGATAGCTAGTTCTTAAGATGAGAATGAAATGAAAGTGATTACTCAAGTAACTTTTATATCTACTTTATAAAAGATAATGTTTTTTAATAATACTTTTTAATATTGTTTTTTGATAATGCTTTTTGATAATACTACTGTTAATTTTAAATAGATTAACTAATAATTTAAATATCACAGATTTAAAACATTACTAATGAAATTTGTATCTTCTCTAAATAATAACAACAATTTCATGATATTTAATAAATAAACAAATCAGTCACATCACTGAATATGATACAGAATGTTAGAATATGATGAAGTTCAATATATAAGATAGCTGTTCAGACTCTTCAATTGTATCAGATAATTGATCATTGAGTGTAATACTCTGATTGAGAAAAGATTCAGATATTGAAACTTTCTAATATAAAGTGAACTCAGTTGAAATATATGATTGATTTACTGTTTCAGTTTTATAAGATAATAAAGACAGTCTCAATCACTCATACATCAATGCTGCAGTCAGTCTGATGAGTGTATAACAGTTTATTTACTCATCTTAAGAAGCAGTTGAATCACTTAAAAAGAAATTCAGTCTGAGATAATACTATAGCACAGGCTATTATTACTGTAAGAAATAAACTGGCATATTACTACAGCAAAACTGAACAATCTTTTGCAGAGTACTATACTGTAGCAGCTCTACTAGATCTCTCTGATCAAGTTAATATCTACACTTCTCAAGATTGAACAGAGAAGGAATGAGACTTATATATTAAATTAGCCTGAGACTACTACAATGTCAACTATCAGAGATTTGAATGAGTAGATGTTTGAGATGTGAAGACAGTGAAATACAATTTTCTAGTAAGTAATGATCTTTGATAACACTTCATATTTCATAGAACTATAATACTAACTTTGAAACAGAACTTACATACATTGATTACAACTGAAAATCAGGCAAAACTACATACTTGTAAAACTGAATTTGACTGCTATCTTCAAGATAATCTGACAAATTTACATGTTAAATCAATTCTAGAGTTATGAAAAATTGTTGAGAGTACATATTCAACTATTGCACTGATAATATGTGATATTCTGATAATTTCATTGACAGAGGTGAGAATGAAGTGAAAGTTCAACTCAAGTTGAGATATTTATCACTATCATCAGAGACAATTACAAGGAGAAATAATCAAGAAACTCATGATTGTAAAATATAGAATTATCAGATGATTTAATATCTCTGATCACAGTATATCAGAGAAGTGTAGTTTTCATGAGAAAGTGAAGAATAAACTTGTACAAGAATGTATTTAGTTATTTCATAAGTATTATCAATAATTGTTACCAAATTCTGATTATATAAGCAATCACTGAATGAACTGAATGAGACTGATTTTAATCTTCAGTCTCAGTCTCATTCTGATTTTAGAAGAATGATCATCTTTCACAGTTTATTCTGAGAAATTACTCTCATTTCACTGTTCTTAAATTAAATCTGGTCATTTTTCACATCATTTCTCTCAGAAATGGTCCATTTTCAGATTTTTTCAAGGCTTGATCCTGGTGAAACTCATGCTAAGAAATGTATGAGACCAGATCAAATGAGATCAAATGTGAAATTCATAGTCCCGCCGGCCAGTCTAACCATATCAAAATGATAAAAACACTGAAATGATAAAAATCTTGTAAATTCTTAATCTTAATCTTCATTAATTAATTAATAATCACTACAATGTTGAATAAAGATGAAAATATTGAAGAGTGTATTCAGCAAGCTATCACTGTCTATTGAAAAAATTCAAAATTCAAAATACTATCTCTTTCATAAGAATTTAATGTCCTCTATCAATGTTTCTGAGCGTATATCAATTAGACTGACCAGCAGGACCATGAATTTCACATTTGATCTCATTTAGTCTGGTCTTATACATTTCTTGATGTGAGTCTCATCAGAATCAAGTCTTAAAAAAATCTGAAAATGAATCATTTCTGAGAGAAATGATGTGAAAAATAACTAGATTTAATTCAAGAATAGTGAAATGAAAGTAATTTCTCAGAATAAACTATAAAAAATAATTATTCTTTTAAAATCAGAATAAGACTGAGACTGAAGATTAAAATTAATCTTATTCAGTTTATTCAGTGATTATTTATATAATCAGAATTTAATAATAATTATTAATAATACTTATAAAATAATTAAATATATTCTTGTATAAGTTTATTCTTTACTTTCTTATAAAAACTATACTTCTCTAATATACTATAATGAGAGATATTAAACTATCTAATAATTTTATATTTTATAATTATAAGTTTCTTAATTATTTCTTCTTATAATTATCTCTAATAATAATAATAAATATTTTAACTTAAGTTAAACTTTCACTTTATTCTTATCTCTATTAATGAAATTATTAGAATATTATATATTATCAGTATAATAGTTAAATATATACTTTTAATAATTTTTTATAACTCTAAAATTAATTTAATGTATAAATTTATCAGATTATCTTGAAAATAGTAGTTAAAATTAATTTTATAAGTATATAGTTTTATCTGATTTTTAATTATAATTAATATATATAAGTTCTTCTGCTCTGGTGACTGAATGGTTAATACAGCCACCTGGTAGTGCCTTGGCATGAGAAATCAAGGCGTGTGAGTTCAAAACCCGCAGGGAATACATTAAATTCAGAACTCAAGCACCTTAGGTTTCTAATAAATACAGAGGTGTATAAATCACTTCAATAAAATTACTCTATGTTTCTGAGATGAGAAGTTATTATCACATGTATTTAATTGTCACTTCTTTGTATTTTCTATGTTCTTATTATCTTGATGTGATCTCAACATCTGTATTTTCTTCTGTATAATTATTAATTAACACTTGACCTGTATTTAACATCACACAAGAACTCATTATAAGCTCCGCTTGTATATAAGTATAATAGAAGAAGAAGAAGAATAATAATAATAATATATAAGTTCTGTTTCAAAGTTAGTATTATAGTTTTATATAATATAAAGTATTATCAAAGATTATTATTTACTAGAGAATTATATTTCATTATTTTTATATCTTTAATATCTGCTTATTTAAATTTCTGATAGTTGATATTATAGTAGTCTTAGATTAATTTAATATATAAGTTTTATTTCTTCTCTATTTAATCTTAAGAAGTGTAGATATTAATTTAATAGAAGAAATCTAGTAAATTCACTATAATATAGTACTCTGTAAAAGATTATTCAGTTTTACTATAGTAATATACTAGTTTATTTCTTATAATAATAATAGTCTGTATTATAGCATTATCTCAGACTGAATTTCTTTTTAAATAATTTAACTACTTTTTAAAATAAGTAAATAAACTGTTATACACTTATCAGACTGACTGTGATATTAATATATAAGTAATTAAAACTATCTTTATTATCTTATAAAACTGAAATAATAAATTTATTACATATTTTAACTGAGTTTACTTTATATTAAAAAGTTTCAATATCTAAATCTTTTCTTAATTAAAGTATTAAACTCAATGATTAATTATCTGATATAATTAAAGAGTATAAATAATTATTTTATATATTAAACTTTATTATATTTTAATATTCTGTATTATATTCAGTGATGTAATTAATTTATTAATTTATTAAATATTATAAAATTATTATTATTATTTAGAGATGATATAAATTATATTAATAATATTTCAAATCTGTAATATTTAAAATATTAGTCAATCTATTCAAAATTAACAGTAGTATTATTAAAAAGTATTATTAAAAAATATTATCTTTTATAAAGTAAATATAAAAGTTACTTAAGTAATCACATTCATCTTATTCTTATCTCAAGAATCAGTTATCTTATTATTCTTTATCTTAATATTAAGATTCTTTATCGTCTAGTCTACAGCTCAAAAACTATCAAAGAGAATTTGAAAGTGATTGAAAAAGCTGTAAAGGAAATCTTTGTCAGAGCAGATATCAATCAAATTCAATTTAATATGAATAAAACTGAGTTAATTCATTTCTTTTCTAGATTCAATGAGAAAGAACTATGCCTAACTCTTTTAAATAGAGAGATTAAACCCAGTTTAAATGTCAAATGATTAGAAGTATGGTTAAACTCCAAGTTGAATTTTAAATATCATATTCAATAAAGAACTGTTAAGGCAGAAAGACTATTGAACAACATTATCAGACTATCAAATACAGAGAGAGGTCTATTCTTTCAGGCTATGAGACAGTTATATATAGTCAGTATTATCTCAGTAGCTGATTATGAAGTTCAAGTTTGATGAAATAATCAAGGAAATTTCACTGAACTCTTTCAAAATCTGCAAAACAGAGCTTTGAGAAGAATTCTGAGAGTATTCAAATTATCTTCTATTAAAGCAATGAAAATTGAAGCTTTAATTCTTTCTTCTGCTATTAGATTTGAAAAGGCCTGTATGAACTATACTCTGAGAGTTATAAAGATGAGCTCAAATCATATAATCAGAGAAAGAGTCTCTTCTTCATTTCTATCAATTAACTCTGAAAATGAACTGGATTGAAATAGATTTCTTGATTGAAATGAAAATAATTCTTCAAAGAAAATGTCTTCTCAACTGTACAGACTATACTCACTGATTAAAAATCAATTTTCTTCTTTAAATGTTGAAAAAGTTGATCATGAGAAGTTATCTCTCTGAAGAGAAAAGCTTAAATCTCTTATAGACTTACAAATAAGTGAAATATCTAAAGAGAAAGAATATGAACAGCATTTGAAGAGAATTTCTACAATCAATATAAAAGACTCTATTCTGATTTATTCAGATGACTTAAAAAACAAGAATTTGAATAGATTAGGCGCAGACATTGCTTATACTGAAGATAATATTAATTTTATCTCAGATTTCTGGAATTTGAGCTGTGAATCTGAAGTCTTTGACACTGAACTATTTGCAATAGTGAAAGCTTTCAAACTTATTAAAATAAAATCTCATAAAAGAGAGAATAGTTTGAAAGAGATATGAATATTCTCTGATAGTCAAGCTGCTTTAAAAAGACTTAGAAATAGTCAGATTCATAATAATTAAATGAATCTTGAACTGATCTTAAACTCTGTTTTAAAAATTCAAAAGAGAAGAATATCAAAGCTGATAATTCATCTGCACTGAATTCCTGCTCATATGAATATTCATGGCAATGAATTGGCTGATTCAGCTGTAAAAAAAGACTCAGAACTAAGCAGATCTATTCAAAAAATTATGTCCTGGTCTTTTATAAAGAGAAAAATAAAAGAATCTTGTTTAGACAAGTGAAATGAAAGCTGACAGAAACAAAAGAAGAGTATACATTATTCAAGATTTGAAATAAAACTCAAGTGGAAATCTTGTTCAATTAAATGTAAAAAGAAAATATTCTCATCTATAATACAGCTGAAACTAGAACATGGCTATTTCAAATCTTATATGCAAAGATTTGATGATAGATTTGATTCAATAGAATGCTTATTCTACAATGTAAATGAAAATTCTGAGCATATTATAATGCACTGTGTATTATACAATAGTCTCAGAGTCAGATTGAAAGAGAAGTATGATCTAAGTTAATTAAATATGAGATTCTTATTCTCAACTGAGACAGGAATTAAATACTTAATAGACTTTCTATCAGAAACTCAAGCAGCTACAAGAAAATGGCTGAATTCAGAAATATCTGAATATGAAGAGGAGGAAATTGATCAGATATAGTCTGTTAATACAGCTATATACTATCTTTTAATAATTTGTTTTATTATAGTCTCTCTTTATTTTATCTTACTTTTTTCTTTCTATTCTTTTCTATCTATCTATTTAATGTGTCTATATTTAAGACTGTGTTCTCTTTTTCTTTTGTCATGATATTGTCAAATGATTTCAAAGTATCAGAAGAGGTTAAAACACTGCAATTTGTAAACAGTTTTTGTATTCTGAGCTGGAATTTTCTGATTTTGCATATCTGAAATTGATGAATGTATAATAGTTAACTTTATAGATATAGGAAAAACCCTGAGAACTTTTAGTTCTCAAGTAGATGTCATAGTCTCTGACTGCATACATCTATAATTGAAGAATAATAATAATAATAAGATGCTTTATCAGTGTTTATATTATAAGTTAAATCATATAAGTAATGCAGAGAATATAATCTTATTTATTATTTTAAAAATACAAAGTTCATTTTTACTTCAAGGTCTTCATTATAGTATAGTTATTTACAATATTATTAGTTATAATTATAAGAAGACTGAGATTAATATCTCAATAGTTATTTTTAATAACAGTTATTAATATCTCTATTATATAATTCTCAGTATAACTACTGATCAATGATTCAAATTCAATTAATATCTCTTAATAAGTTCAGTTCTCATCAATGTAATAACATGTAACTCTTATAAATATAAGATTATTTATACTAGTTTATGTATTTACTGTGAGAGATACTTTTTAATGATTCTTTAACTCTGATTCTAGATATTGTATATTAACTTTATAGTATATCTTGAGATTGAACTGAAGACAAAATCAATATGAAATATAAAAATTTAAATTAAGTATTTAAAGAAGTGTTCAGAATTCAGAGTTTTCAATTATTATTATTATTATTCTTCAATTATAGATATATACAGTCAGAGACTACGATATCTATCTGAGAACTTTTAGTTCTCAGAGTTTTTCCTATATCTATAAAGTCAACTATTATACATTTATCAATTTGAGATATGTAAAATCAGAAAATTTCAGCTCAGAATATAAAAACTGTTTATAAATTACAGTATTTTAACACCTTCTAATACTTTGAAATTATTTGATAATATCATAACTAGACTGACTGTATGACTAGACTGACCGTGTGACCGTGTCTGAGACCAGGACTAAACTTTACAGTTGTTACATTGTCTAAAAGCATTACTTCTAATCATGATTTATATTCATTACATTGATTTCAAATCATGTTATTTCAAATATTAAAGATTTCAGATTCACTTTTCAAATAAAAATCTAGTTCTAGATAAAGAATATGTTTGAATTCTTAGTCACATTTTCATTCTGATCTCATTATTGAAAATGACACTAAATGAGATCATGAAATCATTTCTCACTTATATAATATCATAACATAGTACTCATTTGTTGAAAATTCAACAGAGAGTGTTATTAAATATTATTACTTTTCTAAACACAGATTATAATTAATATCATTTTAATTAAAAAAAAATATAAAATACAAAAAAAAACAAAAAAACAAAAAACAAAAATAAACATATTAGGAAAAATCACAATAAAAAAAAAAAATC